>NW_017729024.1:153150786-153158542 GCF_001723915.1 Gavialis gangeticus | reverse complement strand
ACCCTAGGCCCAGGTGAGCCTCCCCCAGGGCCCGAAGGGATCTGTCTTTCCAATATTAAATTACCTGTTTCATGAGATTATCCTCTGGATAAAGTCCATTGTAGAATGTATCATAATGTACCAGGTACCTTTGCACTTGTAACAGTGGTATATAAAGAATTCTAGCATTTTACAAGTTAAATTTGTATCTGATCATACTCCAGACATATCAGGATGAGCTTGTCTGATTTTTCTGGTGTACATCAAGTACATTTCTTCCAGTCTGTCTCCCTCTTCCATTGCAAACCATTAATTGATACCTTGAAATAATACTATGACTAAGCATCAACTCATGTTCCATATGTAATGCATAGTTTTAGCAAAACCAAAAGTATTTTTGGTAAGACATTTTTTATAATTCCAAATAATGAATCTTTTCCCTCATCTTCCGTGGCACACAGAAAAATTAAACTTGACATAAAACTAATTAGGCAATAAAGAATGTGAAAACTTTTGTTGCTTATAACCAGTCAGTTTGAACACAGACAGAACATTGGTTCAGAATTATGTCCTGTGGAGTGACTTTTTAATTGTGTTACAGTACCGTAACAAGATTTTCCATAATGTTCATTAAACCAGAATTCTAGTCTGTCTTTATGAAAATTTCCATCAACAATAAAAATAGTAGGTTTTTTTCTGTTTCACAAACATGTGTAGTATTTTTCAAATACAGGGAAAACTGCACTTGATGTGCAAGCTAGAATATGACTAAATTTCACTTACTGGTAATACACTAAGGAATAATGATCAACAAAGGAGGGGTGGAAGACCTGGAAGGATAAAGATTTAGTTGGATAGACTTAATTTTATGTAGGTTTTCTTCAGCCTTACTTTTTAAGGATAATTTATTTTACCGTTGATTTCACTAGGTTTAGAATTTCAGCTGCTGCATTTATAAAATCCTTCAGGATGACACCTGACTGGATTACACTCTTTGCTGTACTATTCTACACTACTATAGTGATGCAAAACATATAGATCAATATGTACCGATGTAGATTTATACTTAATATTTAACAGAGAATTTTCCAAGGCCTGGAATATTTTCCAAAATCTATTACAGGTTTTAAGGGTTATCATTCCAATTTAGTTATATTTGGACTTTTAGGGAGGCATACACTCTTCCTGAATAAGTGGATTTTGTAAGGTGTGCAATCAGTTTGGTGTAGTTTTGCACAGGAAGCATTTTAGTTCATAACATTGGTGCTGCAGAGACTTGTTTCCAGGGCTTCCATGTTACTTTAGCAAGATTGTCATTGGGAAGCCAGTAGAATAGTTTTGAAACATTGAAAGGGCTTCCAGCGTGACATGTGCTGTACATAACATAAAGGTTCCAGGTGAGTGAAAATGCCTGCAGATGTTTACATTTGAACCAACAAGGAGTTTGTAACCAAAAACCAGTCAACTAAGCATCCATCATTTTATCCTTGCAGCTAGAACCTGTGTGCTCCACAACAGTTCCATTGTACTCTCTGAAGATGGGACGAGATTATGAGATACGAATCCGATCAAGGCAACGGACTTCTGAAAAATATGGGGAGTTCAGTGAAACCCTTTCTGTGTCTTTTTCTATGGCTAGTGAAGCAGTTCTGTGTGCTGAAGGTGAGTGAGGACAAAGAAGTCTACAATGAAATGAGGCTATAACCATTGCTTTGTTTGCCATTGCTTTACTTTGTGTACATCACTTGGATACACTAGGTGCTCAGGTGACTGCAGTCCAGTCTCCTTGGTGAGGCTGGTTGTATGGCACTGCAAGAGATGTTTGTGCTGTGGAATAAGATTAAAAGGTTCAAAAACAAACTCAGCAGAGCTGCTTCCCAACTTGGCAGAAATCAAAACAGTTCATTTTAAGATTATAAAAAACAACTTCTGTCGTCCATGCCATGCATGCCAAAGTGAGGACAATCACATATCATGTCAGGGAATAAACTGAGCACAGCAGGGATGAGAAACAGAAGTTTCCATTTCCATGTATGTTTTTACATGTGTGGCCAAATGAACTGGAAAGATGGTGTGCCTCCTTCTTGGGGTCCCAGAGATCATCCAGATAGTGGCTTCCTGCCTCCCACTTTCCTCCCAGTTTTAAAAGAGAGCTTTTTAAAAAGAGAAAGAAATAATGGCTGAAGGGAGCCATCCCTTTTCTTTCTTTCTAAAATTAAGGCAGAGCTTTTTCAGGCCTGAGCTGCAGATTTAGTAACTCTTCCAAACTTGGTGTCATTGACCCTTTAATAAGCTATTTTAGTCACTTTTCCAAGTCATTAAGTAGCCTAATTCTGAACCTTTCAAATACAGATTCCCAAAGATACTTCCTTTCACTTCTTTTATCACCATTTTTCATTTCAAGTTCATATGATCTCTTAACCAAGTTCTGTCCATGTGGCATTGTTCTTTCTGGCCAAGGCAAGTTGAGTTAAAATTTTAAGTAAGATTTGCATCTAAGCACAATATCAAAGAATATTATGAACTTCCAAATACATTGTACTAACTGAGTTCCTTTCAGCCCTATTGGTGCATATACCTGCATCCCTCTCACTTCAGTGATGGTCTAAGTTGGTGTAAAGGTATCTGTGCCTGGATGAGTTGGCATAACTGGGATATAAATTTGTAATTTTCTGCCTAGGAACAAAATGAAAAACTCAGCAGCAATCACAAGTGTGTCCGACATGATTTATTCTTCTTTATTTGGCATTTCTCCAGATAGAATGTAGACTTCAGGCTGAAATTTTCAGCCTTAAGCTAGGCACTTAAATACACAGGTAGACACCTGATTTTTCAAAGAAGTTGCACATCTCTACGTCCCACTTACTTCAATGAGACTTTTGGGACTTCCATGCATTTTAGAATGGGGCCTCTTATTTCACTGGCTCTAGATGGATTGAGGCACCTATTAAGTGCACAAGTTAGAAAAAGTTGGCCTAGGAATAAAAATGCTAAGCTATTAACAGAGCAGGAAGACTGGTGCCTAAAAATACTTTTGTCAAGAAAGTTTGTATTTCTGTGCATATATAGAATTTTACAACTATAGACAATATTTCTTAGCCATAAAAATGTGTGAGGTCTAAAAGACAAGGAATCTAAGGCCTGCAGCCAGAACAGATTTCTGTGCATTTTGTACTCTCCAGTCACAGCTTCAGTATAATGGGGCTGTCATTATTTAAGAATAGCATTTCACTGGTCAGCTTTTTCTCCTCCCTATTCTACAACAATACTAATGAGGCTCAAATCTTGCCTTGCATGCAGTGATCTGAGGCAGAAAAAAGAAGGAAAAAGCCCTGTTGCCAGATTAAGTTGGCATTGCTCAAAGTACAAGTGAATGTCTTCCTCTTGCAGAAAGTAGTGTACACGTACAGGCATGGTTTCCAAGGAAAGAAGTATGGTTTGCCTATGGTCTGGCATAAGATGCTGTTACCAACAATGAGAGTTCTGTTTTCATTGAACGAAGCAGTAAAATGTGCCTTCAGCATCGTTTGCTGGCAGTAATACAGATATCATGCTCTGAGAAGATATGATATCTCCCTTCTGGGAGTATTTCCCTCCTTCTGAGTATAAATACTGCTTTTGCAGCTCCTGCTGCCTTTGGCAGGGTTTGGATTTTTATTGGATTATTTCAGTTTATTTTGCAATGAGTCTAAGTAGACTTATGACATGTAATATTAAAACTTGTACAATTGGAAGGACACTTTTACCTTGATTTCAGCACAGAATTTTTAGATTTAAGTGGCCAAGAAGTCCATAAAATGGATAACAACTCCTTTGGCACAGGAAAGGGAAGTTGCCTTTAAGGTTACAGCAGAGCTCTGCATAGATGCCTGCCAGTATGATTTTGCTATGTTATTTCAGAAATCCAGTTTCCATGGCTCTTCATTATCATCTTTGGAACATGTGGGCTATTGGTGGTGATGTTCTTAATTCTGTTCTCTAAACAAAGGTAAGTTTGTTTAATTTCCTTGGTTTTCTTAAGCAGGTGTTAATGAGTGACATTATTTAATCATACATTCATGCTGCCCTTTCTGTAAAGGACTTTTAAGTCTTATATTAAATTGACAGCTCAAATCTGATGTTAACAGGCTTATATAAATGCATGTTTACATACACAGCAAAATTTTAATTTTTTTCTAATTCAAATGCTTCCAGACCACCAGCCAGCAGCAAAAAATTGCAACAGACAAGATCTAGCAGTTAAATATGGGATAAGGAAGCCAATTTCAGAATCTGAAACTGTCTGATCTGGAAAAAACTCTCTGGATTCTAAGGGCATTTTTACACATGCAAGCACTGCAGCGCTGGGCACTTTGAAAAGCATCCGGCACTGCAACGCTTGCAGTTGTATAAGTGGCAAAATGTGCGTCAGTGCTGAGAAAATGGTAGCAGCTTGCCTTTGAACTAAAACACATAGAAGGTGCTTTCATTCAAAAGTGCACCACCACCATTTTCTGCACGCTGGCGCACATTTCGCCACTTATATCAGTACATGTGGCACAGCGTGGTGCACATCGGCTCATGTGTAGAGCAGACTTCATCCATCGCTTCAGAGCAAACCTGATTCATCTTCAATATTTTGTGAGACAAAAAAGGATATGTATAAATGCCCCTTGATGCTTTATTAAGTACAGATTTTAGAAGACTTAGAGTGGAAGAAAAGAGGGAAAAATAAAAAGCCTTTTCCTTGAGATTTTTTTAATGACAGCTTAAACTTGGGTTGAATCTGAATTTTTTGTTTGTCTGGGACATGTCACTGTGACTTTCTACATAAGACAACTTAATTGCCAGGCTTTTTTTTTTTTTTTTTCTTAAGCATAGTAAAAATTTTTACACAGTATCCAAAATGATGCAGAAACCCACCAGGCAGTTTATAAAGCTCATTGATTTTTACTAAACATTGTGTATAAATTTCTGCAGTCTAGTTTCATCACATTGATGACTCCTACTCTTTGCAGGTTCCAGAAATCATTCCCTTGATACTGTTGACTAGAGCTGGGCAATTGACAGTGCATTGTCAATTTGGCTAATTTAGCCCTTCTTACTACTTGCAGATTTTGTGTAACTTGTTTTTTCATGGTTGTTCAAGTATATCATGCAAACACTTAAAACCTAACTAAAAGCTGGCTACAGTGCATAAATACCTTTTAGAATCTGACCCCTTACCTCCATAATAAAATCCAGAAACCCAAGTTGAGAAACATAGATTCCCCTTACAACGTACAAGGAGAATTAGGCACAGAAAGAACCAGCACACTGAGCAGAGAGTCCCCTTGAGGTAGACAATATAAGTCCCACCCTTCTCCAGGTCTTAGGTGTCCTAGTGACACAGGATCCACACTCCTGAAAATTGTCCCGGAGCTAATTCCTTTAAAAAACCTAGTAACTGATGGTGACTGTCCTTTTTATACAGGAGGCTACTGGTTTGAGCACTCTCCCTTACCTCTTCTTACCAGCATCTTTTAAATCCCTAACCACCAGGGCATAGGCTATTCTAGGTCAGAGCACTCTTCCCCACTCCTGTTGAAGCTGTGCCACTGTGCAGAAAGGAATGCAAGATTTATTGGGCTAGAAGAAGTGTGTGTGTCTTTAGTTTTGTGGTTAGGGCACTAAGCCAGCTGGAGTCTGAGCTTCAGTCCCTGCTCTGAGGATTGTGTCTGTATTTTCTCCAATGATTGCTTCATGTAAAAAGCATAAACAGCCCTGGGAAGGAGGTATCCTGACCCTTATTCCAGGTGAAGCCCTACCCATTTTTCTGCACAAGGGCACAACATAAGCAGAAGGGATAAAGAGTATTTTCACCAAATACAGCCTCTAGATTCATGGTAGGGCTCTCTTACGAAGTGGGACATGTGGGTCTAGAGCAGTGACGTCCAATCGCACCCTAGCCCAATCTGGCCAGGCACTGCCCAATCTGATACAGCCACATGCCACGCAAATCAACTGCCCCTATCCCGCTGTGCTGCCCCAATCCTGCACTGGCCCAATCCCATGCGCCCAGATCTGGCCATGCACTGACACAATTGGGCATGTAGGACTATGCTGTTTGGCCCACAGGGCTCCCCAGTGGTCTGGAAATTTGTCAGCAGAGGAGCAGCAATTAAAACTGCTACTGCTCCTCACCGCCTAATTCCCAAACCCACGCAGAGCCCCATGGGCCAGATGACATGGCTCCATGAGCTGGATTTGGCCCACGGGCAAAGGCACAAGCACCCCTGATGCAGAGGCAATTGAACCTAGCTCTCCCATGTTGAGGGTAAGTTCTCTAAATCACTATGCAAAAGAAAGGGACCTCTTCTAGCTGCATTTTAAAATAAAACGGTAATTGCCATTGCTTGCCCCTGTAGATGCTGTGAGAACACCCACCAGTAATAGGGGGAGTAACTCCAGCTGGATCAGTCAGGCATAGGCATGAGCTAAGTATACTTAGCCAAACACTGCCAAAACTGAGGTGTTTCTGTGCATGTCCAGAAGCAGGACTTTAGATACCTGCTGGACCTTCAGATAGGCAAATAGATATACCTGTGCTATTCAAGGCACCTCCAGAGTTAAGTAGCAACTGAGCAGGGGTTTTCAGGACTGGGATTTTAGACTTAGGTGTCTGCATTTCATCTAAGCTTTACTGTAACCTAAATCTTTTCATGGCAAACATCAATGAAGTACTGGCTACAGTCCTGTGATACATGAGCTTTGAAACAAAAACTTTGAAAAACACATTAAGCTAGACCCAGTACTTCATCCATTCACTGACCTATAGGACAAGGAAATGGGCACATTATACAAAAAGAAGACCAGCTTTTCCGCTCATGGCCACAGTAAACATGTTTTTGCAACAGAGAAAAACACAAGGAAGAGATTGTATGCATGCCACTGTTAAAGAAAAGCCTGTCTTTTCTCAAAATGCAAGATACTGTTCAGAATTAAGGAGGGGTTCCCTTCATATTGGCTACATTTACCATTGTGTAAAGGACAAGCACAAGAACTATGTATATCCAATTTAATCATGTACAAGCAGTGTGCTGGCTTTCATCCCACAAGGATTATCTCCAGACTGTTGTCATGGAAATTATTTATTCCATCGATGGCTGTTTAATGACTGGGAAAATAGAGGCTTTTGTAGCGAGTCTTAATTTGAACTTAACCTTTTGCAGTAATGAATCTACATTTTTTGTTTATCAGGCCTGAAACAATTTCCTTTCTTTCACCACCTCCCCCTTTCCAATCCCCTATTTCTTATTTAACTTATGCAAGACCTTATCCCAGAAGACACTTTAGGAAAGTCGCTTTGTATATTGAGTAATCCATGCTGACTCATATAAGGTTATTTTTTTTAATTATACAAGAGGGACACTATACATATTTTTCCTAGAATTTACTCAAGAACTATGGTTCTGTGAAGTGTAAACTATTGAAAACTAGAGTCCAAATGTGAGAGCTGTACACAAATTTAGTTGGTTGTAACCAGCCAGATTTCAGAAAACCTGTTTCTTATTTTAAATGAGAGTAGTAAACAACCATTGTCCCCTTCATTATTACTTTGAAATTTCCATTGTATTAAACCCCTTAAATAAATGTAAAGAAAAGGAATGCTAAGAATTTTAAGTTCATTTTTCTGAACTCTGAAAAGAGCATTTTAAATTACTTGAAATTAAAATGCTGTGTTTCATTTTTTTTTTTCAAGGTTAAAAATGCTGATTCTCCCTCCAATTCCAGCTCCAAAGATTAAAGGGATTGATCC
>NW_017729024.1:153134402-153145786 GCF_001723915.1 Gavialis gangeticus | reverse complement strand
AGGAATGCTAAGAATTTTGAGTTCATTTTTCTGAACTCTGAAAAGAGCATTTTAAATTACTTGAAATTAAAATGCTGTGTTTCATTTTTTTTTTTCAAGGTTAAAAATGCTGATTCTCCCTCCAATTCCAGCTCCAAAGATTAAAGGGATTGATCCAGACCTCTTGAAGGTAATTTTATTTCATGGTATAATATAACTCTTCAGAGCAGATATAATTACAGTAGTGATTGATGAAAAGTATTCTCCCATGAAGAGGGATTTTGCAGGAAAATGTCATCACTAGAGGTGCTTAGTATTAGGAAAGATGCCAGAGTGTAACAGAACACCCTTTATAACTGGTACCATTACAGCAGCATATTCCCTGGATGAATGCATTACACATGAACATCAGAATGGCCCCTGACTTTCTCCTTTTTCCTGTTTCACCTTGGTTTTGCTCTATAGAAAGGAAAACTAGAGGAAGTGAACTCCATTTTAGCCAGCCACGACAGCTACAAGCCACAGCTGTACAACGATGACTTGTGGGTTGAATTTATTGAGTTGGACATAGATGACCCTGATGAAAAGACCGAAGGATCTGATACAGACAGGCTCCTGAGTGATGCCCACATGAAGTCTCACAGCTGCCTTGGTGTGAAGGATGATGATTCTGGACGAGCCAGCTGTTGTGAACCAGATATGCCAGAGACTGACTTCAGTGCTAGCGACACGTGTGATGGCACCTCAGATACTGATCCGTCCAAAAAGATAAGTGAAAAAGAGGAGAATCTCTTGTGCCTTGATCAGAAAGATAATAATGAATCACTTACGAATCTAGATGACCCAGCAAACCAGCAACTTATTAGTCAGTCTGAAGATAACCAGTCAAAACCACCTTTTGCTGACAGTATTGAATCACCTAGCCCAGTTCCACCGGTCCGTACCCAGCTAAGCAACCAGAGCTCAGTGACAAATATTGACTTTTATGCACAGGTAAGTGACATTACACCAGCAGGAAGTGTTGTACTTTCACCGGGGCAAAAAAATAAGACGGGGAGAGCACAGTGTGAGACCCATACAGAACCAGCTGCACAGTGTCAATCAAACTTCACCATGGACAATGCCTATTTCTGCGAAGCAGACGTGAAAAAATGTATCGCTGTGACTTCTCATGAAGAGGTTGAGCCACATGTTCAGGATCAGAGCTTTAACGAGGACACTTACTTCACCACAGAGAGCCTTACCACTACGGCTGTGAATCCTAGCACAGCAGCAGAAGAAGCCTCAAGTTCCGAGATGCCTGTCCCAGACTATACCTCCATTCACATAGTACACTCTCCACAAGGCCTTGTGCTCAATGCTACAGCATTGCCTGTGCCAGACAAAGAATTTATGGTATCATGTGGCTACGTGAGCACAGACCAGTTAAACAAAATCATGCCATAGCTTTTCTTTGACTATGTGCATATAATATGTATTTAATGGCATAGAGTTGGCTTGGGCTTGTATACTTGAACCAAAAAAATGTTTAAATTTTTTTTGTGGTTCTTAAGCTTTTACCTGAAATGTTGAAGCATATACCATTAATCAAAATATTCTTCTTGTGTACTGTAAATATTATCTATGAATTGTCTCAAGAGACTGGTTAGTGGCAACAACTGTCTTGTTATTGTGGGTGTTGATTTTTGTGAAACAGCATCAAATGACTATGTTAAATGTACAGTAAATCATACTTTTTGAAAAAGCTAAAATCAGGTGGTTTTTGAAGTTTAAGAATTTAATGTTAATTACACTACAAGCTGAGATCTTTATATTAATTAGGGTTGGGAAGTTGACTGGTCAAATATCAGTCAAAACTTGTAAAAATTGCCAATAGGTCCAAATAATACACAGAAAAAGCACAAATTTTCCATTAAGAAATGTGTCAAAAACAATAAAAATCATATGTCTGTCAAGAAAACTATGAAAATGGGGAGGGAAGAGGGTGTTGTAAAAGTGCTATAATCTTTGACCAGTCAAAAAATATGCAATCAATTGACTGGTCAATTGACAATATTTGACCTGTCAATTGACTGGCTTGCAAACCCTAATATTAATAATTGGGAACTGAAAATGTAAAATATAGATGAGGAAGTAAAATAAGTTTGAATAAATACAAATTTATTTTAGTTTATATAAATTAATAAAGATATTTTAATATTCTAGACATAAAGACATGAATATTTTATATTACACTGCACACTGTTGTTTAATTATAAGGATCCATCTAAGGAATGTATTTGCTGCACTATTATAAGAGCTTGTTTCTGCTTTAGTCATTGCAGCAAAAAAGAAAAGATAGTTTTATACAGAGCCATTTTGTACCTCCAAAGAAACCTGTTGAGAAATTTAAAAAATATTATAGCAATGTACATGAATTGATCGTATTAATTTCTTACGATTATTATAAAAAATATATTACTTAAACTTAAACTTTGTAGGAAACTTTAAAATGTGCAAAATATTTGGGCAATTGAACCCATTCTTCACCAGATTCTGGTTAGTGCCAATAACACATTTTTATACTGCAGTAGACACTACAGTCATTTTTTGTTTACCAAGTTCTTTAAAGACCTGCACATACACTTTTATTGAATGGTTTTGAAGAAAACACGCAAAAACATCAAAATCTCTTGACATGAGACCAAATTCTGAAGTTCTTACTCAGACAAAGCTATTGCTGATGTTGCTAATTTTTGCCTTTAGTAAATATTGAATAAAAACAGAACCTCAGGATTTGGCCAGCAGTGCACCTCTGAGATGGAACAGAATTAAAAGAAGTTAACAAGAAACACGTTAAATACAGTATTGATTTAAAGACTCTTTTCTTTTTTACAGCCTAGAGAGAGAGAATCTCTCTCAGTCACATTAGGGAGACTTTTAGCAAGCTGTAAGGAGAGAAAAGCAAAACTCAGTGGGAGAGCTTTCTTCATTTTTAAGTGTTTTAAGAAATTGAGAAAGCTTTGCAATTAATTGTTATTTGCTTCAGAAGTTACCTTTATAGGCACATTTCATCTTAGCAGAAATATTTTTAGAAAGCAAATGTAACTAGGGACAATAATTTCCTTTTTTTTTTTTAAACGTGAATAGCAACCTATGAGCCTAGTCACACAGACCTTCCTCACACAAAGTTAATTCAATGCAACTCTTCCTGTGACTAAGGACTGTAGGATTGGACCCTATGGTTGGATGGAATTTTTAAGTGTAGCATGTACTTTATGGTAAATGTGCGTTAGACATTATGCTAATTTGCTGCTACGTTTTTCTAACAGCTACATTATTTAGTTTCATGTAAATTTTGATAAATGGTAAACACTAATGTAATTAACAGCTACGTATGTGTTTGGAAAAAGTCTCTTACTATACTTCTGTCACCAAAAATAGTTAAATACCTCAATCAATCTCAGAATGTTATTTTGGTACTTTGCTGGTCACACAAACCATTATACAGCCGTATGAAGAGTTGTGTCTTGCAGTTTCTATTTAACTTTCCGTATGTCAGTGGGTTTTTTTCTCTCAAAGTTTAATAAATTTATTTTCTTTGATTCACCTTGACACAGTGTGTTTTATTGTAGGAGCTTAAGATGTTAAAATGTTTCTGGGGTATTAAGACTTTAACCAATAAAAAACAAGGGATTTCCATTAAATGGAGCAGAACACAGCCACAGTTGCTTGGAGTGGGAGAATTGCACCCTGTGTCCTCTGTGGTGGGTGTGTGCGTGTGTGTGTGTGACCACACGCATATATAAATGCATATACACAAATGTATACATGTATATATGTAAATATGATGACAATTAAATATCATGCTATAACTTGAAGTTCCCTTTTGTATGTATGCCTTGTCAGTGAAACTTACCTTTTTTGCAAGATATAAATTCTGTTAGTGCTTCCTATATTTTTAGCCAACAATACAACAGTATGGGAAAATCTTCATAAACAAAAGTTGTAACCATTTAGGAAAGCTGTCCGGACAGCTTACATACTGCTGTTGATAATATGGATCTGTCTCCATGAAAATTGTTGTATAGTCAATGGATTTCATTTTCCATACAATACTGTATATTCGTCAGCCTCAGCTTAACAAGGAGAGCTGGAACAGGAGCCCAGTAAAGCAGAGAATACCCTTGCTTTCTTCGGAAACACAGATTAAAACCCACTGACTCCCTATCACACCTACCTCATGCCTTGTAAACAATTAAACTAGAAGCCAAAAGGCGTATATGCCTGCAGCAGGCTTCAATGGAGAGTTTGTCCAAGTTGTGGAGGGTGTATCAGGTGACAGGGATGGCCCCTAGGGAAAGGCACTAGGACTGTGACCTACAACTTGCAGAAGAGAATGCCAGATGGAGGTTCTTCACCCAGAAATAAAACCTAAAGGTACCAAAATGAAGATAAAGCCTTGTCTGTGTTGAGACTTCATAAGCTTAAAACACCTGAGGATGAGTGGTCAGCAGAAGCTCATGCTGCCAGACATGCCTACTTGACTGTGGGCCTGATCCTTCTCCCTTTTAAGTCATTGGTTATTTTGCCACTGATTTCACTGAGATTAAAATCAGATTCTGTGGTCACAAATCAAGGAGTTAGATGTGTAACTATTGAGATTATGTACCTGCAGCTCTGTTATGGATGTTTAAAAATGTGGGTGCACTTCTGTAAGTAATGAGGTCAAATGATGGTTTTTACTGTTGCCAGCTGATTATTTATATTCCTATTTTGTTTGGAGGAACACATCTGTAATCCCTGGAAAGAGCTCTGTGAACATTAAAATATCAGCAGTTTTATCAGGTACTCTTATTCAAATTGAATCTTAGCCCCAAAGTAATATATGATTCACTGTATGAGTGAGAGAATCAATCTATTTTTAAGTGGTTGAGGAAAAGGAGGGCCAAACATACTAAAACTGTTTTTCCTTCCTGAGTTCTTCCTGCATGTAAGCAATACCCTAAGATTTTACAAAATAGAGTGACTCTCCACAGAGAACAGCTGCAAAAAAACTGGTATAGAGTTTTGAGCTAGATAGTTCAGTGTGCTGAGTATTTTGACATAATTGTTTTGAGAGCAAAGATTAACTTTTGGATTTTTCCTACACTAAATAGCTTCAATAATTCAATATTTTTCATGAGTCTTTTTCCAAATACGTGAAAGCCAGCCATTTAATGAAATGTTACCTGCCTGGATCCAGTGCAGACAGAAGAGAGTATCATGCTATATTCAAAGGTGCAAGACAGGTGGGAGAGAACAGAGCAAAATTCTCTTCCTTAAAACTAGCCAGGGGTGGAGGAACCATGTGAGACTGCAGAGGTCTATTGGCAGAGCAGAGTGGTAGTAAGTGAAAGTTGTGTGTTCTCCATAGCTTGCTCTTGAAGCTAACAACAAAGTTCTGAAAGAATGTCTGCTCAGTGGTTCTTTGAGCATAGGTAGTAAACCAGTTAACTGTATGCTTAGTCTACGCTACAAGGTGTACCAGCATATCAGTGTCAGGTAGGAATGTGAAAAGCCTGCAGCCCCAACCTGACATAACAGAAGCAAAAGTTTGTAGGCTGGACTGCTAATCCATTTGTTTGCTCCTGCTTGGATATTTTTTCTAAAGACTTAGACTTCAGTCAAAAATTCTTTTTGACAAGCCAAAGAACTAAAATGGCTCCTCAAGATCAAGTGAAATATTGCTTTTCTCACTGAGAACTCCAGGTGCCCACAGACTCAGCGTGTTCCTTTCCCTCCACTGTGGGCATGTCTACATATTCATTAATGCACCTTAGTTACTGCACATTAAGTGTAATACTTGTATAAACAAGTACTAAATGAATGTGCAGTGACTAGCATTACTGTGCAGTAGCACCAGCACATACCTTTTCAGTGATGCTACTGAGCGGTATCCTAATACTATTGCGCAGTAGTGTATTAGCACTGTTTGTGCTGTGACATGCTACTGCACAGTATTATTAGGCTACTACACAGTTAGCATCTTGTATAGACATACCCTGGGTAAGTAAGCCTCTCTTAGCATGAAGTAAACACTGATGCTACAATTATGCTGCAGAATATCAGAATCATGCCAGATTGATGCATTAGAAGAAGGTGGAGTCTGTAAACTATTGGGTTCCTATCCCTACTCCCAATCACTTTCTATACTTACCTTAATATAAATTGAAGTCAAGTAACAAGTTGTACTTGTTGATTCATTTTAATTCAAAGGCATGGGTACAGGCACTAAAAAGACTGTGATATTTACATTTGTAGGAAAGTTTTTGAGCCTAAATTAATCATTCTTATTGTGGGGAGATAGAATGATATATATTTTAATAGTCTTCACTTCCTTTATGCTCCCACCATATATTTTAATAGTCTTCACTTCCTTTATGCTCCCACCCACTTGCCTAGTTCATTCTGTCTCACAAAACATTCCTGCTGAGTTTACAGGAATGTGCCATTAATACAAGCAGTATCAGAAACATAGTTCATGGTCTCCTTCTTCCTTACCAATAACCCATTACAAATAATGAGACACACATTTTGGTAGATATTGTAATGCCACTAAATTCAGCCCATCCATTTTCAATCTACCAATATTTCACTTTTTCTATTACTGGAGCTGAAAAAGAATGATTAGGTCATCTTTCACAAGGCAAAAAGAACACAAGTAAAAGGAAAACTTGCATAGCTAACATAAATCAGCCATGTGCTGAAATTTTTCTTTTTTGTGTGATGAATCTAATTAAAAAAATAGACTCTCACACCTCATCATCTGTTCTTATTTATTTTTTTCCAAAATCTGTTCATCTTTAGATTAAAGGGACAAATATGGGTCATGGTAACATTCAGGCAGCTTTTCACTGAGGAGTTCTGATAGATGTTTTTGTTTTCATGTATATATGCACACACAGATGTTTTCCTCTTCAGGTAAATGTACATGTGAAACAAGATGGTGAACAAAAAAGAAACAGATGCACAACAAAAGAACACAATTTATCACACACAAAAACTCACAATGGACCAGATGCTGTGATGATTTTAAGTGTTTGCCAGTGCAAAGTATAGAATCCAAAATATTTTCTGGAGCTGCACTTCTTTTGCTTTCATAATGTTTTAAATCACCTATTGTAGATCCTACTTCCTTTGTTGCTATATCAATATTTTGGATGAAGTTAAAATCTAAGGAGACATTTTCAATATTTCAATATTCTGTTTCACGTGGTTAAAGCAAAGAGTCATATTTACTCTTCTTGCAGACTTTAATTTTGATAAATACTGTATATATTTTAACTTTTATTGAAGCATTTTTCTGGAATGATAAAATGGGGAGAGAAACAATAATAACAAAGTTCACACCCAGGCTTTTTCCTGATTCAAAGGAATTTCAAAAGTTAAACTATGGCGTTGTATTTGATATGAATGGAATTGAAAACATGCTCAGGGATGCAACCTCATATTCCTCTATGATTGAGTTGTTTCTCTGGTACAGTTGTTTGTAATCCTATTAAGGTCCAACTGTTAGAAGCCTTTAAAAGGAAGACTAGTGCAAAAGGCAACTGTATGAGCAGAAAATATCACTACATTTCCCCAGTCTTTAATACCCTTTGACTTAGGCCATAAGACGTTTTTGAACACAACAATGATCTTAGATACTTTTCATAGGTTATGAATGTAGTGCCACAACATACACCTCTCTAGCACGTGTTAGATTAGTTGAATTTTATCATCCTTTTTTCACAGGTGCAATACTTACTTTTCAGATCATCCATTTTTTTATTGACCAGAAAATAGCTTGACATGCCTTACCATAATAATTCTTACCTGTTTTACTGGATAATTTAATTATATGTGACCTTGGGTGCATCTACACAAGACACTTAACTGCACAGTAGTGTAATTTACTGCACAATAAGTGTGCACATCTACATGTGCGCATGCTTACTGCACAGTAAAAAATGCTTAATTGCAAGTAAATTTGCTACCTGCAAATTTATTTGCAATTAGTTACTGCGTAGTTACGCACATGTAGACGTTATCTAGGAGCAAGTATGCTCCCAGGTCAGCCCTGCCACTAGGGGCCTGGCCTGAGGCCAGTCCCAGGGCTCCAGGCCAGGATCCTTTCCTTCCCCAGGTCTGGGCTGCCTCTATGGCAGCCCCTGCCTCAGGCCTTTAAAAGTCTGCAGGCTCTCAGAGCCCTGGGGCACACCAACAAGGAACCTGAGACCATTCTAGGTCCCTGTACCACAAGCCAGCTGCCCTAGCCTGCCTGCATCCCAGTGCCACTGCCCAGCACTGCACTGTCGCGCAGCTGCCAGACCCACACCGTCCAGGTCTGCAGGCTGCTCCAGACTGCTGCAGGCTCCAGCCAGGCCCCAGACCCAACTGCACCTGCCCGCAGCCCACACCCAGCAGCCTGACCTGAGCTCACAGGTGCATTGCAGGGTATTGCCTCTGCCACACAGCTGCCAGTCCCATGCTGGGGCCCTGCGCTAGGTGCTGCAGGCAGCTGCCCAGGCCCAGCAACACATGGACAGCTGTGTGGGAGCCCAGAAAGTCAGCACGGGACCCACAGTGGCACCTTCCTCATCCATGACTGCCCATACCCGTGCCTACCACCTGGAACCCCAAATGGTCGCAAGAGGAGACTGGTGACCTTGTGGTGCTATGGGACAAGGCAAAGATGCAGCGCCAGTTTAAGCAGGGCAGGCGCTCCAACGTCCATGTCTATGAGGGGCTGTCAGCCAGGACACGAGAGCACAGGCATGACCAGTCAGGGCAGCAGTGCTGCATAAAGGTCAAGGGCTCATGGGCACAGTGGGTTTCCATCACCAACCACAATCATCTTTCAAAGAGTGCCCATAAGTCCATGCCCTTTATGTGGCAGCCGACAGGCATAAGTGCACCCTAGGACCCAGACTGCAGCCATGCTGTCTATACCCCACAGCCGCCTACCCCAGGACAGCACACAAAGGAGGTTGTACATAGTTTTCACACAGAAGAATGTGTTTTCTTGTTGGTGCATGGTGGAGGGGCTCTATTTGTTAGGGAGGGAGGGAAGAGAGGAACTTTGTTGGGGAGAGAGGAGGGGTCTTTTTGATGTGAGGGGAATAAAAACTTGTTCTTGGGAGATGTGTCTGTAGTGAGTGTGGTGCTGGGGGTGGGGTTGTGAGGGTTCCATGGGTGGCAGTGCAGGTGGGCTAGAGCGGGGAGCACTGGACAAGGTGGTCAGCCACCGCCTCCCACACCCAGTGCCCTGGCCTCTGCCGGCAGGTGCACATTTCTTCATGGGTGGGGGGGAAGGGGGGGCTCCTGCTGCTGCCACAGGTTGCGCTCCCACTGCCAGGCAGTAAGGGTGCACCAGCATCCCTTGAGGCAGCCAAAGCCATGCTCCACCAGGGTGCAAGTCCAGCCCAGGCAGCATTTGAAGTGGGCCTGGTGGGGGTCCAGGTGGCCAGTGTGGAGCTGCATGATCCAGGGCAGGAGCAGGTATGTGGAGTCCCCATTGAGCAGGGGTAGGACCACCTACATTCATGTGCATGAAGGTGCCTCAATGGTCCAAAACAGCCTGGATCACCATGGAGTGATCACCTGGATCACGGCTTCTATGGCTGTAGTAGGGGCAGTCTCTGTGGGGTGGGCTTGTGATGGGGATGTGGGTCCCATTGAGGGCCCCAGTGCAGTGGAGGAATCCCAGGTCACAGAAACCCACCACCACCACCAAGAAGTTGTGCGTACAAAGCATGGTGCCACACATCTCCAGGACAGCCTTCCCAGCAGTAGCTTTGCCCATGCCAAACAGGTGGCTGACATACTGTGGGCTGGCGGGCATGGCCAGCTTGAGCAGGGTGAGGACCAGCCGGGTGTCTGTGGGGAGAGGCAGCCACATGCCAGTGTGCTACCCCTCCAGGTGGGGCTGGAGCTGCTCCAGGGAGTCCCAGAAGGTGGGCCAGGTCATGCGAAAGGTCTCCAGCCTCTGTTCATCTCAGGTGTGCTGGACAACGTGCTGCCACCAGTCCTGGCTGGCCCAGCTAGCTCAGATGTTGTGGAGCTGGAGGCCCAGGAGGGTGACAGCAGCCCCAGCAGTGGCATCCTAGAACCCATCATCAGCGTTCCTACCAGGGTCTGGCCAGGCGGATGGAGCGGAGGTAGCAGGTACACAGCAGAAGCCCTAGAATGGCCCACAGTGAGCAGGCAGGGAGTCACTGCACATGGGGGAGCCAGGAGGGCTAAGACAGCTGTGGGCCAGATGGCAGTTGGCACGGTAGGCCAGCAGGGCCCACACAGCATCCAACAGGAACACGGGGCACTGGACATTGCTGCCAGGGATAGGGACTTGAGAGCACTGCCACATGCTGTCCTTGCACTGAGCACACTGCTCTTGGCCATGGCTGTTTTTTAGAATTATTTCTTCAAGGCACCTTAGTAATTACCAATGATTTTGGTGCAAAAATCTGCCTTTCCATCTGTAAGAGCATAGCACACTAGAGGTCTTGTATAAATTAACAGAAAGTATATGTTCAGTGCTTTCTTTCTTTGTCAGGCTTAGATTTTGGTTCTTAGCCAAGTGGGAGGAAGCCTTTTCAGCCTACAGGTTATAGACTTTAAAAAAAAAATTCATCTTCAACCTTCAGGATATGCATGCTATTCCCTATTGTTTTCCATCTCCTATATCTCAGTAATTCTGTCCATTACCTTTTCTTATCATGCTCAGGTTTTTATTTTTTTAATAAGGGCCCCATCTGAAATTATGTATTGCTGTAAGGTTTCCAAGAGGTTGACTTTCATTTCAGCAACAACCCTGTGGTCTGCCGTCTCCCTCAAGGTTTACATAACAGAAAAGACTTTGAGGAGTCTGGGTGTTTCTATTGGATCATTTTCCTCTGTGAACTATAGCACAACTGTAATATTTTGAATGTTTGCGCTAATAAATTTTCATATTTATTTAACACTTTAATAGTAATATTTTAAATGCTAAAACAAAAGTATATTTATTTTGGATCACTAATTACTGCTGAACGGTAATCCACAGCTTTTTAGTGTCCCTCCTAGTGAGTCTGCTATTTTGCACTGAATTTCAAATTCTGTCATTTTATTCACCTGGTTTTCCTCTTCTGGTTCTGCAGACAGAAATTGGCTTCCAAGAGATTTCTGCTGTGTTTATTTATGAAACACATAACTTTACACCTAGGCATACATACCACAGGGCTATGCAACATTTTTGTTTAAGATGGTCAGCTCTAAATCTATGCTCATTATCTTCTCATAAATGCAATCTATAGAAGAAGCCCACCAGTAAAGAATTTAAACAAAAGCCAGCCCACACAATACTGAATAATTCACTATGCTTTAAAATCGAATGTCCTCCACAGTTGTAGAACTTGTTTGTTTTT
>NW_017729024.1:153126693-153129402 GCF_001723915.1 Gavialis gangeticus | reverse complement strand
CTATGCTCATTATCTTCTCATAAATGCAATCTATAGAAGAAGCCCACCAGTAAAGAATTTAAACAAAAGCCAGCCCACACAATACTGAATAATTCACTATGCTTTAAAATCGAATGTCCTCCACAGTTGTAGAACTTGCTTGTTTTTATCTTTATATAAACACTGATAATTCTCTGAGAAAGTCTGATAAGAGCAGCCACAGCTATGATATTTCACATTGATTGAAGCACTCTGGCTCACACCAGCAAATAATAGCATCAAGGAGGGTTGGAATTATTTATACTTCTATGTTTAAGGATCTATTTTAAGCAGGCTTCAGGGAGTGGGCTCAGGTTTCAAGGAGACATTTAGCTATCATGAAAATTCTTTCAACAGGGAGAAGAGAAGATGCAGCTCCTGAGTGGTGTAGTAAAGGAAGGCAAGTTTCATTAAACTTTTAGAAATCATAATAGATCCTCTCAAATATGTTGTGCAGGTGCAGATGCAGTTTTTTGTATGTAACCCATCCCAACTTAACCTAACCTAACCTAACCTAACCAATTACAGCAAGGTCAGTGAGAACTGGAGGGTATTCAGCACTTTTGAAAAGCTAAACTTATTCTATCATTTTTGAACATGTAATGGTTTCTAGGCCTCCTGATTTTGATGTAAATTTCAACCAAATGCAAATGAATGCTCTGGTGCCTAGAACAGTGGCCCCTAGCAGCATGTTATTTCCTTTAAAAATTCACTCTGCAGTTACTGCTTTTTGAAGAGCCATTCATGCAATGGATTCCCATCTGTTTCTGCCAATACAGACATTTTGGGCACAACACACCTGGGAGAAGAGCAGGGCAGAGGCATAACAGTCCTATGGAAAAGCCAGTGGTTGGGAAACTACTGTCACCAATGTTCCCTGTTCCCAAGTGTCAGGAGCTGTGACAGGTAGTCAGATCTGAGTTAAATGCCTAATGGGCCACACCTTCCTGAGGCTTTGACTGGCAGCCCTAACCAAGTAAATTACTCCAGCAGGCCACTGTCTGGGCCTTTTGATTAGCTGCTGAGAGAGCAGCTTCTCCATTTATCCTACCTGCGGTAGCTAACAGCAGTCAGCTAGCAGTTCTGACTCAGGTTTGCTTTGTGCTTATGCTCTCTGGCTTTCCTGGTTCTTTACCTTTTTGGCTCTGATTTTGGATTCTGGCTTGTAGGCTTTCCTTTAGATCTAGGAACTTGGCATCTGAGACCCTGACCCTGCTTGGATTTGGGCCTCTGCCTCTGGATTTCCCTCTGGATCTGGTAACTTGGCCTCAGACCCCTGAACCTTGACCTAGCCTGTGTCTTGGACTCTGTCCAAGGCTCTTTTAACTTGGATCCCAAGCCCTGATGCAGACTGTGTTCTAGACCATGCCCCTGATTCCTGTCTTCCCTCAGTGGCCTAACCACTAGACAAGGCTGCCTATGACCTAATGCATTACACAAAGGAAAAATGAATAGGAAATGTTCAGTTACTGCCCTCTTGCGGTTACCTTGTGTTGGGCTATGGTCCATTCTGTCAAAGGCAAGCCTGGAGGCTTTTGTTCAACTGTTTTGGAGTTCTTAGAAACTTAACAATGCTTAAACTGAAAGTGTGTGTATATGGGGTGGATTGAGGATTGCCCAAAGGGGGGATGCACAAGTAACAACCTGCACTGCAGGGTTGGCTGTACCTCCATTATCTCCCAGTCTCCTCAACTTCCACTGATATAGGCAGACCAACCTTGAGAGCCTCCAGAGACTATAAGTCGCTAAAGCAGGTGAAAATTTCCCTCCTCTCCTCTCACCAGCTTTCTCTGCTGTTCTGGGGGCAGGAGAAGTACCAGAGCTGTTCTTATCCACCCCAGCTGGGCTGTGTTGGGGCTGGGCCTATTTGGGGATGAGGATGGGGACAGCAGCAACAGCAGAGCAGGAGCAAGAGAGAAGCAGATGCAGGCATGCAGTCCAGCTGGGGCAGGAATACCTGTGGTGCTTCCCCTACCCTCTGGACAGTGGGGAACACAACCGTGGCGGGTGGGGAAGAGAAGGGGAGAGGAGATTATCACATCCTTTAGGGGATTAAAGTCCCTGGAGTGTCCCATGGTGCAGTTGCTACAAAAGAAAAAGGGGGGGAGTACAGCTGTTCCACTGCACCCCCTTTGGATCCGTGTGTGTGTGTGTGTGTGTGTGTGTGTGTGTGTGATTTTTTTATTCACTCAACTAGAAAACAGGAAAATGTTGGAATCTGAATTTGGGTTCCTATTTGTTATTACTGAAATAGGAGACAAGTTTCTCACCAGTTCTTAAAATAGTCTCTGATTAACTGCTTGCAGCTACTAGTGCTATGGCACTAGTAAAGCAGGAGTACATCATGTTGACTGACCTTGGTCAAAAGGGGAAAACAGTACAAGCTGCCTAATATTCATTAACACATGCAAAGAAAACCAAAAGTATCACACATGGCAGTTCACAAACTGAGAGGAAAGGATAGTCAGTGTTGGTCTCATTGCCTTGAGCAGAAAATGCTCAACTACTACAGTGAGCATAATATAGAAACGTGAATATTACTGAAAAGTAATATCTCTGAGATATGTATGGAAATTACACTTATTTGGAAAGTCAACAAAAATAGTTGGGAACCTCACCTATTTTCATATCAAATATGAGAAAGTATCTTGAAAACAATATAAAAGAATATTCCTAATAAGGATAGAAGTT
>NW_017729024.1:153111001-153121693 GCF_001723915.1 Gavialis gangeticus | reverse complement strand
GTTTGATTTCTATACATATGCCTTCATATATAATAGAGAGATGGTCGACAGAAGTTAGTCAGATGCTATAGCAATGGCTTTGATATAAGTGCCTAAATAGAACAGAAGAGCAGATCACTTAAATTAGGGAACAGAAAACACCATTTCAACAGAACTGTTACTGATTAGAAAACTTCTACAAGTCTGACATTTTGCTAGATAGGCCCATTGAACTGGGAGGAGATGGTATCTGCGCCAGCATAGGGACAGCTGTAAAAAATGCTCCTCCTCATGTTCTCATCATAAACTAGATGTTTTTGCAGAATCATGCAAGTGATGGCTCTTTCCATTGCTGCAATGAAGTTCTCCTTCATACAGGTCTCACTTAGCAAGCAAGCAGATACTCTACAGTCTGCACTTTACCACACTTGCACATATTTGTGCCATGAGAGTAGCCCAGGGGCCACATCCAGCCCACTAAGCCATTCTATCCAGCCTGTGGGGCCCCTAAAAAAATTTAGAAAATCAATACATATTTGTTTGGCCTTGATTCCTGTCAAAAATGACAAGAGCCGGGGCAGTAGGGCCCAGGAGAAGCCCTGGCAGGCTCCTGCAACAGCAGGGCCCACCTGGCCCCACCCCCACATCTGGAAGCCCCAGCAGGGGCTTCTGGCCTGGGATCATGTGGCTTCTTGTGGCTGCACCAGCACGGGAAACTCGGGTAAGAGGGGGGAGGGAAGGGCAGGGGAGGACCGCAGACAGGGAATGAGGTAGTGCTGAGTGTGGAGGAAAAGCAGCCCCTCCCCCACCCCATGCCCCATGCTCCCTGCTGCAGCCACTCGCAGCCTGCGTGGGGCTCTCCTGAGCAGGCACAGGCAGCCCCACATGGGCTATGAGGGGCTGCAGCATTGGGCACTGGCTGTGAGGCAGGGGAGGGGCCGCTTTTCCCCGCACTCAGCACCAGCCTGTGCCCTGCTGGCAAGCACAGGGTTGGGGCTGCTCACTGCCCCCCACCTTTACCCAGGGCTGAGGGGGGCACTGGGAGTAAGCGGGCATGGGAGCCAGCAGGAACACAGAGCCCCCACCAATGCCATCAGCGGGGCCCAGAGCAGGGAGGCAGGAGTACTGGGTCCCAGCCGGTAGGGGCTCTATGGAGCTGAGCCAGCTTCCCCCTCTCCCTGCTGGTGCAGCCTAACCCAAGTCCACAGACCCCTACCAGCCTGCACCCCACTCTGGGCCCCACTGGTGCTGGCCCTGAGACATTGGTCCCAAGACATTGGTTCCAAGATGGTGACTAGGGGCAGGGCATCTGTCAAGGGGGGCTACCTATGCAGCCTTCGACAGCTTGCCAAAACTGGGTAAGTGGCCCTCCACTCAAAATAATTGCCCACCCCTGGAGTAACCCCATTGTTCATGTTTGTTTTTGATGTTCCAACTTGCATGTGCAGGTGATTCAGGCATCACCATGTTGACCAGTCTAGATCAGCCCTTCTAGAAAGGTCCTCCTGGGGTTCCAGGTCCATTTCAGAGCACCTGATTGCACATAATCTTTCTTTTCATAACTTCAGTTGCTTCCTGTCACCCATCATGTCCAACAGTGTAACACTGGTCACAAAACTCACACTTTAAGCCATTTAGTTATGTCTGTATGACTGTAGAGTAGATGCCTGGGGTCTTCCATATGCCATCATCTTTCCTTTTGGCTCACCACCTTTCTTCTGATATCAGGTGATGCAATGGCAGCCAGTAAAGCTAAGCTATCTTTTAGTGTTAGCTTTAGACAACCTGTTATTTCACAACAGCTCTCATTTAGAACTGGATCTAGTTTCTTGGCATGTTCCCATACTGGACATGCATACTCTGCAGTGGAGTAACACAAGTAACACAATAGCAATGCTTCATAACATAGCTGCCTGGGTTCACTCTCTACTTTGAGGTGACCAACTTTTGAAGTACATTGTCACAGGCACTGACTTTCCTTTTCATCTTCATCTTCTCTACTTGTGCTTTGAAGGTAAGTGTTCTGCCCAGTGTAGCCCCAAAGTACACAGGGTTCAGGTGATTAGTCAGTGGGATTCTATCCCAAGTTATGTTTAATTTCTGCCTGGCTTCTCTATGGTGCAAGTGAAAAGCTGTGACATGCATCTTGGTTTGGTTTCCCATGCTGCTGCCTTGCAGCACAGGGGAGGTGGGGTTTGACCCTGGGAGATCCAGAGGTCAAAAAAACCCATGCAGAAAAAAAGTGGAGTGACACACGTGGAGGCAGCATGCACTGCCCAAAGCCTGGCCAGCCAGAGCCATGTTTCAGCTGCTGGCCAGGCTCCCAGCTACAGGAGCAACATGGCTGCAGCTTCCCCAGCTCCCAGACCCTCAGGTAAGACTACTGGGGCCAGCAGTTATTGGCCCCAGCCTCCCCTACCCCACCTAAGATAACCTGCCATGCTCCAGAGCACACGTGGCATGGGCATTCTCTGGGGACAACTAGCAGCAGCACAAGATGTGCCATTGCTAATTGTCCCCCGGGAGCCAAACATCTGCGCTCATCTGAACACGGCCTATGAGTTGGTCATTGGTATATATGTTAAAAAGGATCCATGCTGGCTTGCATACTACCCTGTGAGAGGCTGTTTTGTTGTCATCTTCAGTGGCTCTGTTTCTTGCACAGTTCTACGTAAAAATGTCTATTCTCAAAAAACAGATCAGATAAGCTTCATTAGGTGGTACTCATGAGTCATACTGGAGACTTTGGCAAGCAGGTTTTGGTGCCTGACCATGTTGTGCGCCACTGATTGGGATGATAACAGATGCTGTGTTTGTAGACCTTTCTCAAATCCTTAATAGGCTGTAATGCAAGTTCCATAAAGAGAGCAGACTACCTACAGGAGACAGTGGTGAATTATTTATAAATTTTATAGAGAGACTGAAAGATGTTGTCAAGGGAACAGACAGAAAAACCATTCTGAATATTTCACACTGAAAATTTAAGTGCCATTGCATTGCCTGAAAACTTTCCAGTTAAACACGCTTCCTAATTAAGAGGTGCAGACTGAAATCCTGTTTGGCATCGCAGAACCTATAAAATAGGAACTAAAGAAAGGTGTAGCATCATAACATCAACTGCATTTTTTTACACCAGATTTATCTGAGATCTTGTTGCAAATAGAACCCTTAGACAAAGGGCTAGTCCAAGGCAATTTCTTTGTTGATAGAATAGAATATTAGAGCGCGTGTCTGTAAAAAACATAAAATAAAATGCCTATCTTTTTTGACTCTACAAGAGAAGTTTTTGGATCATGTGAAACTGCAAGGTTTTATTGCTGTGGGTGCTGGTGTGGAGACCTTATATACAAATAAAGACTAGGAGACAATGTTTGGGACCTTATTTTAGACAAAAAAAATATCTTTTGTTGTCTCCTTGTTTAACTTTCTCAGTTATGAGATCAGTTATAGATTCAGTTCCATGCAATCAACAGGTGGCATAATTCAGTATGTTCCATATAAATGAATAGTCCTCCAGTGTAATTGACAAAGAGTCGTAGAGTCTTTGAAATAGCTTTATATTTTTAACAGAGAATAAGAACAAAATTCAATCCACGCTTTGTATCAATAGGGTAAGGACTCGATCCTGAGAGGTAACTCCTCTTAGGCACCAGGGAACTGAAACTGTTTTGACTTTTCAGAGGCGTTCAGAACCTTGTCGAGTTTAGTTCCTATATTCACACAGACCAGATGCCCCCAATCCATGCAGTATAGACTACTTTGTTTTCAGAGAAAAAGATGTCGGAAAAAGTCATGGAAAAACCATCCATTAGCATTAGTTGTCTATGAACAAACCAGACTGTGCTCACATCCATTTAAAAAAATATGACCCAAAGCCAAAATACTTGATCTATGGCAACCCTCTTTTTTTCCTGTATAATTTGTTTGCTAGAAAACAAGGAAGGTGGAAATTTTACATCATGTTCTAAATGTGAAGCTTGAATGACAGGGTTGTACTTAATGGTCTTAAAATGTTAACATAAAAGACAGAGCATTACCTTTGCCTCACTATTAAGAAAGCAATTGCTATTTAAAATTGCTTTGAACTTCTATCGCTCTTTTCCTGTCCCCCGTGTCCCCAGTCAATTAAAATTGGTAATGTTTTATCTTTGTCTCTAAGTCATAATAATAACCTTCTTGCTGTGTGAGAGAGGTCAGTGGGAGCACTGCCGTTCGTTCTTCCCCTGACTCCTAGAACTACCAGAGATGGATGAGGTGGCAGTGTACGCACTCCTTGGCACCTGCAACAATTCTGTCCTCTCAGCACCAAACCAATTTTCCCTACCCTTCTTTGCTTCCCAAAGAGCACATCAGTCTGGAGCACATCAGCCACAAATGTCCTGAATTCACTCTGTGCCCTACTTGTTTCCAAGGGCGCTGCACCCACCCCCCATCGCATTCATGTTGCCTGATGGCTTTGTTTATGTACGAAGTTGCCACACAAGCACCAGCAGCTTTGCAGCCACTTTCTTTCTGTAATAGCTATGGCATTACAGCAATAGCCCCAGCATTGCAGCCATGCTCCCAGAGCGGGGCATCTACTTCCGGCCGCACCACCCTTCGGCTCCTCCACGGGAGCTCTGCCTTCCTGCCTCAAGGGGCGGAGGAGCCCGTGTGCCACCGCAGCGACAGCCCCGCAGCCCCTGTGGTGCAGTCCAGACTCAGGTGGCGGAGGGGAAAGCTATTCTGCACTCCCCCTCCACGCCACTGGTGGTACAGTCTGCTGGCTGGGCTGTTTTCCCGCCTTTTGGGAGAAGCATCACATTGGCTCCTCCTGAGGAGAGAAGGGGGAAAGTCTGAGACGAGAGGAGGGAGTGAGGTGAGCAGGGGCATTATTTTTTCCTGGGCACAGGCTCCCCATGCCCCACAGTCACAGACAGGTGGTGCAGAGCCAAGCAGTGTCCCCGGTGCCTACCCACCCTGCCAAAGAGGGACCAACCCTTGAGCCACTGGCCCTGCCAGAGCAGGAGATGCAGCCTGGGGATGAAGGCACCATGTCTCATTGGGGCACAATTTTGACTCTATTAATGGCAAAGGGTGTTTTTGGTAGCACGGGGCGGTCCCACATGAGCATCCCCAAGTTCCAGCACAAGGGAGGATCTAACCCACTTTCTGAGGCCGGGTCAGGTTGGTGTGTCTGCACCATGGCAGCAGTCTGCCCAGCCCTGAATAAGCCCTGCCCACAGCTCATGTACTCCTGTGCTGATGCTTATGGCACACCCCAAGGCAACCATTAGCACTGAGCAGGGGGCAGCAACATGCCTCAGTGTGGAGCTGGGGCCTGTATGCTCCATTGTGGGCAACTCCGGATAGAGTGAGTGGGCACCATAGCGCCTGCAAGGGCACTGTGGTCAAAACTTCCATGAGCAGACTGCATCTAAATCGTCAGATTTGGATGGCCCGCCACTTTGACACACTGCAGAGCACACTGCATGCCATCATGTGGCTTGCTGGAGATAAAGAGGGTTGCGTGCCACATTACAATATTCTTCAGTTGCTGTTGATGGCCACCGCACCTCAGTGATCCCTGCCCTGTTAACCATACGATGATTTCACAAATTAGGAGTAGGGAGGAGAAACACTGGAACTAATATTTGCTTCTTTTAAAATATTCCCAAGATAATTGCTACACATTATTTTTAACTTGGCACAAATGTGACATTTTATAGTTTAAAATATAGTAGAATTTAATTTTGTAAATTGACTTTGTGTCTTTATGCAACATTAAATAAGATACTAACCTTTTATATCCACACACAATATCCTTCCTTTCTTTTGTACTCTCACAATTGCCTATGAATAAATAATTAAAGCAAGATAAGAGCAAATGCCAGTGCCCACCTAATCAAAAGGAGAAACAGAAAAAAAAACAGTAAAGCTGTTACAATACAATATAAGAAGTAATATTCCTCTGATACACATTATTCTCTGGTTTTAGGTTGGTAGGCAGAACCAAAATGAAAAGAGTTATGTAGGAAGAAAAGACTGATGGTTTTCTTTTTAGATCTCATAACGTACTTTTACTGCCTTAATGGGATGAGACTGAATTGTTTGCCAGAATAGAGTAAAAGAAACTATTTAATTGTGTTTATAGTTGGAATATCTACATTTAAATGGCACTGTTTCTTCTTGTAGTGAAAAAGATAAGAATATCCAGGGTTCAAAATATGGATAGAAGGCTTACTGCAAATAATGTCATTAGAAAGGGACTATATATAACAAAAAGAGACTCATATGTCAATATGCAAGCTTTCTTTTTTGAATTATTTGGGAAAAAATAATATAATCATAATAATAAAACATCTTCTGAAAAGTATTTCTTTTTTTTAACTCTCAGTATTTCAGTTCAACAGAAGTCTATGGCACTCTTGACCTGGTACGGCAAAAAACTGAGCACCTTCTCTCTTTCAACAAAATATAAAGGCATTCAGCATCTTGCAAAGTTGGACAAATAGTAGCATAAAGTAGGCATATATAACAAGAATATGGGTCGTCAGTTCCCTGCCTTCCTACCCACTCAGAATTTGGAGTGTAAAACGTAAATGGAAAATTAAAGAAGTAACAAGAGAAATGGAAGAGATGCATGACCATAGTGAAGAGGAATTAAGATAAACAAATAGAAATGCATATTAAAAATAACTATATAGTACAGAGTATGGCATTCATAAGTGCCTCATCAACAAGTATACTTTGGAGGGACATAGATATTTATAAAACTACCTAGGCAGGAAGGTCTAATACTGTACAGATAAATTAAGAATCAGATTATGGAATAGGTCAGATTTTTTTGCTAATTTTTCAAATCACAATGTAATGTTCATAATTATGAGAAACCACAGATTATTGACATTGTTAATTAATTAATTTATTAAGAAGAAATGTTTGTTCAGTAAAGCTAAGCTATATTTCCTGTATACATTCTTGGACTGCCAGAAACTGAGCCTGGGCATCTTCCAGAAGTGTTGTAAGTTCTTCCTATTTGGGCAGGTGCTTAGCAGACAAAACTAAGTTGGGATATTGTTTAAGGGAGTGATTGCTATATAATTTTTTTAACACTTTATTAAGCTAAGTTATTTTGTTTCTCCTGTCCTGTTCTCTTGTTCATATGTTTTATAAACTATTTTACTCTCTTCTCTAAGCCACCCTGAGCCCTTGTCTGGAAGGGCAGCATATAAATCTGATAAATAAATACATGCATTAGCCATTTAATTATTTTGCATGAACAGTGAATGAATCCAAAAAATAGTTATGTATTAATTACAGAAAGTTAATTTCCTGATATCATATTTGTACTAATAGTAGCTAAATATATACAGATTTAGTTTACATTGCTAAGAGTATCTGTTGATTTAGGTAACAGGCATCACCTTTGTGCCACCTAAATATTTTTATGGTGGCCCAAAGGCCAAGCAAACAGATGTCTATACCCCTTGTTGCACCACAAATGCCCAAACTTATGTGGCCACAAAGTAGGTGGTATCAATATGTGTTACTTTATTGCATCAGATGTCTTTTACCTTTATGATGGGAGAGCGTGGTCAGCCCAAAACTGTCCACTTTCTCCAGATGCCCCGGGGCAGGTGTTCCTGGGGCTTGAGGGGCCTGATCCTGCATGCCCTGGGAATTCCTATGCAGGATCACGACCCTTAAACTGCAGGAGCACCTACGCAGCTTTCCCTGGTTACAGAAACACACCCCATTCAATCTCCTAGACATATCTCTATTAGTAGGGAGCTCCAACTTCTGCTTACAAAGATGTGCCCAGCATATTCCCCAGGGTACATTTCTACAAGTGGGGAAACACATTACCTATTGTTCCACAGCATTGGGCCCCTGCCTAATGCGGGACAAGAGGCAGCATGAGTTGCACCCAATGAAGCAGATTAGCTGTGCCAGGACACTTCCTACTGCAGTTCTTCCGCCTCACTTGGCAACATCTGTTTATACCTCTAATGACACAATTAATGTGTTAATCAAAAATAGTAATTTGCATCTACATTCCAGTTTAATTTTATCTTCAATATTTTTATCTATTCAGGCTTTTTTATAGTGTGCATTTCAAACTATGATCTTGCTATTTTGCCTCTTAGCATATCTAAAAAGTGAATACATAAACCAGCAGACAGCTAAAAGCTGAAGCTGTCCAGAATTAATTTGACATCAGGGTGCTCTGATTAAAGTAATAATACTGTTGTCTTGAATGGGAGCAAAGTTTGGCCAGCACTTTTAAAATTTGTACTTGCCTTTTGTTGTAAAACTATTATCTATGCATTAATGCAGGGCTTCCTGGCCTCAGTTCAAATAATTGTTCAAAAACTTTACATATAAAAGTCAATTTAAGCCTGAGTAATAGGTATGGCAGCAGAATGTGAACTTATAAAATATTTAGCTATATTTGGCATTAACTTACACACTGAAAAATCCTTCTGACTTCAATACCATCATATAGCTCTACAGAAATGTCAAATTATTGAGGTACCTGCCATTCAGCTTGAGAGTATTTTCTCAACCTTTCTGACATGTGAACATCATTAACACTACTAGTAATAATGATTTTTTTATTTTTTAAAAAGTGGTTCTCAGTTCCATGGGACGAATAAGATGTCTAGAAAAATAACTACAGTCCTTGTTGGCTTATTAATAATCATTTTACTTAGAATGTGTCTATTTCTATGGCAATTTACTTTAACATTCAAGATTATTTGATTTATATTCACATGCATGAAATCTGTGACAACGTGAACAAGGAAATAATTTAGCTCACCAAGTAGAAATTCTTAAATCAGTATTCCTTTTTATATAATGTTCTAGAAAAAATTAATCAGACCAGTGAAGCACATGTGAAGACAATGGTGAATCCTGACAAACTTTTAGATGACTTCTCACAGATAGAAAAGGTATGTGAGGAAAATAAATACAGTTGAAATCATATTTTTTTAAAATCTAGGGACTTGTTTTTAAGTGATTATTTTTCTGCTATAATGGTATCTGCAAATTCTTACTGCTTGTGTGATGTTTCTCTAGTGCTAGAGAATGTTGGGAACCTACTGGAAAGTTGTGTATTGTTAACCAAAGAAGTAACCTTACTCATCACTGAATATTTGAGGCCAAACTATAAAATGGATGCATTGCCCTTTGGGAAAGCAATGATGCAAAACTTCCTTAGTACTGGTATTCATTGTTAAATTGTGTTGTAATTAGTTAGGAACTGTTTGTTTGAGCCATTGTGCACTTTTGTCTAGCCTAGGGTCTTTGGAATTTTGAGTCATGAGTCCTTAGGTCCCAAAGATTCAGATAAGGATTGTTTTAAGTGCTGAGTTCATCTTGTCCATATTTCAGCAGGCAGATATCATTTCTGTTGTTCTGCTTGTTGAATCCGTGTTCTGCAGATTATTACTCAGTGGGCAGTGCTTACTGCATATTTATTTAGTACTTGATTATACAATTACTAAATTAAATATGCAGTAATGTCACTAAAAAGGTGTGCTCTGGTGCTACTTTGCAGCACTTCCAGTTACTGCACATTTATTTAGTACTTGATTATACAACCAGTAACCAGAAGTACTGCTCAGTAACTGGAAGTACTGCAAAGTAGCACCAGAGCACACCGTTTTAGTGACGTTACTGCACAGTAACATATTAACATTGTTCTGTGATGCACTACTGCACAGTTAGTGTCTCATGTAGACATGCCCTGACATGTAGTCAGATCATCATGCCTCAGACCCACAGGGAGGCAGCAGCAGAAGCAATGTGCCCTTATAAGTCTGTTCCCGGTAGCTTCCTCTGCTTCAACTCCAAAGCCAGACAAGTCAGGCAGCGTTTTCTCTAAGCTGTGTAGTATGTGTGGCCATGCAGGCACACTCATGCTGTGCTGCCAGGCCCACCTGCATGTCCACACACACTACACAGCTTAGAGGGAACACTGAAGTCAGGAACAACTCTTAGTCCAATGCCAGTGTTCATGGAAGTAAGGCCAGATTCCCAATAATTTTGTATTTAGAATACAGAGAGGCACCTAAAAATCTGACCCTAGAGCCTAATTCACCCATATCAAGCCATTACTGGTGCTGTGACTATCTGCTCAACAGAGTGAGGCTTCTGGTGCTGTCACCAATATTGGTGTATATGTTAGTTTCTCACCAGCTTCAGGACCTTTTCCAGCATCAGAAGAAACCTGATATTCACTGGTATGTCTACCAAAGCTCTCTTCAGTACCAAAAGAGCATTTTCCATTGGAACAGGACATGGGGACACCTCCTACCTGCAAGCATAGTCCATGGCTTTGAGGAAGTATGCCTATTCAGGGTGTTCCCACAAGTGGTTAATATGCAGAGGAAAACCTAAGTGGAGAGGGAGTTGGGGGATGTAATGACTTCCCATGAAAACTGTTTAAAAGTGTTTCCTTTATATATTTATGCTACTCACATACCTTCCCCCGTATCAAATTCCAGCAGTAGTTAATGGAAAGGGCTAGAACTGGCCCACAGACTTTTGGAATTCAGACACCAGAGGGTCAGCATACCCCTTTATAATGTTGACTTAGAATATTCATTCTGCAACAAAGGACATTTATACACGTACCTTTTTATCCTGCAATACATTGGAGATCTGCTGCTTTGGAGCAGACTCAATTAAATCGAGTCTTCTCCACATGTGAGCTGATGTACATTT
>NW_017729024.1:153100486-153106001 GCF_001723915.1 Gavialis gangeticus | reverse complement strand
CATACCTTCCCCCGTATCAAATTCCAGCAGTAGTTAATGGAAAGGGCTAGAACTGGCCCACAGACTTTTGGAATTCAGACACCAGAGGGTCAGCATACCCCTTTATAATGTTGACTTAGAATATTCATTCTGCAACAAAGGACATTTATACACGTACCTTTTTATCCTGCAATACATTGGAGATCTGCTGCTTTGGAGCAGACTCAATTAAATCGAGTCTTCTCCACATGTGAGCTGATGTACACTTCGCTGTGCTGCATGCAGTTGTATAGGTGGTGAAATGCGCATCAGCATGCAGAAAATGGCAGCAGCACGCTTTTGAACTAAAGCACCTCTGAGGTGTTTTAATTCAAAAGCACGCTGCTGCCATTTTCTTTGTGCTGATGCACATTTCACCGCTTATACAAGTGCAAGCACCGCAGCACCAGGCACTTTTCAAAGCACCCAGTGCTGCAGCACTTGCACATGTAAAAAAGCCCAAAAAATCCAAACGAGTCCAATGTTCCAACATTTCTGAAGGACATTGCACTTGTTTGGATTTGATTGACTGATCACTTGACTCCAGAAGTTCTGCATCAATGGAGAGACACAACCACAAGGTGATGCTCAATAGTGGGTGTGTCTACACATGCACTTTAATGTGCAGTCTCCTATTTTTACTGTGCATTAGAGTGTCATGGCAAAAACTGTGCTAGTATGCTAATGCACAGTAAAATTAGGCTACTGCACATTATGCATCACTAAAAAAGTATGCACTTTCACTACTGTGCATTAGGGAAGCCTAATGCACATTTAGTTAGTACCTCACATTAGAGGTACTAAATTTAATGTGCAGTAGCAAAAGCATATTCATGAACATATAGACACACCTAGTGTGATTTTAAGTAATGCTTATGAAGCCTGGAGACCAAACTCTTCATTATCTATGGTGGAAACTGGAAACCCAATCTATACAGCTAATGCATTATGTCAATAGAATAGACATGGGAGATACTGCACTATTCTATAAATCTTAACTGGATAGTTTTCTCTTAATATTTAACTTAACATCCTAGGATGTAGATGAAAAAAATGAGCAAAAGATTTTAACTGAGCATTAACCTGAAGCTTTGTCAATAATTTTCTATAGAAAATGTCAGAAATTAATGAAAAGAATAACCTTCTGGTTCTTCAACTAGAAAAATCCAACAGGCTATTAACATTAAGCCAATCAAAGGAAGATTCAATAAAAGAGGGTAAGTGTCTCTCTGTTTACTGTTGAAAAATTAGTAGAGTCCTTTCTTATATTTGGCAAGTTCATAAGTATAATTCCATTATTTCCTGTCATTCAAGAATAACACAACAAGGATCAGAGATGAAACACTTTCTATACATTTTTTCTTCTTTAGTTAGATATCTTATTATAATCCTAAGAAGTTCATCAGCCCACCACAACGTGAATATTTTGTTTGAATAGGCCCTACATGATAAAGAAAAAATAAAAAGCCAAATATTAAATGTATTTGCTTCTTGTTATAAAAATTGCATCAAATCTTATTCATACTTGTGACAGTTTTTAAATTGTTCTTTTTCTGTAGGACCCAAAATAATGGTATCCTCTCTCATAAAATAATGAAATTATCAGAATGAATTATTCTTCATTTTTATAAAGATATTATGTAAAGATTAATTAAATTAAATTTTAATTTTTCATAATTTAATTATTGGTAATAATTTGAGTGATTCAAAATATCACTGTCTTTTTCTGGAATGAGTTTCACTGATATATAATACAGCTAAGATTCGGCCAAAAATATAATATGTAACACTTGTAAACAATAAGATTTATTTTCCTTTCAACAGAAACATTTCTTAATATGAATATATTTAGATTATAGGAATGATTCTATATTCCCTATAGGAGCAAACTCATCTTTTATTTATTTTTCTTTGTTTTCTTCCTATTCTGGTTGTAGTTTTTAAACTCTGTTCCCTTCTTTCTTCATTCTTTCTTTCTCTTTTAGGGTTCATCTATAACAGAGCAGCAAGGTTCTAATCCTGGAAGAATATCAGTGAGGCTACTCTGGGCTTGTTCCTCAACACCCACTCTTGAATCCTCAGTTGCCAGCCTATCTGTGAGTGTGGAGTGGCTTCACTGGTATACTTCTAGACTTTCTTCTTTTTTATGTCTTTCTTTTTTTGTGCTTTTCATGGATCTTGTTTTCCAGATCCTTTGCATTTTTCCCAGAAATTTTCTTTTCCTTTTTCTCTATTTTTCCTCCTTCAGTGGCCTATGGCATTCCTGAAAGGTATACCGGCCCCTTTGGGTGAACTATCACCTAACATGAGTCTCTCAAAAAACAAAATACAGGACAAAGGATGATATTTTATTCATGAGAACAAGAGAAGAGTTTTTGTACAAAATGGACTTTCAAAAAGGAAAAGGGAGAGTGAACATGAAGCAAGAAATGGTTACAAATACAGGGGTAGAACGCTAGAAGATGCAAAGCAGAAAATATGAGAGAAAAAGGAAGCATGACACCAGAAAGTTTGGGAGAAATGGATGATGAAAAACAGAGTTAAAATCAGATAGAGGCACAGAAAAATTACGTAAGGGTAGGGTGTCAAACGCAATTGGTTCTGTGGGCCGAACAGGAGCACAGGGCCAGTCTGCAAACCTGACTGGGCCCATAGACCAGTACTGTGTGCTGGATCCAGCATGCAAGGTCTGTCTGGCATGGGCACCATGTGCAGCATGCACCTCAGACCAGTGCTGGGTACCGCATGCAGCACACATGCTGGTTCCAGCCCTGCACCCTAAGTGTGTAGTGTTCTTTTTTCCCCACGGAAACACTTCCTCTTTCAGTACACAGGATAGTGAAATGGGTCTCAAGCTTTTTATACTCGTGGCACCCCTTAGAAAATGCCAGCTCTTTGTTTTCTCTCTCTTTTTTTTCTTTTTACTACACAAAAATAATAGACCACTTTTTCTGTTGCAAAGAACTCAGATAGACCACAATTATAGATTTCAATTTGAAATCTCTGGGTTTATATTGTGAATCGTGTTTGTAAAATGAATAGTGTTAACATTGTGTGATACCTCACAGTACCCTTAAAGGGATTTTAATACACCCCATGCCAAGACATCCTGATTGAGAGTCACTGGGATAGAGTGTACTCTGGGGATGAATCTGTTGTACAACAAAGGAGGCTGTTGTCTGTTGGCCCCTTGCCTTATTAGTGCCAAAAGTTCAAGGGAAATAGTGAGAGATGGGACTGCAAGAAAAATTATACTCTTGCAAACATGCAACCATAACTCCAGTATTTCTTAATTCTTACAAGTACTGGACTGAATCTTTAATGTTCTTGTAAAATATTTTCCATGAGAAGTCTCTAAAGAGTTCTCCTCCACCAAAGAAGGCAAAGATACTACCAAATAAGAAATTTCTGTTGTATTACAGGAGTTCCATCTTGTGTTCACATGTTAATATTACAAGTGTTTTGAAACAACAGAATAATCTGTTGTTTACAAATGTTTCCTTTTAAATTATTTAGTAATAATATATGTCCAATTTCTCAAACAAATATAAAGATATAGTTCATAAGTTCATAGTTTTAAAATGGAACATTTGGCGGAAATTACAGAGCAGTCTACTACACATACCATATGTGTTATAAAAGGAAAAATGACATGGTTAGACAAATAAGGTACTTTTAGTAAGATACTCAACCTGAATTAACCTTGCTTTGTACTCTGCTTAATCTCAAACCTTAAATTCAGTTCATAAACAGAAAGAATATCACATACAGAACTAAATTTCTTAGCTAAGATGATAAAATGACTTTTAGTGTTTAAAAGCATTTATCTGTTAATAACAAGAAAAATTTGAAGATCTACTTGGCTTTTTTTAGTTGGCATTTCTCATAAAATGTTAGACTTGGAGCACAAAAAATCTTTGATTAATCCATATAATAAACCAATATAAACCTACATAAATAATTTTGTGATCCTGTAATTTTCAGAATTGTAAATCATAGCTGTGTCATTGTACATTACATACAAAAACTGCACTGAACAATATTAAAGTTGTGAAGTCAAGTACCTCAATACTAGATGTAATTCAACCTTATTTCAGCCCTTTGTGCATATACAGTATGATACACACGGATTTTTCTACAGGATACCTGCTTTATTCAGTGCATAGAATGAATTGTGCTCACTGAAAGATGAGTTTTTCAGTATCCTTTTATTCTCATAATTCGGTGTGTGGCAATATTTATTGCACATACATCTAACCCTTCTCTGTATATAGAATTATTTTTTTCCCCAAAGGCTTTTTCATGGCACTCATCACTGGCTTTTGAGTGCTTGACAAACATTAGTGAATTTTGATCATAAGACATGCATCAGAGTAGGGTAATGATCCAGGCAGACCTAGACAGATTAGTTAGATGGGCAGACCAGAACCAGATGCTGTTCAACACTAAGAAGTGTAAAGTAATCCATCTGGGGAGGAAAAATCCTCAACAAACTTACAGGCTTATTGGTGCTACACTAGCTAGCACCATGTCCAAAAGGGACCTGGGGGTCATAATTGACCATAAAATGAATATGAGCCACCAGTGTGATGGTACAGCTAGTATAGCAAACAATACACCGGCATACATCAACTGATACATCTCAAGCAAAACTAAGGAAGTTATTCTTCCACTCTTCTTGGCATTGGTGAGGCCGCAGCTAGAGTACTGTGTCCAGTTCTGGGTGCCACACTTCAAGAAGGATGTGGAGAAGCTTGAGAGAGTCCAGAGAAGAGCTACTCGGATGATTAGAGGCCTGAAGGACAAACCATATGAAGAAAGGCCGACAGATATAGGACGGTTCAGCCTAGAAAAAAGAGGACTTCAGGGGGATTTGGTGGCAACTTACAAATATATCAAGGGAGAGCATCAGGGGCTAGGCGAACAACAATTCACCAAAGCACCCCAGGAGAAAACCAGAAGCAACAGTCATAAACTCCTAGAAGAAGGTTTCAAGCTGGATATAAGGAAAAAACTTCTTCATGGATCATGTGACCGGACTCCAGACTTGTGTGACCAGACTCCCAGCAGGGATGGTTCAGGCACCTACCCTGGTCATCTTCAAAAGGGGACTGGGCACACACCTTGCTGGGGTTATTTGACCCCAGCAGTCTTTCCTGGTTAGAGTAAAGGGGCTGCACCTGATGATCTCCTGAGGTCCCTTCTAGCCCTGAACTTCTGTGAATCTGTAACTTCCAGAAGTAGCACTTTATTTGCTCAGTGCAAGATTAAGGATAACAAAAAGTCCTTTTTCAAATATATTGGGAGGATGAAGAAGGTGCCAGGTAATGTGGGACTCCTGCAGGATACGCTGGGCAATCTGGTGGTTGCATCAGAGGAGAAAGCGGACCTCTTTAACCAATTCTTCACCTCCGTTTTCTTGTGCAGGGACCGGGACTTCCCTGCTGTGATAGAAGCCGGACTCGAGGGGATCGCCTTCAGACCTCAGGTTGGGGAG
>NW_017729024.1:153098446-153099828 GCF_001723915.1 Gavialis gangeticus | reverse complement strand
TTTTGGGGTTTTTTGTTGTTCTCCCGCCCTGGCGGGGGGTCGGGCTAGAAGATCTGCTAGGTCCCTTCCGACCCTTAATCTATGAATCTATGAATCTATATTGCTTGTTGACTTGCAGTACATATCACACCCCAAATATTTCAAGGTGGGCATCCATCAAATGAGTACACAGGGTGTGGCCACTTGTAAGATGTTTGTTTTAGGGTACTTTCCCAGTATCAAAGAGATGGCCTGTGGAAGAATTATGTATTGAATCTGCTGTTCCACAATGGCATTCAACTGTGTAAACCAGAAGTGCAAAACTCACCATGTGCCCAAAGCTGGATCCAGACTGTAGACTCAGTGTGGGCCAGATCTAGCCCCGGGGAATGAGGAAGCTGTGATGGCAGTGGCAACTTCAGCTTTGAGCTGAAGCATACAGTGGTGCTGGCAGTTCCAGCTCTGATCTGAGACAAGTGGCAGCTGCTCCAGCCCCTGCCCCACGTTAGAGGCAGAGCTGCCACTGCCATGTATCCCCATGCCACATTGGCAACTCCAGTTCCAGCAAGGGGAACACAGTATGGGTGGCAGCTGAGGAGGTCAGGCCATGGCAGTGAAGAAGGCTAAAGTGGCCAGAGGGCAAATGGATCTGTGTCAGCTATCACTCACCCTCCATTGCTGATTGTCATGTCCACCAGGGCCTTGGGGTCCTGGATTCTGTGATAGGCCACTTCCCCTGGCCATACCAATAGTATGGCAGGCCAGAGAATCCAACCTGTGGAGTCCTTTTTGGCCCATGGGCCATATGTTTGACACCCCTGGAATAAACCAAAGCACCAGACTCTGCAATCCACAAACTCTTTTACTATACATCTTCTAATTTCTGCAATAAATGAGACAAAGGCTTTACAAACAACTGCCGTATTAACTACAGAATCTTGATTAATCCCCAAGTTATCCATCTTGTACATGGAATAAGGCAGGGGACCGCTGGTAAAAGTATATGTTTATTTTATTAGAGACTATCATAATGCATATGCACAATGGAGATCAATTAACATCATAAAACCATTAGACCAATAGAGCAATCCTAAAGCCTTCTGTGCTGAATCTTCCACCCAATTCTTGTTCCAGTTCCTGCCTCCTACTCAACCATACCTCCTTGGCTTCTTGTCTATGGATCATTCTCCAGCAGCAGTCCCTAAGATCCACCTCTAGGTCCTCACCCCCATTTTCTTTTCCCACCTGATACTTTTTTCTCTTCCCTTTCAGTTCCTGTCCCTCCCATACCACCTAGTTCCAGACTCCCACTCCGGAGTCTCTTGGCTGAGTCTTTATCATAGTCATTACTAGAGGTGTGATACATTGGTCTGATATCAGATTAGTACCAATGTGAAGAAAAT
>NW_017729024.1:153084596-153093446 GCF_001723915.1 Gavialis gangeticus | reverse complement strand
CTTGGCTGAGTCTTTATCATAGTCATTACTAGAGGTGTGATACATTGGTCTGATATCAGATTAGTACCAATATGAAGAAAATTGTCTGTATTGTATATCAGCTCTATGGGGCTGATAATTTGGCCGATAAATGTCCATGCTGTGTGCAGCTGCAGTGCAGCAGAGCTGAGCCGTTGGCATGGAGAGCTGCCTCCAGCATGGGCATGGGGGGCCAGATCAATGCCCCCCACGGTGAGGGAAGGGAAGGGGCTTCCCAACCAGGGCGGGGGGGAGGGGGGCATGGAACCAGAAGCGCAGCTCATGGGGTGGGGGCAGCTCCCACCACTGCTTGCACTCTGGGAGGGTGGGAGCAGGGGGGACATGTGCACTCGGGATCTGCACGGTGTGGGGCAGGTGGCAGCTGCGGGGTGGAGCCAGAGCCAGCACTGGTGCTCCACGGGGCCTTTCTTGCTGGGGGCTGGGCTTGGAGCAAGCTCCGGTAGCACTGGAAGGAGGCTGCAGCCACCCCAAATTTTGCCACAGCTCCGCTCCCAGCCCTGCTCTGCCACCTGCTGCCTAGCACAGCCACAGCTGAATGCCCCATCTTCACCAAAGCACCGGGAAAAGCTGAGGCTGCACTGTACAGCTGTGCAAGGCTGGGAGCACAGCTGTGGTGAAATTTGAGATGGCTGTAGCCTCCTCCCAGCACTGCCGGAGCCCACTCCAAGCCCAGCCCCTGCTGAGAAGAGCCCTGCAGTGCCAGCTCTGACTCCACCCTGCAGCTGCAGTCCTCCCTGTGCCACACAGATCTGGGGGCACGTGCCCCCCTCCACCCTCCTCTGCGTGCAAGCAGTGGCCAAAGCTATCCCCACCCCATGAGCCATGCCTCTGTCCTGCACTCCCCCACCTCCCCTGAGCAGTGCCTGCCCTACCCATGCCCCCTCCCTTACAGCAGATATGTTGATCTGCCCCTACATGCCCCTTCCCTCCCCCCTCCCCTTCCACCACACTGGACTTACCATCTCGAGGCAGCTGTATCAGATATCAGATCAGTATCAGCTGATATGCCTCCTTAAATATCGGCTATCGGTATCAGCCCCCAAAACCTCTATCGGTGCACCCCTAGTCATTACTCCTTGTCTCCCTCTCTTCATTACAATAAGTCCTATCTGCCTTTTCATTCCCGTTGCCAGGAAGCCAACAGAAGGAGCACTGAGAACAGGGCAAACAGTCCCAATGCCATCAGTTCCTGTTCCCAATGTTATAACAGACTTTTAGCTCCATGGAGGGGCAACTTCAAGGAAAGTTCAGCCTTTATAGCTCATTGGCATAAATTATGCCAGTGTAGAAGGAATCTCCCAAAATCTTTTCCCCAGGCATATGCAAATGGAAGTTTTCAGAGGCTGATAATTTGACCAGAATTGGGCACATTTTCACAGGGATGGCAAAAGTTAGATCCTACAAAGGCAACCCCCATTTTCCTGTTAAATTTCAAATTTGCTCTAAGGCTACAATTTTTTGGTGAAAAGAGTTGCAAGATTTTTTTAATGTGGTCAAAAAATGTATATTCTCTAATGTTATTCTGAAAAACAACTGGACATTGCTAAAAGTTTAAAAAGGGAAAAGGAAAAAAGAAATCAGCTTATAGCATATACTTGTCTTGGGGGGTCACACAGGGATGTGCCTATCCATAAATTCTGATGGACTGCATGCTCTCTTTCTCACCTGCCATGACTCAGTAGAATGTTTAGTTATTCAGGAGTTGGAATGTATGAACAGACTCAGTCCTTGTGCCCTGCTGTAGGGTCTTCTTGGGGATCTTCCTTTCCCTGCACCCTCACCTGTACCACACCACAACGATATTCTTGGCCACCTGTGGCTGCAATGGTCCTGGTCAACAGGCTGTCCACTGAGCAAAGTGGTTTCTGCTCAGTAGTTTAAGATTGTCCAATTTGGTTCTGTTCACAGGGACCTGGCCCCCCTACTAGGGACTGTAGACCCAAAAAAACCTGTCTGACTCAGTCTCTTCCTAGCCAGCTATCAACAGCTGGCAGTAGGTGGCTGTAGAACCTCACTGCTGCTTAACGCAGGCTATAGCAATAATGTCCAGACTCACTAGCTGCTGCAACAGCCTTGGGGCTTCTAGGGGCTCATGGCAGAACCCCCCATGCAGTGCGGGGCAGTGGGGATCACCTCCCACCTAGCAGGAGCCAGCGAGTCAGGGCTTTTTTTTTAAAGAGCCAGGAGCTGGGGCAGGGAGAGCAGCCATTGGGGGGGGGGGGTTTGAGAGAGTGGGTGAGGGTCAGGGGGCTCATGGCAGAGCCCTCCATGTTGCATGATGTAGTGGGGGGCAGCAGGGATCATCCCCTGCCTGGTAGCAGCTGGTGAGTGTGGGGAGCATTTTTTTTTTTTTTAAGAGCCAGTAGTTGGGAGAGCGGGCCGGGGCATCCATTGAGAGTGGGCTGGGGATGGGGCCAATTCGGAGATTCAGCCAATTCTGTGGTGGCCAAATATACAAATCAGATTCAGCCGAATTGATTCGGGACAGTGATTCGAATCACCAAATCGAATCACTGCCCCCCGAATTGGTTGAATCCGAATATGAAGTAAATACTAGCCACTTCGCATAGGCCTAGTTTGTATGTTTGAAAATCATATGGCTGAATATTGAAATGGCTATAAATAATTAAAACAGCAATATTTAAATTATAGATTTCATAGATTTCATAGACATTAGGGCTGGAAGGAACCTCGGAAGATCAGCAAGTCCAGCCCCCCGCCCCAGGGGCAGGAAGTCATCTGGGGTCACAGGATCCCAGCAACATAAACATCCAATTGCCTCTTAAAAGGAATCCAGAGTAGGTGCTTGCACCACCTCTGGCAGCAGTCTGTTCCAGGTTTTGGGGGCTCAGACTGTAAAGAAGTTCTTCCTTATGTCCAGCCTGAAACAGTCTTGGAGAAGTTTGTGCCATTTGACCTTGTCATCCCATGGGGCACTCTGGTGAACAGGTGTTCCCCCAGATCCTGATGGACACCACCCCTTATATACTTATAGGCAGCCACCAGGTCTCCCCTGAGCCTGTGCTTTTCCAAGCTGAAGAGTCCCATGGCTCTCAGCCTCTCGTCATAAGGCCTGGTTTCCTGCCTTATGATCATGAGCATGGCTCTCCTCTGGACTCTCTCAAGCTTCTCCACATCTTTTTTAAATTGTGGAGCCCAGAGTTGGATACAGTACTCCAGCTGTAGCCTCACCAAGGCAGAGTACAGCGGGAGGATGACATCCTGGGATTTGCTAGAGAAGCATCTAAGGATGCAAGCTAGAGTATTGCTTGCTTTTCTGGCTGCAACATCACATTGGTGGCTCATATTCATCTTGAGGTCAATCATGATCCCCAAGTCCCTTTCAGCCATGGTGCTAGCAAGCGTAGCACTGCCAAGCCTATAAACATGCCGCAGGTTTTTCTTCCCAAGGTGGAGTACCTTGCATTTGTTGGAGTTGAAGGCCATCAGGTTTTCATCTGCCCATTTTCCAAGCCTGTCAAGGTCAGCCTGGATCACCAACCTGTCCTTGGGTGTGAATGTGCCCCAAAGTTTGGTGTCATCAGCGAACTTAGGCAGTCCACTTCTGACACCAATGTCCACATCATTAATGAAGATGTTGAAAAGAAGTTGAAAAGATGTTGAAATGAAGATATGGCCTTGGGGGACCCCACTAGTCACAGTGCACCACAATAATTGACTTCCATCAACTACCACTCTCTGGGTCCAACCTCAAAGCCAGTTCCGCAACTAGCGAAGTGTGATGTAGCCAAGACCACAGTTGGCTAGTTTTTCTATAAGACGATCATGGGATACCAGATCGAAAGCTTTTTTAAAGTCAAGATATATGACATCAATCTCTTCTCCCTTGTCCAGGTGATATGTCAGGATGCGCTACTTCACGGTCAGGGCGGCTAGGGTCTGGAACCAACTTCCAAGAGAAGTGGTGCTGGCTCCTACCCTGGGGGTCTTTAAGAGGAGGCTAGATAAACACCTTGCTGGGGTCGTTTGACCCCAGTACTCTTTCCTGCCAGGGCAGGGGGTCAGACTTGATGATCTGCTCAGGTCCCTTCTGACCTTACTAACGATGAAACTATGAAGGAGATGAGATTGGTCAGGCAAGACCTACCCACAACAAATCCATGCTGGCTATCCCTCAAGAAGTTGCCTTCAGCTAGTTGTCAAGAATGGTCTCTTTGATGATTTTCTCCAAGATTTTCCTGGGGATGGAGGTCAGGCTGATGGGCCTGCATTCCCCAGATCTACTTTCCTCCCTTTCTTGAAGATAGGCACCACATTGGTCTTCTTCCAATCCTTGGGCACTTTGCCTGAGAGCCATGAGCTCTCAAAGATCTGTGCTGGTGGCCAACTTATGATGCTTGCCACATCCTAAAGTACCCTGGGGTGTAAGCTATCTGAGCCAACTGACTTGAAGGTGTCCAGCCTCTCAAGGTGTTCCTTCACATGGTCAACATTGATGAAGGGTAGTAGTTCTGCCTTGCCCTGGCCATCCCATCCTGTACTGAGCAGTGGTTCAGTTTTTCCCTTGGGGCTGGTGAAAAACCAATGCAAAATACCCATTGAGCACGTTGGCTTTTTCCTGGGTGTTGGTTGTCAATTGACCCATATGGTTTAGGAGGGGTCCAGTGTTACCCTTGCTTTTCCTCTGGCTCCCCACATACCAAAAAAGGACTTTTTATTGTCCTTGATACATGTAGCCAGTTGGAGTTCAGTCGCAGCCTTGGCTTTCCTGGTTCACTCCCTACAGGTCCGGACCAGTGCAGAGTACTGGATCCAGCCTTCCATCCTTTATAAGCCTTTCTTTTTAGATGCATGAGGTCTACTAGTTTCCTGCAGAGCCAAGGGGGCTGCTGAGCCCTTTTGCTGCCTTTCCTCCAAGATGGAACAGACATTGCTTGTGCTTTCAGGATCGCTCCCTTGAGGAGCAACCACTTGTCCTGAACTCCCTTCTCCTTTGGATCATGGTCCCTTAGGACTTTGCCAAGAAGCCACCTGAGCTTGTCAAAGTCAGCTTTCCTGAAGTCAAGGACTTCTGCTTTGCTGACTGACTTGCCTGCTTTACAGCGGATGGTAAAGGTGATCAGCTCATGGTCGCTGTCTCCCAGCTTCCCTTCAATCGTTAGGTTGCTGATTAAGTCATCCCCCATTGCCAGTACCAGGTTGAGAAGTGCTTTGCCTCTCATCAGTCCATAGACTTCTTGAGTCAGATAGAGCTGATCCACACACACGAGGAAGCTTTGCAACCATTCGGATGTGGTCAAGTGCTCTTCCCACGAGATGTCAGGGTAGTTGAAATCTCCCATGACAACCATGTACCGGGAGCATGCAGTCTCAGCTTGTTCCCTGGTGAATTCCTGGTCAAGCTCTTGATCCTGGCTAGGCAGTCTGTAGTAGACTCCCACCACTGTATCCCCTGTGCCTTGTTCACCATGGATTTGACCCATAGAGTCTCCAGTCGTCCGCCCTGGATGCCAATGTTAGCTTTCAGGGATGCATAGGTTTCCTTGACATAGAGAGCTACCCCCCACCCCTTTTGTCCACACGATCTCTATTGTATAACATATAGCCACCTATACCTGTGGCCCAGTGATAGGTGGAGTCCCACCAGGTCTCCATTATCCCTATGAGATCGTAATCCTTTTGGTTGAGCAGGAGGACCAGTTCCTTCTGTTTGTTCCTTAGGCTCCCGGCATTAGCGTATAGGCACTTAAGTGTCCCATTGGGGGCCCTTGCCTTTCTTACAGATCGCTCTGGGGTGGGGATAGGGCTGGGTTCCTTTGAGTGCCTTAGCCTGCTGGGTTTACAAAAACTGCCCAGTGGGCTTGCAGTGGTGCTACTCCTTTTGTCCCCCTGTGTGCTCAGTTTAAAGCCCACTCAAGCAGGTCAGCAAGTCTAGCTGAGAAAAGCGTCTTCCCCAGTGGATTGAGGTGAAGGCCGCCTCTCTCACTAAAGAGCGGACTGTGATCGTGGAAGCCAAAGCCTTCATGATGACACCAACACTGCAGTCTCTGGTTAACTACCTCAACCCATCTCTCCCTCCTGAGCCCATGACCCACAACTGGGAGGAGCGAGGAAAAGACCACCTGCAGCCAGACTCCCAGAGTCCAGTAGTCTCTCATGACCCAGCTGGGGGTGCTCTGAGCCGTATCATTTGTGCCCACATGGATGAGGAGCGTAGGATAGTGGTCAGAGGGCTACAGAATCTTTGGAATCCTCTCGGCTATGTCCCAGATGTGGACCCCCAGAAAGTAGCAGACCTCCCATGTTACGGGTTCAGGGCAACAGATTGCTCCCTCAGTCCCTGTCTGGAGAGAGTCTCTCACGAAGAGCACTCTGTGTTTCGTCTTAGGGAGAGTAGGGGTGGGTGATCCTCCCTTGCCTGCAGGAGCTGGCATTTCCACAGGCTCTACTGGGGCTGCAAGAGGTTCATAGCTGTTGCAAAGCCCCAGAGGGGAGGGTGACCTTGCTGTTGCGGGCCTTGGGGCCCTTCACCACCTTGGTCCAACCCCCTGGCTGGACAGTACGGGAGATCCCCTGGAGAGTAACCTTGGTCTACCCTCCGTCTCCAAGGGGTGAAGGGCCTGGCAGTAGGACTCGATCTCCTGCTCACCATCCCTGATGGCTCACAGTCTCTGGAGCCTGGAGCTCCTCAATCTGATGCCACAGAGACTCCAAAGTCGAGCAAACCCTGCAATGGGAGGTGGCTGTGTTCCCAGCCCCATGAGCCTGGAAACATGCCAGGCAGCCCCCACAGCTGAGAGCCAAAGGCTGCATCTGTGTGGAGCCCGGAACTATGGGTTCTGTCTAGGTGGAGGCCTCTGAGATGCCACAGGGGGATACCGCAGACTCCAAGGGGGCCCTCAGGGTGCAGCAGGTGCCCATCCACATCGTGCCACTGGGAGGCCGGCTGCTAATGGAACTGCCTTCCTTAGGGCTCGCTGGCAGGACCTTGGGCCCTCCCGCTCACCCTCCTACACAAACTCCCACACTAATTCGCACACCTGGCAGACAGGCATGCCTGTTTGTGGGGCTTGTTTGCAAGACTCCAGTTGTGTGGGTCCCTGGGGGGCTGGGCAAAGTAGGAGCCGGGGCAGGGTGAGACCCTCCTTGGCTCCTCTCAGCTGCCTCCCCACAGCTGAGCTGAGCTAGTCCTCTCCCACCATGGGCCCCATTTACCTCTGGCTGTATTGGGGGTCAGCAGGGGTGCTCCGCAGCTGTTGGGGGTCATTGGGGGTAATGTGTGCATCTTTTTTCTTAGGTTACAATTCATGGTAACAAAAGATCAGTGCTTCTTTAAAAATATATATTGTTGCTTGTAACTAATCAATGAATTCTAAAATGAAAATAGTGAAAAAAATTTCTTGACAAATAATGAAGTTTTATCTTTTTTTTTTTTTTTTTTTAGAATGTGCCTCTCTCCAAAATGTAATTAAGGGTTTCAGACAAACTGTTGAAAACCAGTGCAACTTGAGAGGTAAACAAAATATTTTTGTAAAGTATACGGCATTGTGGTTTGGCACAAGTTTCTATCTATTCCATAAACATAAAAAAGACCTTTATTTTATATTTAATGGTTGTGTTAGGAGAAAGCATTCACTATTTACTCACCAGTTGAAAAGCACGATCAAATGAATTTTAAAACATGAAAAGAATCAAACCTGTGCTCACTTGTATTGCATACATGTACAATGAAGGTCTATTTCCTGTAACCCTATTTATGCACTAACACAGAAGTGTAACTGGTAAGATGTGCATGCCAGACACAAACCATAGTACCACAGTCCCATCATCAGCCTCATGCCTCCCCACAATGAAACATACTAAGTCTGTCAGAGCAGTGTCAGCAGCCAGGTTAATACAGGAGTCCTCTCACCTCCCTCTATAGCTGCCACTGCAAAATCCTGTCACCACTGGGATATCACAACACTGATTTTGGCAGAACCTTCCCCACAGTAGTGATGTCTCCTACAGGTGGGATCTTGGGCTCCCTGACTCCCTGCAATCAAATCCTTGAGTTACCCCATTCCCTCCTCAGGTGCTGCCATTACTCCTGCCCCCTCCCCAAGTTCCATCACTACTCCTGTGCCCTCACAGTGCCACCCTAACTCCTGTCACTGGCATGCCATTTAACTCAGTGCCTGGGGCTTGTATCCCGATTGCCTCCCTGTTTGTTATACTACTGCACTAACAACACTTTGGCTAAGTACAGCCATTTGGGGGGGGTTAAATCAGATTCAGAATGGCCACCCAATTTAAACTTAACTTGTCCCAGTTCTGACCTTACACTTACAGACCCAGTCTCAGTGACAGCACCCAGTCTAAACCTGTAACTGTACAGAAGTTCCATTCACACAAACTGGTCTAAAAATTGCAGAACCCATTTTAAGATAAATTTGGATCTATGTGGTTTCACACTTATTCTATTTAGGTCAAACTGGTGCATGGAACTTCTGTACACTTTCCCTGGGAAAACCCAGCCCCTGGCCCCAGCCCCAGGGCTGCTCTTTTCACACACACCCCACTCAGCTATCTTTTGCCCCCCCTAGCTCCTTGCTCCCCACCAACCAGCCAGCCCTCTCAACCCCCATCCCACAAGCCACTTGGTGTGCAGCCACTTTTATTAGCATTCATTGCTGCCAGAGCCAAGCAGGAAAATCCCAGTGGGGGGTGGCGCATGAGGGGTGGCATGTAGGTTCACTGTGGGGGACCCCACCCTACCCATGTGTCATGCCTGCCCCCGCCAACCCCAGCCGCAGGTTGTGCCTGCTCCCTCCAGTCAGTTGTGGTGGCCCCACCCACCCCATTTATAGG
>NW_017729024.1:153083294-153084354 GCF_001723915.1 Gavialis gangeticus | reverse complement strand
TTATGCTTCCCTCCCATCCCCCAGTAGACCCCCAACTCCCCCACTAGGTCCCCCATCCTGACTTACCTGATATTGGGCAGTCATTTTGAATCAATTTAATATCCCCCTAATGCCCCTGCATGTCTGTAATTAGCCTTTAAATTTGTTTTGTATTTTGTTTTTTAGCTGCATGAGAAATCTCACCAAAAAAAATCAAGGTAGTGTTAGTTATTTTGCTGCCAGAGCCAAAAAAAATCAAGGTAGTGTTCGTTAGGCTACTTAAGGTCAATCTTTTTTCCAGAAATGCCAAATTACTCTCTGTGCACTCTGTGAGTGCCACTCCAATCCCCTTCCCCTGCCTGTTCTGCTGCTCTATTTTCTGTTCCTGTCCAGTCTGCTGCTGGTGTATTGCTTGCCCCTTCTCCTGCATGCCACACGCACAAGCTGCCCGTGCCACTTGTGGCACTCTGCTCAACATGACTTGTTGATTGCCACCTGCATATCTATAATCATTACTAATTAGCTTGAAGTGCAGATTTGTTGTCTTCAAGATGTTTTGCATAACCAATCAATTAAGAAAATTACAGAAGCTGAAGTACTTGGCACACATCCCAAGGCAAGATCTAGTGGAATAATTGATTTGTTTACAACACAGGACAAAAAAAGAGGATATGAAAGACTGCAAAATGAGAAATACATTGACATGATCAAGTTAAATAAGCTTGCATCTGATGAGAGGCAGCTGCATAAAAAGGAGTATCTACTGAAACCTGTTAGGTAGTTGAACAGAAAATAGAGAGTAACAGTGACAGTAACTGCAGCTCATGTAGAACTTAACATATAGTTAGTTCTGGGGCTGCTGGAAGAGTAGCTGTGCTAGCATGGAGGTCCTAATGACTAATCAGGCAGGCTTTTAGCAGGAGGTGTTAAAACAGTGCCCTGAAACTTAGGGTTTTGCTGTTTATTACATACTACTCATTTAAAAAAATTAATCTGTTTTTATAATTTATGTTTTTTATTGTAAGCCACCCTGAGTGTGTTCAGGGGAGAGTGGCATGTAAATATAATAAATAAATAAAAA
>NW_017729024.1:153075680-153078294 GCF_001723915.1 Gavialis gangeticus | reverse complement strand
TGTGTTCAGGGGAGAGTGGCATGTAAATATAATAAATAAATAAATAAATGATTGTTGGCTGCAAAATCTGTCTGAGAAGCTGCATAAACACACAGGAGGTTACCCTGCACTGAACTTCTCAGGCCACAGATAAACTTTTTGAACACAGATTCATTGGTTACTTTTCTGTTTAGGAGGCATCTTGCTCTTTTAACTGACCCAGAGTAGGTCTGCACCACCATTTATCTCATTTCACCACTCCCTGATACAGTGTTGAAATGAGATAAATTGAGTCTATTCCTTATAAACTCCATCCACAAACAGAAGTCCAAAGGGGAACTTAGTGATGTGCACTCATTGCCCCACTAAGGAAGCTTTACTACTTTCATTTTTGAGTTGGTACATAACTGAGTGAGCACAGCACACCTCATTGTAGTGCTTCCTGTCATGGTACTGAGGCTATGTAAATATTAGGGGTGTGCGAAACAGGCTGTATTTGATTTGGATTCAGATTTGGATTCATATGTGGCCCGAATCGGGGCCCATGATTTGATTTGTTGATTCAGAGCTCTGTCCTGATTTAATTCAGCCAAATCCTGATCTGAAGATTCGATGCTGATTCAGAGAATCAGCTATTCGGCCATAGGCACAGCTTTAAATGTTTTTTCTACATACCTCAAGGTACCAGGCACAGCTCGTGAACACTGCGGTGGTGGGGCAGATGTAACATCCCACAGGAGTGCAGGCAGGGCCCCCCGCATGCTCAGCGGCAAACCCAGAAGTGGAACAGAAGTATTTCTGGTTGACTTCTGGGTCTGCCACCAAGCACGCTGTGGGGGCCCCACCAGCTTGGCGATTGGCCACAGGGGGACCCCAGGTGCCCTCCCGGCAGACCCAGGAGGCACCAGTTGCCAAGCTGGAGGGGTGCCAGGAGCCACCCCAGCATGTTCTCTGGCGAACCCGGAAGCGGACCAGAACTGTTTCTGGTCTGCTTCCCGGTCTGCTGCTGAGCACGCTGGGGGACAGCCCCCGCCCCACACTCCTATGGGACGCTCCATCAATCCCACCAATGCAGCATTCACAAACTGCCTGGTACCTTGAGGTATGTAGAAAAAACAGTTAAAACTGTGTCTGAATTGTCAAATCCTTCCGAATCTCTCCGAATTGATTTGGAGGGTTCTGATTTAATTCAGAGAAATTAAAGGGTCTCTGAATTGGGCCAAATCTCCACCAAATCGAATCAGTGACTGAAGCTTCACACAGCCCTAGTAAATATGCCCGTAGGGGCCTGTCTCATGTACACTAAATCCACTTTATACTACTCTAGCAGTGTAAAGAGCCTAAAAGGGGAGATGATGCATCTTTCCACCACAGTGTAATTTTATATATAATATATAATTTTACTCCCACTGTGTTATAATGTTTCCTTAGTATAAATGAGAATTAGCTTCCAAAAATAATGTGTTTGTTTTGTTTTCTGTGTTTAGGCTATAATCTTAAAGCTGTGGAGCTTTTACTAAATTATGTCTTGCAAACTATTTCATGAGTCCTGATTGCTTTTTCCTCTAAACCAATATGACTACAACCTGGATACCTGAAACATGGAAGATATCAAATTTTAGCCGATTTTTTAAATGATGCTCATTAATGCTTATGCAGCTTTCAGATACAACAGTGATAGGTGCTAGGGAATTCTGTGAAGAAATTAGTCATTTTTCTTCAAGTGGTTGTACACACACATTTCACTGGCAGTATTCATTCAACATTCAATCCAGACTGTTTTCATCAGCAGTAACTGTTGTAGCAGCTCATGTGCCCTGAGTGGAATTGATGAACCTGTGATTCAATTCCTTCTCATTGCTCGAGGCTACAGGAAGAACTCCCAATGGTATCTCCTTACTCAGACCTTGCTTTGACCTGCTACAATACCAATCATGAGACAAGGAAAACAGTTTCTTTGATTGTCACTGACAGCCGCCAGCCTGAACACTTCATTAATAAACTCCAGTTCCTCCTGGATGACTGTCTTAAGGCAGCTCTGGGGAACAAACCTATTCTGGTATATAGGCAGTCCCCTCACCTCAAACAACAGACTACCTAACTCCCTGTCTCACTGCAGCGCCAGACCTTGCAACAGACACAAATGCAAGCTGTGCCCCCTCATCAATACAGACCACATCGTCACTGGACCAAATAACATGGATTATAACATCTGAGGTCCATTCACCTGCACCTCTACCAATGTCATATATGCCTTCACCTGCTTATAGTGCCCCTCTGCTGTCTACATGTAAGACTAAATGAAAACCAATTAGACATCAATTGCAGAAAGACATACAAACTTGTGGCAGAACAATTTAACCTCCCTGGAAATTCCATTGTGGACCTCAGTGGCAGTTCTAAGACAACAAAACCTTTAAAATGAATTTGAATGCAAAATTGCAGAACAAGAAATTATCCACAGATTGGATTGTGTTAAGCATGTAAACAGGCACTATGGATTCTTATCCCATTACCTGGATTAGCTTTTGTGACACTTTTATCCTTATGGGTTTATTACTTATTCGTTCCTCCCAGCACTGTTCCTCCTTCCCCCTCCCCTCTCTCCACCCTCTTCCTCACTTCCTTCCCTGCC
>NW_017729024.1:153063137-153070680 GCF_001723915.1 Gavialis gangeticus | reverse complement strand
CCCTACCCAGAGCCCTGTCTCCTCACAGATACTCTCTCCCACTGCCTTCTGTAAACAAATTACAATTTCTATTTGATACACTGCTCTGTGTGTCCTTTCACAGCATCTCTTAAAGTGAGCTTTGGGTCATGAAAGCTGATGTTATACTTCTCTGACTTATAATTTTTATAATCCATAGGATGCAAATCTACTCTGTCTTCTGCCTGACTTCAGACTAATATGGCTAACTACATGTATCTCCTTGCTCACCCATTCATCATTGGCAATCCCTCACAGTTGAGGATGATTACTCCCACAGACCAAATAAAGCAGAGATTCCCAACCACTGGGCTGCGGCCTAGTACCAGGCCACAGCGGGTTGACTGTCAGATTGTGGCATGAGCCCTCTGCTCAGACCTCCATCTGTCTGCCTAGGTGGGCAACTGGAGTTAAAGCTGCATGGCGGGGCAACCCCAGGAGGGAGGCAGCTGGTTCCGTGCACCACATCCCACTGGGCCACAGTATAAAAAAGGTTGGGAACCACTGAAATAAAGGTTTGTAGATGAGTCCGTTGATAGCTAAGAAGGCTCATCCTAGATCTGCAGACTCTCTGGCAGATGCCACAGGTGTTGGCTAAAGGGAGATTGAACTGTGGGTTTCTTGGTCTTGTTTCCTTTCCTTCCATTTCTGTTGTTTTTCTGCCTCCAGGGTGAGACTGTTTTCCACAAAGTAAGGTGTACCTTCTCTCTTAAGGCATCTCCATGGATCCTGTGCCAAGCTAGTTTTTCCCAATTTGTGATGTCAATGCCACACTTCTTAATGTTCACCTTGAGGATGTCCTTGAAGTGTTTTCTCTGTCCCCACATGTCCTTTGTCCTTGGCTGAGTTGGGACTGCAGCAGTTATTCTGGTAAACATCCATCAGGCATGCACACACAATGCCCTATCCATTGCAGCTGATGATGAATAATCAATGATTCTATGCTGGTGGTGTTAGCATCAGTTAGGATACTGGCATTTGTGTGATGATCCTCCCACTTCTTTGACCTTCTTTGACAGGGACCTTGAGACTCTTGTCAGTATCTCCAGAAATCAGCCTTCCTGCTGATTCTGTACACTGATTCTGTATGCTGCGACTTGGACCCTTCTTCATCCTGGGAAAAATCCAAAGATCTCAGACACTTCACAGACAGTCCTTAAAATGTATCAAAGCTAACCCCCTCCCCACCACAAAACACACACACCATCCTCAATGTCTCAATTCATCTGGAGTCTCAGAATCCTTCAGAAGTTGCTCTCCCTGGGACATCTGGCATTCCTCCAGCTGATGCTCCATTTCTCTCAGATGCTTTTGCTATAGAGGAGTCAATTTCCCCTTTACAGGCAGACAATGCCTTGGGTACCCAACCCAATAATGTCTCCTTCTGCCTGGGAGTGGTAATTCTTTTTGCCTAGTGTCACTAGGGCAATAAAAATATCTCTGCTAAAGAGATATTTAGCAGTTCTGTCCATGCCTTTTTCCTTAAATGTGTATTCCTTAGTTCCTTGGCTATACCATGTCCAAATCATAAAGACACACAGATAGCATATCAAAATCTATACAGTGATAGCAGCAACATAAATGGATACAGCTTTTCAACAAGACTGCATATGCCATATTAGTACAACAAACGCAATATCTAGTACAGCAAATGCAAATCTGCACAACCTCCACAAACCCCCAGACCATAGTGAGGTTCATGACAATTATTTTCAACCCTCCTTGTTAAAACTGTCATTGATCAGCAAGAATGCATAGAGTGTTTCTATATTTTATACAATGACTTTTGAGTGTAAAATATCAGAACAGCAAATATCTATTGCCAAGACTATAATACAGGAGTCCCAAATGAATGTCACTTGAAATATTAGGGTACAAAATCAGGTACCCTGTTTTGCTCTTTCTAGTTACATGAATACATTCTGTTCTGTATAGAATCCCATCCTGAGGTGCCCTAACTCTAGATTCTGAGAGCCAGACACCTAAAACTTAAGCATAGTGGTAAATAACATATAACTCCACAAAATACTTTTGTGGCTGCTTTGTTTTAAGATAAGGGCAGCAACAGCAATGCGGTATGCAGAATGCAAGTGAAGTCTAACTTGTAGGTGCATGAACCCTTTCCTGGTTCTAACTCTTAGAGTGTCTATACACATGTTCCTGGAGAGCTGCTGTAATTAAAACACTGCAGCATCCCATGTACTCAGTGTCCTGTATTTCAAAATGGCTGCAGGGGCATTTTAACTGAAGTTTGTTTGACAAGTTAGTTAAAGTGCCCCTGCCGCCATTTGGATACACATAATGTTACAGCATACTGGATTGTTCTAATTAGAGCACTCGAGCAGACTCAATCGAGTCTACTCCAACACATTGTAATCAGAAGCATGTGTTTAGGCACCCTTAGTTTCTGATCCAAAGAGCATGGCATGTAAAAGGATTGATTAAATCAATAGTATAAAACTAAGACAAATATTACACAACAATTGTGTTTTTAAAAAAAATTATAAAAAATGTACTTGAGATGCTGAAGATGTACCCCCATATGTAAGTGATATCATAATGGCGTTTACAAAATGTAAGGAAGCTTTATAATTTAAACTTCAGGTGGATACATATGGAACTATCCTTTATTTTACCTTTGAATTAATAGAGAAAGTTAAATCTCATCTGCCTAATACAATATTTTATTTACACAGATGAAAATGAAAGGCTGAAGAACAACATCCATATCTTGGAAAAGAAATTAAAGGCTCATGAACAGGTGAGACATAACTGGGCATTTTATATGCAAAGTAAAAAGAACATTTATCTACCATATATTTCTTTCAATCAGAGCCTTTCAAGAAATGATTTTTAGCTCTTTGAGTAATTGGGGTCTGGAATTGATCGTTCCTCCTGTGTCTGTTTCCAATTCTGATTTTCCAGTATTAATTTTGTGTAGTTGCAGCATCCCTAAACTTGTTGACAGGTACAACAGAAAACCACAAAAGCTTTCTAATCCTTAAAGCTAAATTGTGTGTTTTCAGCTATGCTCTGTATTTGGGGAGTACAAAGTGGTAGCAGGAACATCAAAATGTAGTCTGAATTTCCATGAAATTCTGTGACTTTCCTGAAGCCCCATGAAAACACACAGAGCTCCACCAGCTTCTCAACAGGCTCAGCCTGTGACTTTTCTGTGACTCAGTTGTCCACCTACCCCTTTCATTTCTGGAGGTCTAATAACATCACCAGTGCTGGCCAGCAGTGGTGTTAATTGGCATTAATACTCTGCATTAAGATGGACTCTAATCTAAGATAGCTGTGAAAGCTAAGCAGGGGCACAACTGGTGGGGAAAGGAATGCATCTACCCTCTCTTGTATCTTAAATCTGCAAATAACTAAGAGCAACCTTATTACGGATTTTTTACTTCATTTATATTAATCATGAGCTATTTAGTACAACAAACATATCAGTATATGGGGTTATGTCACTAGTCTGGGGATTAAAAGTACTGCAAGATGAGATGTAATTATTTTATGTAGGTAATTTGATATTATTACCTACATTTTAAAAGGTAATATAGGTGCTTTGGTTTAAGGAATTTCTCAAAATTATACATTTTAAATGCTATATAAAGCACATTCTAATAGTCATAACCTAATAAAGTCAATATAGGATTATTACTTAAATCCTAGGCTGAAGCCCCACACCTGAACCCTGGGTTGTTGTTACTTCTCCACAGGCCCTGCTCCACTAGTAAGGGGAAAAAATTAACACTATTAATTATACTAGTACACACTTGTCTACTGATAGAGTTGCGCAGATGGAAAATAAAACTGAAGACTTCATTCAAGATATGGAGATAACTGGACACCTTGAATAGACTAGAAAGAGCAGGAAATAAAGAATACTGTATAGTATGAAAAGTAGACTTAGCTATGAATGTTCTGTTTCACAGGAATTTTTCTAACTAATCACTATAACATTTTTCTATGAAATAATTGAGATATTGATGGCCTAAGTGACAGCTAAGTATGAATGCAAGGAACTGGCAGACAGTACCTTCTTCTCTATTCTCTTTTAAGTATGTAGTGAATAGTGGTAACCAGGGTGTTCCAAGTGGCTAAAGATTTGTTACAATATATTGCTTACATTCTCAGGAATATGAGAGTCAAATCAACAAACTGGTGACAGAAATTAGAAACAGAGAAGAAATCCACAAGATGGAATTAACAAAGGTTTATTGTGACATGAACAGAAAATGTAAGTTTTCTAAAGTCTACAGGTTCATGGAGTTGGGTTAAACTTTGCTGAAATGAATGGGTGTAGCAGGTCTTCATATGAACTAAATGTACAAAAGAAATAAGCATCTTTATGGAACTAGAGACTTGAAACTGTAGCAGTCTCCACCCAAAATACATTCATGCCATTGGTCCAAAAAAGGCACATGCTAAGAATGTGCAGGCAGAGGGGTGTACAGGGCTCTGTTTTAGCAGAAGTGTATTCATGAGAGAGGGAAGCAATGAGTAAACACTGCAAAAAGAGAGAAGGGGCAGAAAATCAGGAACAACTGGACAGAATGAGCACTGGGAATATGGTCCTGCTGGGTATGTGTTGACTACAAAAGTGAAACTGGGAACAAAGATACAATCTCGTTGTTGATTAATTCCTGCTGTGCTCAGGAAAACAGAACCTTTTACATTGCACAGTGTAATGGGGGTCCCCAGGCACCCCCATTACAGATGCTCCCTACCAGTTTTAGGGCAGTCTGTCCTGCTCTTTCTGCCATGCCTTTCATGTAAAATGAATATATGTAATTCAGGAGACTGCCCCATTTGCGGCCCTGGTGCCGTGGGCCAGACACATGGCTCTGAACTGCCCATACACCATGTCCCATGCCTCACAGATGGCATCCAAATCCACTTCTCCCCTGGCCCCTTACTGGGCCATACTTGGCCTCTGGCCCACTTAGACCTCACTGGGTCTTGACCCCTTGGCTCTTCACTGCACAACTCCCCCAGCCTCTCACTGGGCCACACTCACTCTGGCCCCTCACTGTGCCACCATTATCCAACCACTCACTGAGCCACACTTCATGCTCTGTATGCCTCAGGTCCTTCCCAGTGGAGTTTGGCCCCTCTCTGGGTCTTTCACACCTCAGGCCTCAGGTCCCTCCCAACAGACCTTGGCCCCAAACCTTTCCCCTTCATGGGATGATTCAGAAGGCCGTGGGGGCTGAGGCTTTTTGGCACCCAGAGATGACTGTAGCCAGGTGCGGGGCCCAGATGTGGCAGTGGTGGCAGCAGCGGGGGGCATAGCGGGGGTGGTGAGTGGCCCGGATTTGCACCCCCTAGGGACGGCCCTGCTAGCACCCCATCCTCCCCTTTCACTGGGGAGGCATAGGTGTGGCATTTCCTGGGAGCTGCCCCACTACAGGCAGCCTCACCACACCATCCAATCCCAGCAGGGTGTAGTTTCAGGTCCTACCCTGGACCAAAAGGAACCTCCTCCATCCCTATAGTTCCTACCCAAACCTCCAGGTGTTACAGGAGCTGCAGTCCTCAGGTGTGCAATGTTATTTCTCCAGCTCCCAAGGGTCTGATTTTATACCCTGTCTGCCCAGCCCTCCTCCAATCAGGCAGGTGCTTGCAGTCAGGCTACACCTAATTGGGCCTAAACTCACCCACTGGCTGCTCCATAGCCTACCTAATGGTCTGAAAGTGGCAGGCACAATTAGGGTAGTGGCACAATAATTTGAAGATTAACAAGATAGTATCAAAAAGGCCCAATTCTATCACCAGCTTCTTTGTATAACTGAAATACACTGAATGTTTGGCCAAAAACTTAAATGAAGAAGTGTAACTCTGCAACATGAATAGGAAGTAAAAGTTTTCTGAAGGCTGCACGGAGCTTTTAGCATGTCCAGAGCATGTCATGAAATGCTTAAAGGTCAGTTTCTCATTCTCACTATTTACCAATATACCCATTGTACAATGGGTAACAAAATTTCTCCTAGTTTGGAGCTCATTTTGCAATCTTTACACTGGTGTAATTAGCCATTAAACTGGTGTAAACAGAATGGTGATATAATATGGAAACATATACCAGAGAAACTTGCTTTAACCTTGTGTAGACTTACCTTCCCACTCACTCCACCCAAGAAAAATCAGGGATAAAATTGCAGTCATGTAAATTACAACAATGCCATGTCAGATATCTATTGATACCTGGGACTAGCTGTTGATATAGAGGGGCCTGCTTTTTCACCACCTAGTGGCAAGGCTCCATAATAGCGCCTATTATAAGTGGTTACCCCCAGATACGTGCTCATCTGTGTGTCCTGAATACACAAACCAATGTAAATTACAATAGAGTCCTAGGCCCTTAGATCACTCTTGTACATTATTTAAAAGAAAATTCTCTCCGAAGTTCCAAGACCCTGTAAAAGAGAGAATCCACTTTGTGGTAAGGAGTGGGAATAGACTCCAAATAGCTTTAAGAGTGTGGTCAACTGAAATGCATTATTGTAAAATCCTGAATTCTACAGGTTAATGAAAACCTTAATACATGGGAGCTGTTTCCATTCAAATCTTTGTTCTGCAAAGTGGTACCATAAATACGGGTACCAAAAATATCCCATATAACAAAATAAAAAGAAAAACCCTGTACGACTTTAAGTTCCTTCAGTTTATGCTTTTAGTTCACTTATTAATTTATTCCACAATATAGCTTCTGCCGTCTTTTAAGTCTACTTTGTTAATACAATGAACTCTCTTGTAATTATAATATGTATATATTTTTATATATTAAAATTATAATGTTCTGTCATTTGTGTTTCTGTTTTCAGTTGAACAAAAAGAAGAAGAACATAAAGAACAAATAGGTAAAAAAGAGCTGGAGGTTTTAGAGTTAACCAGGCAGCTGAGAACTCAAGATAAGGAGAAACAGAATGAGATAATCAAACTACAAATAGACGTATGTACTAGGAAGTCAAATCAAAGATCAACTAGATGCATCTTGTTTATATGTATGTTTATATAGAAGATTCTAGATTTTAAAAAAAGTTGAGATTACCATTAGTAATAGTAGGTTTGGAGTTATATATACTCCTTATGGTCCAGCAAATATGTGAGCAAGGATTTTTGTAGGTGATATCTTATTTTGGATCAACTGCATAGTTAGGAGAGATTTCATCCACAGAAATTCTTGCCAGTTAATAATGTGATATGGCTGCTCTGTTCTCTATTATCATAAACGGCAAATCCTGCAGTGTACATTGTTTGAGATGTATGGGTTTTAACTGAACTGAGGAAAAAGTCCTTGACCCCTCGAAGATGGCCTGTGCAAAAGAAATTGGGGTTTGTTCCCCTTCATATGTGTGTATGTGTATGTGTGTTTTTCTGTGTGTGTGTGTGTGTGTGTGTGTGTGTGTGTGTGTGTGTGTGTGTCTTATATAAGTTACTGCCATTTACAAATGGTGGCATAACTAAAATTTAAGGAGAATAAAAAGTATTACAATATAGTCTGTTCTTTTTTTTGTGATAG
>NW_017729024.1:153050305-153058137 GCF_001723915.1 Gavialis gangeticus | reverse complement strand
AAGGAGAATAAAAAGTATTACAATATAGTCTGTTCTTATTTTTGTGATAGAATTGGTTTAAATACAGCTGTTATCCTTGTGAAAACATAGCCACATGTAACTGGAAGGATGGATAAATAATTTGGTTTTGTTCTTTTTACTTTTTGGGTTTCACACAGTGCTCAGAAGAGATCTTCATGTAAACCTCGAGAGCCTGGTGCTCTTATGCTGTAATTTACAATGTGCTACCAAACACTTAAGTGGAGGTCTACACATATATTGTAAGCCTCAGGGCCAGAGATGTATTACACAGTTGAGGTTGCAAAGCCACTCCATTGCTGCCAAATAAACAAATCAGAGTTCAAATCCTCCATGTGTTAAAAAAAAGAAAAAGCACAACTCTCAGGACTGGCCTCTCCTCAGCAGTAGTGCACAGGTAGAAAATGTGGTTCATGTAGCTCTCAAGTCCTAAGCTAGATAACAGCACCCAATGTCTACACCAAGGGAATCTTCCACTAGCTGGTAAGCTGGCATTATGGTCCTTTTGAACCATCAGGACCCAGGAAGTGGGGCAGTATTTTTCAAGCTAACATTTAAAAATGAAGTTGTTTCATTACCTCCAGATTAAGTAGTAGCAATGCCCATGGGTCACGCTGCCAGTTATATTTAAAGGTACAAATACATGCAGAACAGTGAGAATTATACCAATGTAAGTAAAGACATTAAGTTTCATCTGTTGGGCTTTTAACTTTTTTTTTCCTGTTTATTTTAGTTCAATGCCAAATTAGCAAGGGTTCAGAATAAAGCAACAAAATCGTTTCCAGATACAACTGCCTTACCTCAAAATATCTACAGAAGGGTACGTGTTTAAGCAATACTGCTACTTGTATAGAATATCTAGTGGGTATTTGTGGATGATATACAGTGCTTCAAAGTGCAGCTGTGCTTTGAAAAGGATTTTGTAAAATTATCCTTGTAAAATACAACTGATATTGTAAAAAAATCTTAATATTGCAGTTAAAAATGTCCCAATGCCAACAGAATATTGTGTTATATGCTGATTCTGTATTTCAGTTCCAATTTGTGTGAAACAAAGAAATATTTGTTTGCACTTTTGTAGAAGCTACAACATCTCCAGGAAGAAAAAAACAAGGAAATTGAAATTCTCCGTAACACCATTCGAGACTTGGAGCAACGGCTCAGCAGAAGCCCGGATTTCCACCTCAAACGGAGCCGGTTTTGAGAGCTTTGAACATGTATTGCAGAAATCCTTTCCTGACTTAATGCAACTGAAAAATATAAGTGCAATATCTTGAGCCATGCACTTAGAAAGTAAAATCAGAATATACGACACAACTGGAATGTCATCTACTTTTTATTGAAAACTCCCTTTTCAAATCTTCCATACATTTACATTCAGCTTACATTCAATACTACTTTCTTGCTGATCAGCATTCGCCATAAAAGGATTCAGGTTCTGTAGGAGTTATGATTTCCCTATTAAACCGTCATTAATATGGTATGTGCTCTCAGAGCAGTTCACTTGTATTGAATATTCTTTTTTCTTTCTTTCATTAATCCCTCAACCTATACTACATTATATTCAGTTCAGATAAGTAAAGTATAAGAATGCTAACTACAAAAAGAGATGTTATACAAGTTTTATTAGTAAACTATATTAATAATCAATATTGATGGCTAAATTCCACCCTAATATTAACAGGCACAGTTCACTGTGAGTTGTGTTTACTTCTGTTAGGACCAAATTCAGCCAAAGTCTTGTTTTAGTTTCTCATCCTGCATCAAGATCTACTAGTACTACTTTGTGTGTCCATTAATTTTAATGGGAATGATGCAGAAGTCTGCTTTTTCTACATCCTGATAAAGGTTCCAGTCCCTAAACTATATCAAAGAATATCAAAACTATTACTTTTGAACAATGTAGTATTTGGCTATAACATACATTACAGTTGAACTAAAACATTGGTTTGGCAAGTTGCTTATGTGTAAGCTAATTTGTATTTAACAATGATATGATTTGATCATTTTGTCACTTCTTTCATTTAGAAAAAAAAAACTTTTGAATATTTTCCATGTTCTTTCAACATAAGTAAGAAAACATGATTAAAATGTCTTTTCTGGTCTTCTTCCATTCTTGGTTGCTAAATATCAAACAGAAGCCCCTAGGTTATAGTTTATGCTTCTGCCTTCACTCATGCATGCAGAATATTAGAAGAGAGACAAGAAAGACAAATTAACCAGACTGCAGCCAGCTTCCAAGTAGCACTGAAAAAACAAACTAAGGGTCAAATAACATTACTTTGTTTAAAAAGCCCTCTCCTGATGGTAGCTGACAGGAGCATGATTGTAGCACTCATCAAATTGCTTACAATGTTGTATTTTAATTTTACGCATTTCTTTATCCTGTCTTGGGCAGAATTTTGCAATTGTGGGAATTAAATATCTTGTATGCCTCTGATAAATTTGAAGCTATTTATTACAAGTTGTAATGTAAAGAAGTGCCTTCAAATGGAAGGGGTCTTTCCTGATTTTAAGATGTTTAGTTTGTTTTTCAGGCTCAGTTTCCAGTCTTTCCTTGTCATTGTCAGCTGTCACTAGTTTCATGCTCTCTTTCTGCTAGTGACTGTCAAGCAGCTGGGAGCAAACGTCACTGTCAAGATTCAGTGATGTTCTCTGCCAGCAGCTGGCCCTGTCACCTGCAGGTATCTGGAAGTGTTCCTCGACAGTGTCAGGTGGCTGCCTTCCCCACTTCTTCAAACAACAGATGTCGTCAGTGTCAGCATCAGCTACTAGAAGTTGATTCTGACCCTTTCAAAAAGTTTCAGGTTAGCTGATTTTTGCAACTGGCATTTCCTTTTTTTCAGAGCCTTTTACTCTGTAAAGGAATCTCAAGCACTTCTCTTTGTGGGACAGCTTCTACCCTTTCCTGGCTACCTGCCTGACCCTGTCTATTACGTCCCAGAACCCTGTTATGACGTCGATTATTCCCAGGGGAATGATGTCTTTGAGCATGAGCCTGTTGGTTCTGATCTTCTGAAAGCTGATCCTCTTCCCGATGATGGTGCCCATGTCCATGGTGTCTGTGTTGGTTTGGCTGATGGGAATGATGGTTGTGTTGTTCAGGTGTGATCTCTGCTGGGTCTTCATCAGCTGGCTTATTTATGTTATTGCAAACCTTTTCAACATCTGGTGTCTGAAAAATAAACATTAATGTGACATAATGTAAGTGCTGAGCTTTGGGTAAATGAACTTTTTAAAAAAATGTTGAAAGCCTGATTCTACATGCCAAAAAAAAGTAGGGTCTAGATTTCACTTTGGAGGAAGGGGAGGCAACTATGTTATGGTACATTACAGGACAGCTCCCAGCTTTCAAGAGATCACAGGACATTTGTACACATGATGGTAGGGCCATGTACATGTGACAAAAAGTGATGAGAAATTGTCATTTGTCTAACATAATAGTGTCACCATGTACATGTGCACAATTTTTTTTCCTGTAAAAATTTCTTTGAGTGTGGCAACTTAGACCACCTCCAATGTATTGGATTAGTTTGATTGTGGCAAATTGTTCCACTGTAGATAAAAAAAATCATGCATGTGTACATGTCACATGGGTGAGCTGGCAGCAGGAGAAAGTGGCAGGGACAGTGCACAGGATGCTCAAAGCCCAGACATGCTAGAGGTAGCTCAGGCTTGGCGGGCTTCCAGAGCCCCATGCACTGTCCCCACTGCTTTCTCTGACCACCAGCACACCCAGCCACCCTCCTGCTGCTGTTCCGTAACAGTGACAGAAACCCCTAAATTGAAAAGGTGGGTCATAATTAAAAACCCACAAATTAAAAACCCACCATTTCAATTTAGGGGAACTAAATCCCAGTCACATGTACAAGTGCTCATAGCTGCTTGGCAAAGTCTGCTTCTCTCAGGATTAACTGGACAGGGAAAAAACGAATCAAGCTGGCCCAGAGGAAGAAGTTTTCAGCACCTCATTTAAGTCTACTGTAAACACAGGAAGAAATGATCCATCTGAGGCACCATGTCTCCTGATGTCACTCTGGTGCATTGTGCATATAAGCCACCGCTGATGTCAGTCTGTCCCTTTTTGACACAATTTAGTCGTAAATAGATAGGTTAGGTAACAACTAGGTAAAGAAGGCCACATTGCTAAAGCTGTATTTAGGATTTTAGTAAAGCTAAATAGAACTACAACCCCTTCCCTCCGCTTATTTTACCTATAAAATATCATTGCAAATATTGGAAAGAGGATCAAATTTGAGAAAGAAATTAAATTCTACACTCAAGCTACTGCATCCATGCGAAACAAGCTAGTTATATATTTCCTAGATAGCAGGCTTCCTCAGTACAAAAAAAATCTCCATCACAGCTGGCACTGCTGGCACTGCAAGTCATGCTAATAAAAGAAACATACTGAGCACATCTACACAAGATGCTATATCACTGTAGCAACAAGCTATGGTGATGTAGCTTGTCACTGCACCAGTGTAGCATCGGTGGGCACTAGCTGTGATGCCACCACCATCACACAGTAGCAATGAGCTACTGCGCAGTAGTTCATTGCTACTACACAGTAGGGTCAGAAATGATCCATGCACTCCCAGAACTGTACAGTACAGGTGGGTACTGTACAGTGGGGTGCATGTGTAGACACGCCTACTGTTGAGCAAATTTCTGGCTGGGTTAGAGTCTCTACAACATTCTCCAATTCCCAAGAATCATCTGTTCCATTCAAGTTAGGTAAAATCAGAAACTCTGAGCAGCTGTGTACAATGAGCCAAGTTTTAAAAGTATTTAAGTAACCTGAAGATGCAGATGAGCATCTGGTATGATTTTTAAAGTACCTCAGCACCTCACACCCATTGAAAGCAATGTGTTAGATGCTTAGACATGGTGGAAATCCCAGCAGGTGTCATTTGGCATTTAAAACACATGTCAAGTCAGACGTTACATGCTGCCTCAGAAAGGAATGGTTCTTCCTCAGATACACTAGACCATCTCCATCTATATATCTACTGCATACGATGCAGTACTTTGCCAAAGACACATTTAAGTTAATCAATAAGAGTATTTCTCCTGGTTTCAGTGAAAGCTGGACTGGATCCTCATTGCAGAGCTGTGGTAATTCGACCTTTAGATTTCAGTCTATTTCATAGTGATTTGATCCATTCTGAAAATTGTTTCACAAATTGCCTACTAATGAAGAGCCATAAAATGCCTAGATCAGTGAAATTCAGTGTCTGAGATAAATCAGGTTAAAATATATCCTCTAAATTTCAGTCGATCTCCCCCCCTCCCCCCCACTTATAAATAAAGAATGAAATAAGGAAAATACCATATAAGAGCAATTTCCACAGTTCTGTTCACAGTAGGCAATCTTAATTGATTCTTCCACATATGGGAAACTCAGGAAGGAATAAGGCAGCCCAAGGTGATACACTAGGCGGCCACACCTGATGAAAGAAATACTTTAATCATTAAACACAAAGTGTATGAGTTTTTGTTACTGTTATTGTGGTTGTATATGGGAACCCTGGTCATGAACAGGACCCCTTGTGCTATATGCCATACAAATACACAATTAAAAATGGACTCCTGCACCAAAATGCTTGCAATTGAAAGTAGTGTCTGCATTACTTACAGACTCCTGCTTGCCATAACTATGTCTCATAGAATCAATACAGTGTTAGATGTCTCTGAAGAGCAATTCAGAGTTAAGGGGGTCTAGGATCTCTATGCAGGGCATCTCCAGATGATGCAGATAGACCAGAATTATCTGATAGTACAGGGCTATGTCCGAATTCCTGTCTCTTGAATCTGAGCCACTGGCCAGTCAGCAATACGAAGTTAATGTGATCAGAAGGAGAACAAGCAAAAGGGATCCTGGCTCTAACCAAGTGATGAGGGTCTTCTCATGGAAGAAGGGAATCCTGGTTCTGGTCCTGACTGCTAGAACTCTTTATGGAATTTAGATTAGAGAATCATTGGAGAAAATACAGAAATAACCGGAAATCTAAACCCCTCCCTGATTTCCCTTTTATTATACAAACCTGTCATATATAAGAAAATCATCTTTGTTTCCATTTAAGGTAGTCCAGACATCAGGCTGATTCTCATCCTGTTGGTAAACAACAATATGCTCGGAGACCTCCTTTCTCAGCAAGTGAATTTTCTCTTGGGAAGTGATTCCTTGGTGATTGACCACTACATATGAAATGTTGACAAGCCCATCGTTCTCTAACTTCACACGCAAGTCTTCCAAGCTAATGAAGGGTTATAGGAGAAAGATTGTTAACCAGGTAAGAATCACCTTGATCTTTTTCTTGGGAAAAAGATGTTATGTTTTTAAATGTATATTTGCATGCTGGGATGAGTGATTTTCCTTTCTCATGCTTCTGGCTTACGTAATCATAGCTACTATGAAAACCACTGTAATAGCTGGAAATGGGATACTCCTGCTATTGGCTCAACAGAATAGCTGCACTGCTTGTGCAGGTTTGTGTTGTCCACTATTAATGGACAACTCAAGCACCAGCATATGAGAAAACTCTTGCCTCTAAAATTAGCAAGACAAGGGTTGGTTCTTTGTCATGTGGTGATGGATCATTTTTTCAATTTAAACAGATTCCTTTAACACATTTGCTCTATAAACTGAATAGATTAAGTTCTTTATTACTGTAAAACCTTGAAATCCTCTGGTCCATTATAAAATTTTGGTTTGCCTATTCCTTGTAAGTCCATGACAAAACTTGCTTGGACTTCAGTGGAGCCAAAATGTTAGCTTTAGTTGTTCAAATTTTATTTTAGAGAAAAAATACTAAACCTGTTTTTAATCTAAGGTGACAGCCCACTGGGGAAACAAGTCAAGTTGTGAAACCTGCACTGTCACTTTTTGAGCCAAAGTGATTTCATAAGTGTAATATGAATTGCTGCTTCATCTTGCTCAAAACCAGTTTGTTTATTACTGCTACTATTATTCTTTGGCTTACCTGAATTGTAATAATGCTTAGAATGCTACATTGTGCTAGGCAGTGAATAAATATATAACAAGGAGATGGCTCCCTATAAGCCTTGGCTTAGCTCTAGGAAATGGACCCTTTACTCAGATGGGGAAAATGACATTAAACTACCAGCTTTGAGTTGTCTTTTTCCACTCAGATCTTGAATAAGCAAAATTAGTATTCAAGATCTGTTATGAGGTGAAAAACTGGTGAAATGTATAATGATATGTGTTAAATGGTCCTATATATGTGGAAGAAATAGCTGCAGTTTTAAAGGGATAGTGAACCTCAAGCCAGTCCTATATTTTCTCTTTTTTCAACTCAAGAAAACAGTCTGTGTGTTCAGCTGTTAACATAAGCTTTGGCACTGTTTGTACATGATCCTGATTTCCAACAATGAAGGGCATAAGGTGCAAGGCTGTAGAGACTCCTCCTCATTGTCTGCAGCTTCAGTTAGCTGATTCGAAGGACATTCCTGTGAATGGAGGAATGTGTCCATGCATTTCAAATGAAATGTATATAGCTGAACTTTATGGCTAGGATATGTCAGGAGATTAATGGAACAGGCTCCTTTGAAACCCTTCCTCCTAAAACTCAACACAGGCTTCATTCTGCTTTCACACTGCTCTCTCTTTCCTGTTGCCTGCACAGGGACAGCCAGAAAAGTAGCAAAGTGAAGAATATCCAAGTGAGGTGTAAATCAATGGGCAGAAATCAAGCTTGCTAACCACTGCAAGTGGACAGTCCCATCAGGGAATAAGATGGCATTAGTTCATTGTAGCTTAATCTTCCTTTAAGGATGTAGTTGATTTGCTT
>NW_017729024.1:153022666-153045305 GCF_001723915.1 Gavialis gangeticus | reverse complement strand
GTGGCAAGTGAAGGAGAGTCAGAGATGTTTTTTGCCTTAAGGTGCGACTGCTCCACTAAGCTGAATGACACAAAGTCAATTAACATTTGTGCAGCTTACAGAGTAAGGTGCAACAAGGCCCTAACAAAAAAGAACAACAGAAGCTGGATACAGAGAACAACCAAGACATACATAATGAACGGTTACATATTCTCCGGATTCCGCCATAATGCAGCCCAAGATACTGCTGGAGAATACTGTGATATTCTAGTGGGAAGGGACCAAGAGAACAGAGAATATACCACATCCTGATGCCGCATATATTAACAAGCAAGACTCTCTACAACTGTACACTAGCCTTGGTTGAATTTCTCCTTCTCCCCCCTTCCCCTGCTACCCTCCCCAAATATCCTCATGAAAAACAAGGCTCAGTTCCCATTCTCTTTTTGCTTCATAATAACATTGCTTTTACCTTTCTGCAAAGTCACTGTATAGACATGACTTAAGCGTCTGATTTTACTGCATAAAGCAGGGCTTCAGAATGTACTGACAGATTGTCTTCCATGTGAGTTTCTTTACTATTACAGGCCAAGGATTCAATGTGTGCCTACGTGTGCAATTAATGTGAAACAATAAACTCCAGAGCAGTTTGAGACAGAGTAAACTATTCCTGAGTGCACAGCAGCAATTTGAGCCTGGACAGAGCAAGCCTGGGCTGGCAGGGGAGTCAGCCCCAGGCTCCAGGTGGCAGCATTGCGTGGTGGAGGGGCTGGCAGGGGCGCAAGTGTTGAAAGTGCAGAGCCATGTGGCTAGGTAGCAAACAGGAGACAGGAGTCTGGCCCCCACCTGGCTGGGCTAACCGTGCACAATTTACACCTGTGGTCAGCATCTACACATGCATTTAATCATAGTAAATTACCCCAGTGTATGATAGTACTTTCCCAACAGCAGTATCTTACGCCAGCGTAAATTAGTCTACTGCAGACTACTACCGTCACATGTAGATAGTGATGATTTACTCTGCAGCTAATTAGTCTGTTCCATAGTAAAGTACATGTGTAGATGTGGCCAGTTAGGGCACCCAGGTGGAATCAGACACCCACATGAAATTCTATTTCAGTGAGTTTGGATTCCAGGAAAACTGTAATGCAGTGGTAGCAGCACTCTCCAGCCAGGCAGAAGCAACAGGTCCAGTCCTCTGCTGTGTTCTGCAGGCCCCTCCCCACTTGGCTTTCCAGCATGCTCAGCTGAGACTGGAGTTATCTGGGGTTTGGTTTTATTAATAAAATCTTGATTTTGGAAGCTGGCAAAACTTGTACTTGATCACTTTGTCTGTCATGAAATACTGGGGCATGATCAAGAAACCTGAACCCCTAGCACAGCTTTGTCTATTGAGAAACTTGACCCCAATCGCTGGAGTTATGCTGTCACAGCCTCATAGGACCCATTTAGTCCCCCAGCAGTTGAAGAAGCTCTGGATAGGTGACCATGTCTACATATGAAATTCCTCAGGCCCTTTAAAAACTGCTCTGTCCCATTTTAAGAGAGATTTAGAAAGAAGACATGTTCTTACCTGGAAGCCTGCAGCAAGCACAAGTGTCAGCTTGCTTGGAGGAGGGCTACCACAGTCACTGAGCCTCTAGAATTCAGCATAGGATCTTGGCCCGCAGTATACCATTCTGGGGGTTCTTTACAACGGGCACTTGAACCCTGGCTCTCTGTCCCTCCTTCTGGGAGGAGACAGAGAACCAGGGCCAGCACCAGCCCTGCCCACATGGCTGGGCCTCCCCTACAAAGATAACAAAGTAAAATATGCGCATACAGACAACCCAGCTGCTGAAATTCTCATAACAAAACACAGCAGGTCATTGACTCCACTGGGCTTGCACAGGAAATATGCACAGATTTGGCCCAGTATGTTTATTTGGTAATATCCCTTTGAGTTTCTGGAGAACACAAATGCACATTTATTGGCAAGATCCCTTTGACTCTGGAAAGCACTTACATAATGGAAAACACTTGATTTTGCTGTATTTTATGATGGATAAATGGTAAAAGCAATTAAGTGATTCCTTGATATTAAAAGAATTACTTCTCAATCCTGACTTCTTTTTGTGACAAAATGCAACTTGAATACCTGTAGAACTGACTCTGGTGTTGCTGCTTCTGGTTTCTTTGTGCTTTGAAGTTAATGGCACTCAGCCAGTATGCACTGAGTGAAGATTTGGCCCATTGGGCCAAACAAATCCCAGGTGCAATTCTACTGACTTCGGAGTAGTTGCACTACCCGAGTATGTTGGTCATAGCAACTGCTAAAAACACTGCAAGCAGACCAAAAGACTCTAGAACTTGTAACAGTAGGGTTGGAGCATTGTTGTAGCTGTGATGGTCCAGCCAATGTAAGAGGAATGGATCGTTTGTACTATTTTTTATTGAACCAACAGTATAGTTGGAAGAGTTGTTGAACAAGCTTTGGGATACTAGTGCCATTCCTCAGGGACCTGCTTTCCATGAGGTAACATTATATGGTAAACAAAAAATATGAATAAATATTATGCTTTCCTCATTTAACAAGGACACGAGGAAGGGCACCTGCTGCCAAAACAGCTCTCTCAACTATACAGTTGGTCTAATAAAAAATATCACAAAAATCTTTGCCTCTCATCCAGAACTTTTAGAAGTCTGTTTCCATTTGGCTTGCACCCAGGGAAAGCCCTAACCTAATGCAGACAACAGAAACAATTTCTCAACAGAAAAAAGGAAATGAAAAAATACAAAGTTGTTCAGGCTCCCTTAAATCTCTTAAAATCTGCTTTGTGCACACAGCTCATTTTCTATTTGTAACAATCATAAAACATGACGATTATTGTAAAACTTCTCTTCTGAATGACACATGAGTAGAGCACCTCTTGGCTTAGCAGCTTTAGAAACCTCTCATAATACAGGAGATAAACTGAAAAATTACACTAGTTCTCCTGTACTGTAGTACTGTATGAGGTACCCCAGACTCCCTTTCCCAATCCTGTTTGATCTCACATACATTTGAGTTCAATAAATTAACATTATAGAATAAACACAAAATAAGGATAAATATGGTGTTTTCCTCATGTACCCTTAAAAAGTTTTTCTTTAAAAGGAAAATTTCCAAGTTACACAGCTATAACTCTGGCCCCTCTAGCCTCAAAGGGGCCAGAATTTTTCTCTCGGTCCCTGCACACATTTTGCATAATTGCAGCCCTTTGTATAAGTCTGTTGCACCTATATATAAAATGTCAGTATGTGTTGTGAATCTTCAATGATTTTAGTCTTCTGGAATATTGGCATACAATCACCAACAGCAGCTGTCAAGCATACGCAATGAAAGTGAGTTGCATTCTGAATTATATTGTCTTCTATGTTTGAGTCAAAAATAAATTTTTCAGTTGATTTCAGATGCCACTTTCCAACCCTCCTCACCATAGAACCAAGTTGATGTATTGCCAAGCCAGAAATCTTGAAGCTGTTCACAGCAAAACAGAACACTTACCCTTTCCCTCCTCCTTTTGGCAGCTCTGCTTTACTCTGTTCTGCAGAATAAATAGCCTCGGCAGTAGCGCACTCCGGTATTTATACTGCTCTTGTTTATCTCACTTCTCAAATGTGGCTCAAAGTTCAGGGAACTCACTGCTCACAACTTTGCAAGCAAAGCAAAGTCCCTTAGCTAAAGCAGACCGAATATTTCTTGATTAACTCTCTGAAAGCAGTAACTACTAGACACACAATACAAGGAGGTATTTTAACATAATGAATGTGAATATGAGGCTATGTAGCTTGCCAGTTACCCCAGTAACTTGGAGGCAGTGGTACAGTCAGAGGAAGGGTGTTGGCCAGGGAGTCACATTCTTTTCCTAACTCCAGGCCACAAAGAGGAAAAAGTATAGATACTTCTGCTGAGTTAGCAAGTTTGTTCTCCTATCCTTTATCTCTTATTTGCCTTACACTGTGGTGTGCCCTGGCTGGTGTATGTGCGAAGGTAACACTCTTCCTTAAAAACTGTTCTTAATTACATAATCTTGCTAGTAAACTGTACTGGTACATACAGACAACACTCCTTATATTGACACCTGTAAGTGGTAAAGGTGTAAATCAATGTGGCTCTGTTGAAATCAGTGGGCTATATTGATGGACAATAGCTTTTCTGTTGTATTGCCTTCTGTCCTGTACAGGTTCTTATGCTGCCCTTGTTGCTACAGTATCTGAGCACTGTTGTAGTAATGTGTTAACCAATGTGACTAACTTCTAACCTCTCCAAGTCTCACTCATCCTCTCCTCACTGTGTGTGTCATAAAGTATTTCCTTCTGGTAGTGGCTGGGTTTGGTATGTAAGTATATGGAGTGCCCTGTGCCTATGTTAGAGAAAGCAAACAGAAGAAATGAACCCTGACAAAAAGGTACATTCTTGAAGAAATAGACCCTGCCCTTGGAGTGGCAAAATTCATGAGTCCAGTTTCAGTGCCTGATACTGGCACCTGGGAGCAGTGTCAATATGATGGCAGCAGCTTGTCACAACTGGACTATTCCTAAGAATGTGAGGGGCACCCATGCTTGCTCTTATGCTCCAAACCCAGAAACTGCTAGTGAAGCTGCTCCAAGGACATGTGCCTGCAGTCAGTCTTGAGACTTTAGTCCTGCCATACTTAAAGCAGTCGCTGAGGGCAACCCTGGAGCAGCCTCATCAACATATTTCCAGGTTTGGAGAATATATGGGCAGCCTGCTCAGTGCCTTCCTAGCCAGGACAGGAAACTGCCTTCATGTAAACATGCCCTAAGAAAGCTTTGGTTAGTGCACAGATGAACTTTACTCTTATAGGCCATGTACAGACTTTACACTTTTACTGGTATAAGTGATCGGAAACTGGTCTATACCCAAAACAGAACTGAAGTTCAGCACATATAGACTGGTTTAAAATTTTTTACTTTAGAACACCAGTCTAAGATTTACCCCCACACCAAAGGTGAATATGTGTTCTGTTTGCTACCAGTCTGAACTATGCTGCTTACAAAAAACCATGTAACTTAGATCAATTCCACCTTGAGTTTTTAAAATATCTATACCTAGCCATGGTGGTAAGTTTCACTGTGCAGAAGAGTGTAGGTGTCAACCACACGCTTCATCCAAGAAGCTTTAGGAGGTCTTCTTGGTATCCTAAGCCCAGGCCACTGAGTGCTTTGAAGGGAAGGACTGACACCTTGATCTTTGCTTGATATTGTCTGAGGAGCTGGGCAGAGAGCAGAAGACATGTCTAGCATGCTTATAGCAACTGGTGTTGCTATGGAAATGTTATTAGCAGTGTCATTTGCTTTCTAAGGAGTAGGTCCCACATACCTGCAGGGATAGCACTGATTTGATATTGCTGGTGGTAGTTTATTCATTAAGCTTCCTGAAGGCCAGATGATGGGTGTTTAGGTTGTTCAGAGTTTCTGAAGTCCAAGGATCTCTCAAGTTCAATAGTAATATTAATATATGCATTCAGTATTGCTGTCACCCAGGAAACAAGGACAGAATCTACCCAAAGCATTTCATGCAAATATTGTTTCACTAGTAGGAAAGGGAATCAATGATGCTTTGCCCAGGCCATTCCTCCAGATCCACAGCCCCAGACCTGTGCAATATTAACACTAGGACCCAATATCACCCCACAGCTACAGGGCCTTTGCAACAGAAATGGCAGAGAAGATCCAACCAGAAACTAACATGCCATTTGCCACCATCAGATTGCTCAATCTGTGTGTCATAGCCTTCTTTTCCCTTTTATTGGCTTGTCTATTTACCTCCTTGGGCTTTCTACTCTTCTGTGTTTGCACCATATCCAGCATTCTGGGGCTCCATTTTGGCTGTCCCCTAAGCACCACAGTAACACCAATACTGCAGAGAATAAGCCACTATGCTGCTTCCTCACCAAAGTCCTTTTGGTCATTTATCACATGTGGTCCAGAAGTCCTACCCATATGCACAGTAGCAGTTCCAAAATGCAGCAAAGCGGGGGTGTGGTGACAGCAGCAAGTTTGCTGCACATGCATCTGCTGGCTGAGACCAGAGCTCTCAGCTGGGAAGTGGGGTATGCTCACACACCCTTGGATCCACCCCACACATGTACAGAGCTGAAGTAGAGCTAAAACTGTCATGTGCTCTAAGTACTCTGCCCAAGCATCCTGGACATTAGCACCCAGCATTTACAGAGAGCTGCTAGTTAGACACATTTCTCATGCTGAGACAATGATCCTGAGCACAAGGTGAAAGATTTCCATCCTTGTTTGACTGCAAATCCCAGAGACCGCAGGGGCAGGAGGAAGAGGAAGTGAACACACAGCCTATGCTGGGGGATTCTGATTTCACTTGATCCACAGCAGCAGGACTCTGCAGATTTGCTCATCACTTGCACTCATGCCTGCTTCCAGGTGCCTCAAGGATTTGTAATCCATGATCACAGCTAGCAGGACTCTTCAGAGTTGTTCCCTTCTGTTCAATACATGCTTACTTCAGAGAAAGGACTATTCTTGTTCAAGCTGTTATGAATTCAGTGCCATTACCTTTTTACCCACCTCTCCTCAGCCTGGCAGGTGCTGCTCCCCCACACTCACGCGGGCACACCCTCCAGCTAGCTCTGGGCTGGGACTTGGCTATGCCCCTCTGCTCAAGCAGGGAGGGAGGAAAAACCTTGGAACTGGCAGGCTGGGCACTCCAGCGTCCCCCAGCTTCTGGCTCAAGCCCCCAAAAGTATGTGCCTGCATTTCCTGAATCAAAAGTGACTGTCTATTCACTTGGAAATCAGTTCAATTTCTGCAGCTTAGACTGCGAGAACTGAATTGATTCCGCCATGGGCTTTTTGACTGTCTGTACTTAGCCTTAAAATGTTCATTCTACCCGTCTCAATTACTTAATATTATTATATTACTTAGAGATTTAGACAAAGGGAAAAAAACACCCAGCTTTGAAAGCAAGTAACAAGGAAGTACTAACATAATGGTTGTGGGAAAGGATGACCCAGCCAATTCAGATAAGTATTAACCCAAACTTTGTCCAAACTCTAGTCTGAAGATATACCTTTTGTAAGTAAGAAAACATTTGGATAAGTAGCCTTCACATCTAAACCAATTTACGCAACCTCTATGTAAGATAAAAACACTCTAGAATATGAAAGAATCACAAACAATGCAACTTTTATCCTTTTCTATTTTGCAAACAGCGCCATCATGGAATTACAAATTGTTTAATTACAGAATAATGTTCAGACCATTGTGTTCTCCACCTTTACTGCCCTCAAGCTTGCAGAAATGTCACAATCTCCCAGCTCTTTGACCTTAGCTTCCTAGGAAGTACTTGTCTTAAACCCTAATTGTGAATGCTAGAGTAAATATTTTATCAACTCTTGGCCATGTTCCTGTCTCTCTTCAGGAGGCAGCTGTTAATTCTAATTTTGAAATGCTTTTAATTTCAGAATTTTATTTTTAATTATTGTCCTATTTCTACTCACTCTGTTTAGGGAGAGGCAAAGTGATAGCTTCCTGGCACTCTACTTGAATTTAAGATACTCAGTGTTCTGAGCTGTTTTGATCAAACTTTCAGACGTGTCACAGCACTGGAACTATCCTTTTCCTCAGTGATAATGAAATTAGCATTTAGAAATGTAGTTGGTGAGACCTAATGATCTAAATGATGATTTAAGCAACTAAGACAAGAGCTTCTGAATCATCCCTTTTTGTTAATTGTCTTATTGTTAACAGCAGTGTCATATGCATGTCACAAGAAATGATTTTTCCACTCTATTCAACAGCACTGGTAAGGCCTGACTTAAGTACTTTGTCCAGTTTTGGGCTCCTTACTTGAAGAAATGGATAAATTGGAGAGCAGAGCAATAAAAATTAGAAGTTTGGAAAACATGTAATGAGCAAAGACTGGAAGAACTGGAATAATTTAGTCTGGAGACGAGAAGACAGAGAGAATTTGGTAATAGTCTTTGTCCTTACTTACAAAGAGTGCTGTTATAAAGTGGATGGCAAGTAGTTAGTTGTTTTCTGTGTCCACAGAACAAGAAGTAATGGGCTTAAATTGCAACAAGAGAAATCTAGGTAATATATTATGAAGAATTTCTAACCATCCAAACAGTTAGCATTGTAACAGACTGCCTAGAGAGGCACAGAATCTCCATCATTCAAAGTTGTTAAGTGCAAGTTAGATAATCATTTGGACTTGATCCTATATTCCTTCAGCCCTATTTCAATATACTTCTATGATCTAGGAATCCTAAATTATCCTTTAAATTTATGAGTTTTCTAATGACATATACTTTACAGCAGTGGGGACAACATTTTTGGCAGGCATGCCACAAATTAGCCCCTCACCCTCTTTAAGTGTCACTCCAATCCCCTTCCCCTGCTTGAGCTCCTGCTCTGCTTTCTGCTCCCTAGTCTGTGCTTCCTCCCCAAGCTGATGCTCTGGTTTCTATTTCCCACCCTATGCCCCCTGCCTGATCTGATGATCTGTTTTCTACTTCCTGCCGGTGTGCTGCCTGTTCCCTCCGTAGTCTGCCACATGCCACACACAGAAGCTGCCTGTGCCAGTTTGGCACTTGTATCACAAAACAGTGTCCTAAATCAACTATATCAGGGGTTGTCAACCATGGGTACTTGGGAAGGCCCTAGAGGGTACATGCAGGCAGGTGAGGATGGAGCACCGCCACCCACCACCATGTGCCACCACCTCCCAGGAGCAGGATTGAGGTGGGGGGGGAGGGCTGCAGCGCCCCTCTGAGGGCCACACAGGCACCGCCTGGCCAGCCAGACGTGGGGGGAAGGGGAAGTTTGCATGCCACCCACAACCCTGTGCTGCCACTGCTCCACATCCAGCTACACGCCACCTCCCCTCCCACTCCATGTCCCCCGCTCCGCGTCCGGCCACATGCCACCTCTCCCTGCCCCACCCCCCTCACTCAGCATCCAGCCATCGGGGTACACTTATTAAAAAAAGGTTGAAAACCCCTGAGCTATATCAATTGAAAAAAAGGACCTGAGTATGATATCTCAACAAGTGGCTCCATGTGCAGCTGGAGTCAAAAAGCAAAGATGCCAAATTAAACAGGGAATGTGGCAGTGAACTATAAAAAAAAATTATAATGCTATTATATAAATATTTGATTTCTCTGGATTACTGGGTGCAGTACTAGTCACCCTGACTCAGCAAAATATTGCAGAACAAGATGAATTCAAAGGAAAACAATAAGAATTATCAAGGGCCTGAAAAAGGTCTCCTTTGAAGAGAAACTGTGAAGACTGGGATTGTTCACCTTAGAAGGGAGGTGACTAGGAAAAGACATGGCTCAAGTATATAAAATGATGAATGATCTAGACAAGGTAGATAAATAGGGACTTTTCATAATATAACGTTAAAGTAGAGCCATTCTATGAAATGTAATGGAGGAAAATTCAAAGGAAATAAAAATAAATACCCTTTCTCACAATGTATGATTAGACTGTGGGGTTTGTTGCCATAAGAAAATGGTGAGATGAAGAACTCAACAACATTCAAAAAGGGACATTTGCTTGGAGTTGTCCTAATAACCAGTTTTGTTATCACTGATAACCAGTGCACATGGAGCCACTCACCAAGATATCATACATCCCTTTCTTCAATTCATACATCTAATTTAGGAAACCATAAAGCAGGAGTGGCCAACCCATGGCACAGGTGACACAAGTGGACCAGGCTGCCTCTGTGTGTGACCAGAAGCCTTGTGCTAATGGGCGTATGCCAGTCTCTAAATAAGGGAGCTCAGAATGTGACCTAATTTCATAGATTTCATAAATTTCATAGACGTTAGGGGCTGAAAGGGACCTTGCGAAATCATCAAGTCCAGCCCTGCCTGCCAGCGGCAGGAAGTCTGCAGGGATCAGATGATCCCAACAAGATAAACATCCAAATGCCTTTTGAATGAATCCAGCGTAGATGCTTGGACCACCTCTGAGGGGAGTCTGTTCCAGACCTTGTACACTCAGACTGTAAAGAAGTTCTTCTTTATATCAAGTTTGAATCGGCCTTCTAGAAGTTTGTAACCATTGGACTTAGTTATTCCTTGGGGAACCCTGGTGAACAACTGTCCTTCCAGATCCTGGTGCACCCCTCTTGTATACCTATAGGCAGCCACCAAGTCCCCCCTGAGCCTTCTCTTTGCCAAGATGAAGAGTCCCATGTCCCTCAGCCTCTCCTAATAAGGCTTGCTCTCTTGGCCTCTGATCATAGGGGTGGCTCTCCTGTGAACTCTCTCAAGCTTATCCACATCCCTTCTATATGACGGGGCCCAAAACTGGATGCAGTACTCCAGCTGCGGCCTCACTAAAGCCAAGTAAAGCAGGAGGATGATGTCCCTGGTTTTGCTTGAGATGCATTGGTGGATGCATGCCAGAGTTTGGTTTGCTCTGCTGGCCATGGCATCGCATTGGTGGCTCATGTTTATCTTGTGGTCATTTAAGACCCCCAAGTCCCTTTCAGTCACGGTGCTAGTGAGCGTAGAACCGCCGAGCCTATAAGTATGATGTTGGTTTTTTCTCCCAAGGTGGAGTACCCTGCACTTCTCTACATTGAATGCCATCAGGTTTTGGTCTGCCCACTTTGCAAGCATGTCCACGTTGGCCTGTATCCCCAGCCTGTCCTCCATCATGACTGCCTTCCCCTATAGTTTAGTGTCATCCGCAAACTTTTCCAGTCCATATCTGATGCCTGAATCCAGGTCATTAATGAAGATATTGAAGAGTACCAGCTCTAGCACTGAGTCCTGGGGGACTCCACTGGTAACCTTGTGTCACATCGATTTGTTCCCATCAACTAGTACCAGTTCCATCCCTGGAGCCAGTTCCCCAGCCATCAGACCGTGAGATGGTCAAGGCCTCTCAGGCCTAAGGTGGCTATTCTACTTTTGGTTCAGGAGACAAGTGATTCAGAGAAGGTCTAGTATGTGCTAGCATGGTGCTGCCTGCATCATAACTGAATGATGTAGACATACTTTTGCTTTCAGTGCTGTACAGAAATTATCCAGTTTCTACAAATAGCAGAATGTTTGTGGAACTAAATAAGTCTGGGATGACTATTAAATCATAACACAGAGCTGATTTTTTTAAGTCTTCATACCTTGTAGAATGCAGTGCCTTTTTGCATCTCCCCACTTGGTTTTGCCAACTTCACCAGCCCCAAATCCTGCCAGCAGAAGAATTCTGACAAGCATCTTTTAAAGCCGTTGCATGAGAAGATGCCCTTTTGTGACTTGTGAAACATATCCATGGGTAAATATGTCAGCAAGTGATATGTCAAGACAAGAGCTCTGCCCGGATAGGGACTTTTGTAATCAGCTGGGATGGTACAGCCCTGTAGCCTGGACAGCCTCATGGAGGTTTCTGAAAATCAAGTATAAGAGAATTATGAAGCTGTCCAGACTTCTCCTTTGGTAAAATGATCTGGAATGCAATGATGACCTGAGATACACTGTGTCATTGTAGGAGACAAGGTTAGAGAAGGATCCAGTCCTAACTGCATCAAGACTTTTATAACAGCTTTGATTCTGTGACTGACGAGTATAAAAGTTTGGCTGGAATCTCACAGTCATTTTTGAGAACTGACATTCAAAGTCCATTGGTCAATCCATAAATTATTACTGGAGGCCTGATTCTTTTTTTCATTTAGCCTAACTAGCTGAAGCTAGTTCCATCAGTGCAAGTCCTTCCACCTCAGTGAGATTACTTCTAATTTACACTAAGATAAATCAGGCCATAAAGAAGCCTACAGATATTACTCCATGCTCATCAAGGCAAACTTGTATTGACTCAAAGGGTGGGTCCCCGTGTCCAGAGGCATGCACTTGTAGGCCTCATCCAGATGATTGCATCTGTACAGTATGTGGCGCCTCAGACAGGGCATCTTTGCCTGCCTGGACCCGGCTGTAGAGGCACAAATAGCAGCAGCACAAACTTGTGCCACTGCTTTTTGCTCCATCGCACACCCCTGCACATTGTCCTGGGTAGGAGTAGGGGAGGCCAGGGCCTGCACCTATGCTGGCCCCAGCAGTCTTACTTGGTGGTCTGGTGGCATGCTGGAGCAGCAGAGGCAGCATGGGGGCCTTGCTTGCAGCCAAAGCATTGTTCTGGAGGGCCCAGCTTCTGTTTGTGCCAGCTCACATTTACTTGGTGTGCTAAATAGTATACAAAATAAGTGTGGGCTGTGCTGCTTTGTGCTCCAGCACTTTGTTTTTTGCTACCAGGATTTCTTGATAGCAAATTTTGAACATTTTCACATTCTCTGCATGCAGTTTGTGGTGCTACAAACTGTACACCCTAGATGTGGGGACCCGCCCAAAGGGTCTGAGAATGCCAATCAAGTTCCTGGTTTCAGGAAAATCAAAATCAGAACCAAAAGTATAATGTTTAAAGTAACTCCTAGAATAAATACTGCAGGATTTGGTCCCCTGTGCTGCACCACAGGATATTCAGGGTCAAATATGATGAAACCAGATATACATTTCCCAGAATTTGTAAGAAGCAGAGACAGTTGATATCCCGAGATACAGGCCTAGAGGCTGTTTCTGTGAACTCTGAAACACCTGATATATAAAGCCAGAGTTATATAAGGACATAATGTGAGAAATATGATCTTTGAACACTTGTCTGAATATTGCTTTTCAGTTTGGAAACTATGTGATTATAATGGAGCAGCTTACTATCTGTAGCACACTGTAATTGCCAAAATTAATCTCTTTTTCATCATCACCATTGCACTTGTTACAAACTCAACAGACCAGAGTTGCTCTGGATTTCTTATTGGGTCTATTTAATATTTGAAGCTTGCTGTAAAATAATTGCAGTAGCTTATTAGTTATAAAAAGCTGGGGATTGAGATTCCTGATTAATCTGTTTTTGGAAAAATGCACAAATCTGGCTGTTATGTATTTGGCTATAGCCCAGACAGGTAAAAGAAGAGGGCTAATAAAATAGTAGTTTTCTTCTGTGCTATGTTATTTATAATACTTAGTGCCTTTCAGGAGTCATGTGGCCAGGAAAGAAGGCCTCCAACTTTCTTCGGCTCACTCTGACTGCTCAGCCTTCTACTGCTGCAGCTGAGTTAATAAGGGCTGAAAGTGGGGCAGCTCCCTGGCAAAAGCATAGTATAATCTGGGGTAGGAGAAGGTGTTCCCCTCACATAGGACATTCTGTTTGTACGTTAAGGTCCTTAGCTTCTAGGAATAGTATTTGAAAGAAGCAAGAGTACCCGCCCATGCTCATGCTGTCACAGAGACCCAGGCAAAAAAATCCAGTGCTTCCTGAAATAGCTTTCTGAGCTTGTAAAATATTATCTTATTAACACTGCTGTATCATGAATCAAACAAAACAGTGGGTGTAGCAGTAATACTCATCTAGAAACCTCCTGGCCATAGTCTCACACCCAGCAACATGATAATTACCTCCTTGGTGTTATGAAAGTCTACTGGGGATGCAGAAATCAGCTTTGGGCATTCCATCACAAGAAAGATGTTAACACATTAGAGTTGGGCCAGAGAGATCAGAAAGAATGAATAACAAAGAAAAGTTCAAAGGATCCTTCATCCTTTGAACTTTTCTTTGTTATTCATTGTTTCTGATCCTATGCCCTGCCAGCAGCACTGTGTACCTCTCCACATCAGGCTCAAATTCTGTTCTTAATTGTATATATATGTATAATCATGTATGTACATGACTACCATTGAAGTAGGGTGGGAAAGATAACCAGTAGGGCAGAAGTGCTAGACTTCAGAAAGGCTAACGTCAGTGTGCCTAGGAGGTTAGTTAGTGAGGCACTGAAGAACAAGAAAATTGGTGAAATAGGATTCCAGGAATGCTGGTCATTCCTAAAGGGAGCAATCCTATGGACGTAGAAGGAGACAATCTCTTTGTGCAAGAAAGGGGGCAACAGGGCCAAGAAACCCTCTTGGCTGAACAGGGAAGTCCAGGAAAACCTAGGGGCAAAAAAAGAGGCTGTGGAAGCAGGAGGTAGCTACCAAGGCAGAGTATATCTACTTGGCCTGCACTTGCAGGGAGGCAGTCAGAAAAGGCCAAAGCAAAAATGGAACTTAGACTGGCAACAAAAATTAAAGACAACAAAAAGTCCTTCAGGTACATAAGGAGCAAAAAGAAGGCACAGGGTAGCATAGCCTCCCTACAAGACAAACTAGGGCAATTAGTGACAGATAGGGGAGGCAAAGCTGAGCACTTGAATGAGTTTTTTGCCTCTGTACTCCTCAACTCAGATCAGGATAAATCTCCGAATTGGATCATAGACAGGCATAAAGGTGAAACCTCACCAACTGTTAGCAATGACTTAGTGAAAAGACACTTGGAGGGGCTGGATGTGTTTAAGTCAGCAGGCCTGGATGGTCTTCATCTAAGGGTGCTGAAGGAATTGGCCAGTGTCATCGTAGAGCTGCTGGCACAGCTGTTTGAGCACTCTTGGCACTCAGATCTGGAAAAGGGTCAATATGGTCCCTATTTTCAAGAAAGTGAGGAAGGAGGATCTGGGTAACTATAGACTGGTTAGTTTCACCTCTATCCTCCAGAAAACCTTTGAAAAAATTATTAAGGATCACATTTGTGGGAGTCCAGTGGGGAAAGCAATGGTAAAGCACAACCAGGACGGATTCATAACAGGTAGATCCTGCCTGACTAACCTTGTTTCTTTTTATGACCAGATCACAAAATGCTTAGACAGGAGTAGAGGTGGATGTCATCTACTTGGATTTTAAAAAGTCCTTCGATACAGTATCTCATTATATTCTCCTAGATGTACTGAGCAACTGTGATGTAGATGATTACAGTCAGGCAAATTGGCTTAGAGGTCACAACCAGAGAGTGGTGGTGGATGGGTCGGTGTCTAACTAGAAAGAGGTAGGCAGTGGAGTCCCACAGGGCGCAGTCCTTGGACCAGGTCAATGTCTTCATTAGTGACTTGGATGAAGGCATGGAAAGCACTCCATCCAAATTTGCAGATGATACCAAATTATGGGGTAAAGTTAACACACCAGAGAATAGGGAATGAATCCAGGTGGATCTGGACAGCTTGGAAAAATGTGCAGAACAGAATAGGATGCAGTTCAATAAGGACAAATGCAAGGTGCTGCACCTAAGAAGAAGGAATCACCTTACAGGCTGGGGGAGGACCTTCTCAGCAGCACAGCAGCAGAAAGGGATCTTGGAGTCACCATTGACTCCAAGATGAACATGAGTCATCAATATGATGAAGTGATCAGTAAAGCTAACTGCACTTTATCATGCATTAGCAGGTGCATGACAGACAGGTCCAAGGAGGTGATACTTCCCCTTTATGGAGCATTGGTCAGGCCACAGTTGGAGTACTGCATCAAGGTTTGCGCACCACACTTCAAGAGGGATGTGGACAACCTCGAGAGGGTTCAGAAGAGGGCCACTTATATAGTTAGGGACCTGCAGGCAAAACCCTACAAGGAGAGATTGAGGGCCCTGGATCTCTTCAGCCTCCACAAGAGAAGGTTGAGAGGTGATTTTGTGGCCACCTACAAATTCAGCGGGAGGGACAGCAAGGAATAGGAGATGCTCCATTTACCAGGGTAGCCCTTGGAGTAACTAGGGACAACAGCCACAACTGATGGAGAGCAGATTTAGATTAGACTTCAGGAAGATCTTTATGATAAGGGTTGCCAAAATCTGGAATGGGCTTCCAAGGGAGGTAGTGCTCTCCCGTATCTTGGGGGTCTTTAAAAGGAGGCTAAACATGCACCTGGCTGGAGTTGTCTGACCCCAATGCTCTTTCCTCCCCAGGGCAGGGGGTCAGACTTGATGATCTGCTAAGGTCCCTTCCAACCCAAACATCTATGAATCTATGAATCTATGAAGTGGGCAGACCAGAACCAGATGCTGTTCAACACTGAGCAGTGTAAAGTGCTCCATCTGGGGAAGAGAAATCTCCAATAAATTTACAGACTCAGTAGTGCTACACTAGCTAGCACCACATCCAAAAGGGACCTAGGGGTCATAATTGACTATAAAATGAATATGAGTCACCAATGTGATGCTACAGTTAGCAGAGCAAACAATACACTGGCATGCATCAACCTGTGCATTTCAAGCAAAACTAAGGAAGTTATTCTCTTGCTCTACTCAGCATAGGTGAGGCAGCAGCTGGTACACTGCATCCAGTTCTGGGTGCCACACTTCAAGAAGTATGTGGAGAAGCTTGGGAGAGTCCAGAGAAGAGCCACTTGTATGGTTAGAGGCCTGAAGAGCAAGCTATATGAAAAAAAGCTGACAGATATGGGACTGTTCAGCCTAGAAAAGAGAAGACTTGGTGGATTTGGTGACAGCTTACAAATATATCAGTGGAGAGCATCCGGGGCTAGGTGAACAAGTATTCACCAAAGTGCCCCAGGAGAAAACCAGGAGCAATGATCATAAACTCCTAGAAGGTTTCAGAATGGGTATAAAGAAAAACTTCTTCACAGTTCATGTGACCAGACTCAGGAATAGACTCCCTTAAAAAGAACAACTAAACACAGCAGTCTTTCCTGCCCAGAGCAGAGGAGCTGGACACAATGATCTCACGATGTCCCTTCCAGCCCTAAACTTCTGTGAAGTGAACGAACCAGGCAATTTTCATCAAGGAAGGAGGGAGTGTGGGAAAGCACTTACAGATAAACCCAGGGCAATTCATTCAAGGTGACCTTAAAAGGCTCTTGCCAGAAACTCTTGTGAACAACAAGCTCTTGTTAATGATTTATGACTGCTCTTCCAAGCATACCTTGCTACAGTGCCCCCAACCAAAGCATGGAAAATATGACACACACATTCATGGTCTCAGTGATCAGCTGACTAACTGCAGTGATCAGTGGACTGAATTCAAGTCCTGCTTTCTGCATCTGTATGTACAGAAAATGTATGTGAATAAAAGGGAGTCTGATGGGCCCACCCAGTGAGCAAGGAGGATGCTGGCTGTTGTCACTGTATTCTTAAAATTGATCTAAGTAACTTTTTCCTTATAACTGGCAAACTGAGCACAATATTTTTAGGTCATGACTTTATGAATAGATTTATGTTACTTCAACCATCATATTGGTTATCTTTCCCAAGTGTATAGCCTCACATGCAGACTCTGTTTTCTGACGTAGAGGTTTTAGGACCAGATACTTAGATGGTGCAAACTGGAGCTTGTGTTTTAAATCAGTGGTGCTACATCTATTAACAGAAGCCAAGAATCTAACCATCTATGCTGCATGTTGGTGTTCATGGTGTTTCCCATTGAACATACGATGTCAGCACCTAGAAAATTGTACACGTGCAAGAAAAGAATCTTGGGTCCCTTTTCACAGGATAAGAACACACAGGTCTGCAGCTGGCACAAACCTGAAGAACCTGGTTGGTAATCAGCCATTTTGGAGCATTCTGACTGCCATTTTTGATTTGAGTACACATACTACTTTGATATCAAGGTACAGTCAACAGCAAGCTATGTGGGAACTGCTGAACCAGGTTGCAATGGAACAAAACAATATGTAGGTTAAATACCTATCAGCAGAAGTGCCCCTCACTGCTACAACACCCAGCCAATTAGCATACATTCACAGCCACCTGCTCCAGCTCTAAGGAATTAAAAGACTGTTTCAGAAGAAAAGGGACTTCCTAATAACACAATCACCTTTGAATCAAGATCTGGTGCAAATGATAGAATTGTGCTTTGCAGAATCATGGAAAACTAGAAGCTGTCCTGTCACCTACAGTTATATCAAACTGTTAGTTATATGTGTTCCCCCAAGAGAAAAGGAGAAGCTGTGATCATGCGCTTAGTTCTCAACATCCAGAGTTCATAGGGCCACTTCAGCAGAGAGAGAAAGCTAAACTGACAGTCCACAGGAGCCTCACTCAGTGAACCATATCCTGAGAACTGCTGACTCCTGCAGTGCAAATCTGGCTGGTCCAATCTTTAGCTGATAGAAGTCAGCATATTTCTGTTGACCCCAGTAGAGGTCTGATTTTCACCAGCTGCCCATGGAATCCTTCTCTTTAACTTCAGTGTCACTGCATAAATGTGTGAATGAGAGCAGCAGCTGCTTTGCATTTGGCCTGTGCTAATACCATGATTCTCAACCAGGGTGCCATAGCATCCTGGAGTGCCTTGAGATCCTTTCAAGCATTGTTAGGGACGCCATGCAATGTTAGCAATGTTTAGGGTACAAACACGATTCACAAGGGTTGCCTGGAGTCTAATGAGGGGTGACTTGAGTCTGAAAAGGTTGAGAACCACTTTGCTAACAGAATGATCTTGGTTTATACTCCTCACCTCTGATGGCAGTGCCTAAGGGGGAAAAAAAACCTTCAACAGTTAAAATACTGATCCTTGAAAGGGAGCTGTGCAATATGTGCATTCTGCACTCTGGGCACAACTCTACTCCATTGTACAAATCATAGAATCATAGATAAGTAGGACTTGAGGAGACCTCCAGAGGTCATCTAGTCCAACCCCCTGCCTGAGGCAGGATCATTCCTATCCAAACCATCCCATACAAACCATAATCTAAACTTTACATAAGACTACTGTAAACTCTGACACAACACAGACCTAATGTCTTAATCTTCCATGGGTAAAGCAGGGAAACCATGTCAGCCAATGTCCTGCTTCTGTAAAATGTTGTCAATATAGGCGCAAGAGATCCCAGGTAGAGGGCCATGCCCCCACTACAAAGGAAGGCAACACTCCCCACCCCCCACCACAGTGTATACCAATCTGACCATGGGGTAACATTTCTTCCTGAACCCAAATATGGTGATCAGTCTGACCCTGAGAGGACGGACAAACCCCTCTAGCCAGGAACCTCCAGCTTTGGTCTCAGCAGGAGCACTGGCACATCCCAATCAAAGTCCCCAGCCTTGGCTCTAGCCAACACCCAGTGCCTCTGAGGGAGGCTTAAAAACACCCTGACACATGTAGCAGAAAGGGGCAGATGGAGGCAACCAGCAAAGCCCAGAAACACAGGAAATGCCTATAGTAGAACATAGGCATAGGTATGTATAAATAAATTGTGCTCAACCCTTTTCCCCCCACAGGCTGGATGATCAGTGCCCCATCTGTCTGTGGGCTGGATCCAGCCAGTGGTCCTGATCCAATGCCTGGGATGGGCACCATTCAGCAGCCCATCCCCATGAATACAAGCCTTCCTTGCAGGGGAAGGAAGCATAGCTTAGCCCTAAAGGGGAAAGGGGGCACAACACATTCCCAACCTATCTCTGTGAGGGAAGGGGGCATGGCCGAGTCTCAACCCAGCCCTACAGGGTGGTGGAAAGAGGCATAACTTGGCCCCACAGGGGGGAGGGCGAGGAAGGGAGTGTGGCCTGGCCCTGATCCAGATGTGATTGCCAGGCCCTGATCCAGATGGGGAGGGTGGGGTCATGCCCTGGCCCTGGGCACAAAGGGGGTATAGCCTGGCTCCAATCAGCTTTGCAGAGCTTGGGGTTTGGGAATTTGGCAGGGCAGGGAGGGTGACCATATTAATGGCCACTGCTTCCCCGCTCCCCAGCAAAATTTCCTGACCCAGGGGGAGTCCCATGGGTTGAATGCCAAGGCTCCATGGGGCACATTTGGCCCTCAGGTTGGAGGTTGAGCATCCCTGGTCTAGATCATCCCTGACCAGTGGCTGCCCAGCTCCTTGAACACCTCCAGAGAGGGAAGTACACAACTTCTCTAGACAGTCTATTCCACTACCTCACAATTCTAATAGTGAAGAAGCTAAATTTACTTTTCTGCAACTTCAAGCCATTGGTCTGCATCCTCATCTCTTCAGCAAGATAGAAAAGGTGTTTTCCCTCTTATTTATGGCAGCCCTTCAAGTATTTAAAGACTGCTATCATGTCCCCTCTTAAGTGCCTTTTTCACAGACTGACAGTCTTTCCTCATATGACTTGCTATAAAATACCGCAATGTTGTAACCTTCAGAGTAAGGCAAGTATACGGCACCTGAAAACCTTGTCCCCACTGCATTGTGGGTACTCCTTGGTTAGAGAAAGCTAAGGGACATCACCCTGACAGAAACACATCCTTGCTGAGGCATTAGGAAGTCAGCAGCAGTTCTTATCTGTTACTCTCTGGCAGAAGCTAAAACCATTGAGGCACTGAACATCTGGACTTGGTCTTGCCTTTGGATTCTGTCTTAATGGTCTAAAGCAGGGATGGTCAGTCTTGGGCAGTCTCCACTCCTCTATGCTCTTGACTAGGTGTACACATAAAAGGTCTTGGTGTGATGGTTGCAGGACACCATACAAGTGGATTCATCAGGCACCTGACTAGACTTCTTACACATACACCGTGATCCAGAGGATTAAGAGTTATGGCCAGATTAATGCACAGACAAACTAAGCACATGTCTAGGGCTCTGAGCCATTGAGGTGCCTGGTCCTTCCCTTCATGGCAGAAGCATGAATGGCCCCATACACCTCCTTTCCCTTCCCCTAGCAGCAGCCCTGAGCTAGTGTTGCCAAATCCACTTACAATAAGCAGAATTGGGCTTGGGTTTTTTTTAAGCTACCTTGATTTTGAGAGTCTCTTGTTTGCAGTTATTTGGACTTTTTTATTTAGAGGTTGCTTATATAACCCTTGGTGGGTGACACTACCTGCAGCTGTGTCCATATGTTCGGGCCCTGGAGTGCCAGGTAACTTTACCCCTGCTCAGTTCACCTAGGAGTGGCCAGAGACTCCCTGAGAGGAGGGGCTCCCTTTCACTATGGAGAGACCTTGCAGACTCAGTAGTAACTATTTACAGAAATGTAATTATATACAGAAAATAATTACTATATGCAAGCGAATATTAAATACTATCAAAAGTTTGCAGTACGCTACTTACAATACACAAAGATGGGTTTATACAAAAAATAGCAGTTGATAACTATTTACACTTAAGGGGTGGTCAAGATAACAAATACAAAACCAATAGCATAAGCCCTATGTTAAATAGTCATTGTATTGATCCCCTAATTAATTATATACAACCAATAGCCAAGCACTCCAACTATTGCCCAATGGATGGAGGGTGGGGCAGTCTCCCACTCCTTTCATCACACGCTTGTGGGCTCCAGCTGCCTTGAGCTATCCCATGCAGGTCCAGGCATCTCGCAGTCTGCACAGGCTGTTTCCATTCCAGATCCCTGACACCCCACACCCTGCCCCCAGAATCCCCCTCCCACATATACACCCCAACTTACCCTATTGCCCACACACCCTCACAACCCCCAAACACACCTCCCACCCCCACTACCCTCTCTTTGAAATGTGTTGGGCTTTTTTCAAAGCCTGCTACTTGTTTTTTTTGTGAGACTTGACAACACTGATCTGAGTCCCACTTCCTGTGGGCAGCAGCGCTGGGGTGAGGAGGGGAGTGGGTTCTCAACCAGCCCAGGGCCCATAAATTTGTTTGCCCAGGGCCTACTAAAGGGTTAATCCAGCCCTGTTGACAGTTGACTACTCTATATGTCTGTCTGTTTATGGATCTTTCTATCTGCCTTAGTGATGCCACTCTCTTCTATTTGTTCATAGTTTCCTGGACTCTGGGATTAGCTAGGATACAGCCAAAGTAAAAATGGTACCCAAGTTATTGTAACTTGCAATCTTGTAATCTGCTATAGTGGTTCTCTGTGAATCACCAAGAAATCCCAGAACTGAGTACACAGCGCTCAAGGGAGGCAGCAATGATACTTTCTATAGTCAGAGAAGGAAGGAGAGATTGAATTCTTTTTTGTCAACCTTTAGATAATCTGTGCACTTGCCATCACACTTAGATCATTCAAAGGACCCATAAGCATCTAACCCTCTCTGCTGATGCAGGATTCTCATCCAGAACTGCCCCAGACAGATGTTGATACATCTTCTTAAAGTTTCCACTGGTGGGCTTTCCAGGATAGCTTGTTTTGTTGCACTGTTGTTCTTGCAGTTAGATTTTTTCCTAAAATTTAAAATTTGATCTAAACCTGCTTTGCTGTAGTTTACACCCATTGCCTCTTGTTCTACTTTCCGTGTCAAGGGAGAACAGACCTCATACAGTTTGCATTCCAAGGCTTCTATCATCCTCTTCACTTGCTCCTGAAGCCTCTCTGTTTCTCAGCATCCTTCCTAAAGTGTGGTGTCTATAACTGCAAAGTGTATTCCAGCTGATGTCTAGCCAGCACCAGGTAGAATGGTACTAACAACCCAGTGCCTTGCATATAATGATTATTACTGCCATCCAAAACTTTCCAATAGGATTCACTAAATCTACACTCATTGGCACACTGAGGAGCTTAGCAGTCTTTATCATCCTACTTACATGACTTTTATTTTAAACGTTTAAACACATATGAGTGAACATTTTGATCTGCCTAATAATTCAGTGTATAAGACTGCCTTGTGTCATATTTTCATAGTTTCTAGGGTTGGAAGGGACCTGAGCAGATCATCGAGTCTGACCCCCTGCCATGGCAGGAAAGAGTACTGGGGTCAAATGACCCCAGCAAGGTGATTGTCAAGCCTTGTCTTAAAGACCCCCAGGGTAGAAGCCAGCACCACTTCACTTGGAAGTTGGTTCCAGATCCTAGCCGCCCTGACCGTGAAGTAGCACCT
>NW_017729024.1:153014301-153017666 GCF_001723915.1 Gavialis gangeticus | reverse complement strand
ATCCTAACCGCCCTGACCGTGAAGTAGCACCTCCTGATATCTAACCTAAATATACCCTCTGCCAGCTTGTGACCGTTATTCCTGGTCACTCCTGGTAGTGCTCGGGGGAACAGGGACTCCCCCGAGTGCAGATCAGATCTACTGTGGTCTCTCAGATTTGCTCTCCAACCTATCCCTATTGGATTAACCTATGGAACCTGAGCAATGACTGAGTCCTGGCCTGATAACTCTGAAGAGGAATCGTAAGTGGAAATTTCAACAGCTGTCTTCCATAGCTCCCCATTTTTCCAGATGCAGAAAGCCACAGGAGCTGCATGAGATGCCTGGGTGCTTTGTTGGCATGAAGAAAGCAATAGTGCCTATCCACCACCACTCCCTAACTTCCCTGGGGCAGTCTGCTAGTACATGCCAGCTATCTGCTACTGCTGTAAGTATCAGGCATATGGGGTTTTTTTTCTCCAGTCCCATGGTAAACTCCTTGTATTTGGCAAAGTACTTCCAAAGCACCACAGCTTTTTTTCATAGCATTTCTGCTGAACTAATTGAAAGCTACTATTTCTCTGAACTTCTGCCAGGCAGCAAACAGGAAAAACTGAAGCTTATTTTTGCTGATCCAGCATCGCAAGGTCTTTGCCAGACTTCCTGTGAGAATGCATGGGAAGGAACCAAAAGATGTCTGTAAAATTAAATATCATGTCATCCTTAAAACAAGCACTGATAGTAAAGTCTTAGGCTTTGTTTCTAGTGAAATTAGTAGCCATTTGAAGTGGGAGACAGACTACAAAATTAAAGCTACTAGAAGCCACACAACTTTCCCCTCTCATTCCAAAGAGTTCCCAAAGATCTTGCTTTTCCCTCCCACTAAAGTTAATGGTAAAACTCCCATTGATTTTAAGTACAAGATTAGGCCAAAAGTGCCAAGTCCCAAGTCAGTCTACACATAGCATTATTGTGTTTTAACAGCTGCACATGTAGATGCCAACCTAAAAACTGCTTACTGCTTAGTAAGTTACTGCGCAATAAATGCACGTGTAAACACTCCCAGTGTGGAGAAACTGGATAATTCTTACGGGGGGTCTCCACAGCATCTGGTATGTTACAGACCTAAGATCTTTGGCCAGTCTTTATATGGCCAGGGAAGTAATACAAGCCTGGTTAATACACAGTGGGTGTGTCTACATGAGACGCTTTACTATGCGTAGTGTAGTTTACTGCTCACTAACCATGCATGTCTATACATGTGCACACTTACTGCACAGTAAATTATGCTAATTGTGAGTAAATTTGCTGCCTGCATTTGCAGGTGTCTGTAAAGTTTTACAGCATTATGTGATTCCATGGACTTATCTCACACGAAACACCACTGATCTGAAGTATTGACATGGGTAGCATTTGCAGATAGCAAATTTACTCACAAGTAGTTACGATGTAGTAATGCATGTGTAGATGCCAACCAGGAGCAAATTTGCACCCGGTCAGCCCTGCCATTAGGGGCCAGCCTGAGGCTAGCTAGCCCCAGGGCTCCGGGCTGGGAGGAGCCAAGGCTGGGCTGCCCCGGGTCTGGGCTGCCTCTTTGGCAGCCCCTGCCTCAGGCCCTTAAAAACCTGCAGGCATTTTGAGCCCTGGGGCACATCAGCAGGGAGCCTGAGGCCACTTCAGGCCCCTATGTCCCCCTGGGCAGGCTGCAGGCCAGCTGTGCTAGCCTACCTGCACCCTATCACCACTGCCTGGCACTGCAGCGCTATGCAGCTGCCAGGCCCATGCTGTCCAGGCCTGCAGGGTGCTGCAAGCTCCTTCCAGGTGTTCCAGCCTCCAGGCCTAGCTGCAGGCAGCTTTTGACTACTGGAACCAGCTCCAGCTGCCTGCAATCCACCCCCAGCAGCCTGTCCAGAGCCTGCAGATACTGTGGGCCATTGTGTCTGTCTTGGGGCACAGCCACATGGCTCCCAGTCCCACACCGTGCCCCTGAGTTGGGTGCTGCAGGCAGCTGCCCAGGCCTGGCAACATAGGGACTTACACACAGAGGCCCAAAGAGCCAGTGCAGAACCCCTGATGGCGTCATCTGTGCCTGACACCTGGGGCCCCAACTGGTCGGTGGAGAAGACTGGCAACCTAGTGGCACTGTGGGGCTAGACGGAAGTGTAGTGCCAGTTTGCAAGGGGCAGACACTCCAAAGCCTACATCTACAAGGGGCTGTCAGGCTGGATGCAGCAGCATGGGCAGTGCCGCATAAAGGTCTTGCAGGCACAGTGGATCACAATGACCAACCGTAATGGTCAGTCAGGGAGTGCCCGCAGGTCTACGCCCTTTAGGCGGCAACTGACAACCATCCTTGGGTCTTGGGGCCCAAGCTGCAGCTATGCTGTGTACAGCAGCACAGGCAGCCTACTTGAGCTTCCGCCCTGGCCTGGCACCCATGGTAACGTGACACCAGGGGAGGACCCATTGTGCCTGCAGCAGCCTGTCCCTCCAGCTCCCTGGCTAGGTGGGCATAGGCTTCTGTCATGCCAAGGAATGCACTGATGCTGGGAGCAATATCCTCCTCAGCTGTGGGGGACAGGGACATGTAGCACCACCACAGGTAACCCTTCAGACAGTGACAGAGGTTGTGGGGAGCCCAGGCTTGCCCCCCACAACCATCATAGCTCAGGGACCTGTGCCAGTTTTGCAGGTGCACCCATGGCACCATGGTGATCAGCAGCAGCAGGGCATAGTGGGTGAGGCACCCCTCAGTCCATGAAAACAGCTCCTCACACACTGCCTGGGGCACGTGCAGCAGGGGCACACTCGGGGCACAGCATCAGCATGTGAGGGGGCTGGGACCAGCGTGCCTCCCCAGAGAAGAACCCTGTGGGGAGTGTGGGGGTGTGGGCAACTCCTTGCCCCAGTCATCCAAGAGCCTCACGCTCCCAGGAGTGGGAGGACTACATGTCCTGCTGTAGTGGGTGTGGAGCCAGAGCTGCCTGCAGTGGGGCCAGGACTGCACACTGGCCCTGGAAACTGGCTGCTGAAGGGGGAGCCACCTGCACTGGGGGACCACTGTCACCACTGAGTGAGCCCCCTGGCCACCAAGCTTGTCATGGCATACACACCCATGGGGGAACAGCCAGAAGGCGGGGTGCTAACTGCCTATCCCTGGGCTCTGCCCCCTAAGCACCCCTGCCCCATGGTCTCCCATCCCAGGACAGCACACAAAGCACTTTTTAAGTGGTTTGCACAGGGAAGAGGGTTTTTTATTTTTGGTGGGTGGGTGGGTGGTGGAGGGGCTCTGTTGTGAGGGGGAAGCGCTGTTTTTTGGGGAGGGAGGGAGCTCTATTTGATGTGAGAGAAATAAAAACTTGTTCTTCTGAGATGGGTCTGTAGTA
>NW_017729024.1:153008232-153013983 GCF_001723915.1 Gavialis gangeticus | reverse complement strand
GGTGGGTGGGTGGGCAGCAGTGCAGGCTGGCTACAGCAGGGAGTGCAGGAGGACGTGGTCCATCAGCACCACTTGCACCCAGTGCTCTGGCCCCCCATGGCAGGTGTATGGTTTGCCTGAGACCTTGGTGGGGAAGGGGGACTGTCACTGTTGCTGCTGCCACAGCTGGTATTCCTGGTACCAGGGATCCTCCAGCATGAAGTGGCCACTCTGCACAAGGCCTGGCAACGCGGAGTTTTAGAACACGCAGGTATTGTGGTCACATGCATAAAGGAGCCACAGTGGTCCACGATGGCCTGAATCACCACAGAGTGAAAGCTCTTCCAGCTATAGTAGGGCTGGTCTCTAGGGCTGCGTGAAATGGCACCATTCTGTTTTGACTTGCATTTTGGCATTTCGATGGAACAGCGTTTCATTTCAAATTTTGTTTCAATTCTAAACAGTTTTGCTGTTTTGATACCGCTTTGACGTTTCGCCCATAGGCTATAATAGGGAAGCTTGAAACAGCCTATAACTTCATCATTTTTGGCCTGATTTGGATGAAACTTGCAGAAATGGTAGCCCCTTATGTGGGCATGAAGCCTGCCAAGGTTCAAGGAGATAGGCACAGAGGTTTCAGGGAAACTGTACTTAAAATCTTGAAAGCAAAACACATGTCACATATATGCGTTAAGCCACAGCAGGGTCAAAACTACAGGCATGCTAGCCCCTGCTGAGGGCATGAAGCCTTCCTGCAACGTTTACAAGCGATAGGTGCAGGGGTTTGGGGGAAACTTCACCTTGAGCTGCAGACATGCAAAACTCATCTCACGTGTGTGTGTTAAGTAAACTAACGGTGAAAACTGCAGGGATGGTGGCCCCTGCTGAGGCCATGAAGCCTGCCAGCTTTCAAGGAGATAGATACAGGGGTTTCTGGGTTCTGGGGCCCCCCATCTCAGGCTGCTAACAGGGAAAACTCATGACATGGGTGCTTGTGGGACTGTCTCTCTCTTGGGGCACAAGCAGGTGAGAACTGCAGGCTTGCTAAGCCCTGCTGTGACCATGAAGCCTGCCAGCTGTCAAGGAGATAGGATATAGTCCCCGAGTCCTCCTTCCAATGGGGTCCCTTAGGGCCTTGACTAGGCGGGGGGCTGCTCACCCAGCCCCTTCTCTGGGTTTGCCCACCCCAAACATCTTTCCCCTGTGGGACCCAAGGGCCCAATGATTCACGCTCCCTCAGGTGGTGGTGGTCAAGGCACAGCTCAATGGGGTCTCCTCTGTGGCAGCACCTCTCCAGGCCTCTCCCATGCTGCTGGACTCCTCCCCACCCTGTGCCCCACTCTGGGCACACAGAGCTCAGCTCCTCTCAGCTCCTGCACCACTGCTGCTGGCTCCTGAGTCCTGGGCCTTGATACAGCACTACCATTTCCCCATGCCCTGATTTGGCACTGAGGGCCCTTCAGGTTCTGGCCAGCCATCCTCACGCTGGATGGCTAACCCAAGCAGCCTCCACGGCTCCCTGACTCCCAAGACTTGGGTCTGTGTGCCGCCCTGCGTACCGTGGGACCTGGCTGCTTGCCGGGAGATGGGGCCTGAGCTGCCTTGCTGCAGCCCCAAGGCCTTTGCCCCATGCACTGCCCCGTGCACTGTGTGGCCCGCTGGCCCTGCCAGGATTGCAGGCTTGAGCAATCCTGGCAGGGATTGAGTGTGGTTCCCAAAGCCTGAGCTCCGTGCACTGAACTGTGCACCATAATGGGCCCGAGCAGTCGCATACCGCTCCCAGGGCCAGGTCTCCGCGCACCGGCCCTGTGCACCGTTAACAGCACAAGCAGTCTCACACCGCTCCCAAAGCTGCTCCTCCAGTGGCAGCTCCAGGAACCTCGGGCCTATTGCCCGCTGGGGGAGACCTCCCCAGCTTTTCTTGGCTCCGCTCTTCTTGAGTCCCGCGCTGCACCTCCCCTTGCAGCTCCTTTTATACGCTCCAGGGCTCCGCCCCTGAAGTCTTCCAGACCTGACAGTTTACAGTCTTCAATCAGGTCTGGGGGAGCTATTCTCCCCCTCCCCTCAGGAAAGGGCATGACTTTATTTCTCCTGCTGCCTCCTGATTGGTGGATGGGCTCCACCAATCAAAACAGAAGGATCTCAAGCCTGGGACTCAAACCAAGCTCTGAAAGGTGAGCCTGGTACAAAAGTAAATGCAATAATTCTTAAATATCACTGCTGTTTATTTACTAAAATAGTAAACACCACAAGCAGGAAGATACAGGTTGCTAGTACTCAATAACCTTTCACCAGGAAGTGTTTCTGGCTCTGGAAAGCCTTGCTCAGAAAGGAAAATCATCAAAAAAACTGTGATTTAGTTTTGTTAACTTTAATGTGAAAATTCCTCAACATATTTATCATCAGCTGTATGTACATGTGTGTGCTTATGTGTCTTAAAAAGCACACCCTTACAAAACAACATTGTGCACCATGTATTAATAACATGCATTGTTTTCACAGGGTTTACAAGGAATATCTCTCACCCAAAAACCAACCTAACCATTGCCTGCTGAATTTACTGGAATAATAACAGAAAATAACAAAATGCTTAGGCTTACAGTGGCTTGAACTCATACGGCATTTATACACGTGCTCTGGGAGTGTGTGCGCGGGGGAGGGGGCACTTTAATTAAAATGGTTCCGAGTGTGCTTTTAATTAAAGTACCTGGAGTGTCTTGTGTATAAGCGTCCCCACGCGTCAAAAGAAGGTGGGGGTACTTTGTCAAAAGCTTGCTGAACAAGCTTTAGATTAAGTGCTCCTGCTGCCATTTTGAAGTGCAGAGACACTGATACACGAGATGCAGGAGGCTGCTGGAGTGCAGTAACTGCCACAGTCCAGCAGACTCGATTAATTGAGTCTGCTCTGATGCACTGGAATTACAGCGTGTCGGAGCAGCCTCCCTGCTCATGTATGGGCACCCATAAGTCTTCAGCTCTTAATGCAAAATTCAGTTTTCCTGGTTATGCAGAATGTAACCCCATTTTAAAGTGGACACTTAATGTTTTTGTCTTGCTTTAGACTGATGGGATAACCATAGGATCTTTTAAAAGAAAATACCATTTAAATAAAAAAGGATGTACTCTAACCTCCCTCTTCTCTGTTTCATGAGCATAATTGTTCACCATAGGGAACAAAAAGAATAGGATGCAATTCTGCCTGCATTTGAACTAGGGTCAAATGAGAGTAACTTGTTTGATGTCTGTAGACTTAAACCAACATAAGACTTATAAGTGAGAGGTCAGTTCTGCCCAAGGGTTTGCAAGCCAGCAGAAACTCCTCAGCTAACATAAATGCACATCCTGTGCTAACCAAGTACTTCCTCAGAAAAAAACCTACAGATAAGGAAAGAACAAGCTGACTTGTTTGTCTTATAGATATAACATTTGAGGATATGCAACTTACCTAAACAATTCACAGTTCAGTTACAATTTACTGAGCCTTGCATTTATAATTATAACCAGTGCTTGTACTGGTGCAAAATATGTGGTAAAGTAAAAACAACAACAACAAAAAAAACAGGTACAAAACAAACTCTCCCTGCCCCACCCCCTTAATTTCTTAGGCAAAGAAATCAATCAGGCCAAACTGGCCACATTGTCAGCTAGTGTAAGTCACATAAGTTTAACTTCCTGTTTTCCTGTTAGCACATTTTGAAATGAATTAGTCAGTTTGATTCTTTTACCACCTTCTAGAGTCATTTATACTTGTGCAAAGTGAGCACAAAGAGAATCTCAAATACTACATGCTGAGAAGTCCACTGGCATTTTTTTTACCAGGGTAAGTAACTCTACTAAAGCCAATGAAGTCACACCTGTATGCTCATAGTTAGGTTCTAGCAGTGGAAATGTTTTATAATAATTTCTGGATAGTGCTTTGTGCTTGCTTGCTTTCAAAGTGTTACTATATGAATATGTCAGTTTAGATCAGGGGTGGGCAAAATGCTGCCCGGGGGCTACATGTGGCCCACCGGGCCATTCTATCCAGCCCATGGGGCCCCTAAAAAATTTAGAAAATTAATATTTATCTGCCCTGGGCTATCTGTCATGCAGCCCTTGATGATTGCCAAAACTCAGTAAGCGGCCCTGCACCCAAAATAATTGCCTGCCCCTGGTTTAGATTAACAGTTGCCTGGAAGCTGAAAAGGGGTACTGGAAAGCTACTCAATCAGCGATCCTTAAGGGACAGTACAAGAACACTTTGATACTTCTTCCAGTCCCTTAAAGAACTCACCAGAGTGCTGTGTGGCCACAGGATTCAGCGGAGCAAAATGAAAAGGAAAAGGACATCTCATAGATAAAAACAAACCTCTCTCTCTCTAATTACACAGGAAAACAATTACAGTTGTTAGAGAGGCTAGCTTCTTTATACATGTTCATGTTATTTTAACTGGAAAGGACATACAGAAAGTAAATGGGTTGTTTTTCAAGACCAATACCTATCTGACAGATCTGAGAAGCTGTCAAATTGCTTGTAAGCTAGTTTACTTGCAGTTGCAAATTTAATACAACAACTTGGTCATCAGGAAATGACCACAGACCATCAAGATATTTTTTTGTGGCTGAACTATTTTTCCCTGTCCATGACCAATTACTGCATCTCTCCCCTAATCAATCCTAAAGTCCATAGGCCAATAGTTTCTAGTTAAATTGTAAGGTAATCATATGGTCTGAGCGAGAGCTAGAATTGATGGCTAATTATTAAGTTTTTAGGGGCATTACATGTGAAATTGTAGTCAACAGAGAAATAGTTGAAAACAATGGCTGCACCTTAACTTTTGCATCACAAAATAAAGTAAATGCAATAATTCTTAAATATCACTGCTGCTTATTTACTAAAATGGTAAACATCACAAACAGGAAGGTACAGGTTTCTAGTTCAATAACCTTTCACCGGGGTAATCCTGGTGTATGCCCATAAAAACTAAGGATTATAAACTGTAATGCCCATAAAAACTAAGGATTATAAACTAAGGATTATTAATCTGAAACTAACAAACACTGGCAATCATTTTGTGTTCTTATGCTATGAACAATATGGACTACAAAACAACGGCAAGCAATTTCAAATTCCTAAGGAGGAAAGTTTTGCCAATGTCCAGTTGAATTTCACTGCACGTTGGTTTTATTTGATGTCAGTAGTGCTTATTCAGGTTGCAGTAGTGCCAAAATTGCAAGCAGTTACTCCATTAACTGAGGAGAACCTGAAGTTCCAGGATCAGGGAGCTCAAGTGACTGTGGGCCTGGAGGAAAGCAGCTGCCAAAGGATCTAGCCCTGTTAGAGATTAACTCAGTTATGCAGGTGAGCTCATAAGAGAATGTAATAATATGAATAGTCTGTTTTTCTATTGTTGTTAATGCCCTAGAGGTACAGCCTTAATAGCTACCTTCACATTCCTGCTTCGATTGGTTTGCAGTACTATTCTTTTTTTTTTTTTTAATCACCTAAAGCAGCCACCTTATCCCAGGTTATAGCTACTAGTAACTGCAGTTTGGCATGCCACTCTTGCTAGAAAAGCCATGGATATGATGCTTGAGGTTGTGGCTACCCGGGAAAGTGGATTAGGCAATAGTAGTAGCATGACCAATATTATCTAAATAAAATTTGCTTGAAATGCAGATTTCATGGGTCTGCTTACATCTCTAACCCTTGGATTACTTGCCCAGTGTGACCAGCATTGATGGCAGAGGTCACTGTTGCACAAAGGGCAGTTCGTGCTCCTGGAGGCAATG
>NW_017729024.1:153006377-153008221 GCF_001723915.1 Gavialis gangeticus | reverse complement strand
TACAAAAGGCACTTATTTGGGGAAAACGTTCTTGTTGGGGCGATATGCTACATCGCAACCTCCTCAGACTCAGTTTCTGTATATGACAGCACAGCCTGGTGAGTGAAGAGGTTGTGGGAAGCTAGTATTTCTACTTTTTCACTATCAGTAACCTGGCTGCTGTGATACTGGAGATTCTCCCTTTAACGTAGTTACGTTAAGGCAGGGATGGGCAAGTTCCAGCCGGCAGACAGACATTTCACAACAGCCCCTGCCTGGTTTCCATGGAAACCTCAGGAGCAGCAGGGGTCTGTAACAGTGCAGGGCCAGGTTTCCTAGGAGACCAGCCCCAGCAGCACTGGCAGGGCATGCTCCAGGACTGCATCTTGTGGTGGTGACAGTGTGGTCCGGAGCCAGGGCAGAGCTGTGATCCACTGTCTGCACACCCCAGGCAAGGGTATGCAGGCAGTGGATCGCAGCTCTGCCCCGTCGTTACCACCGCAAGATCCCAGCCCCAGAGCAGCTCTCCACCCAGGTGCGCACACTTCCAGCACTGCTGGGGCCAATTTCCATGGAAACCTTGGCCCCCTGCTGTCATGGCACCACCACTGCTGGGGTCTCCATAGAAACCAGCCCCAGCGATGGAGCCAAGGGCTGCAGGGAAATGGTGTCTGGCCATCAGCTGAACCCGCCATTTTGCCCACCCCTACATGAATGTCATGGATTCGTGACTGATGCTGCCCTAACTCAAACGAGGTCAGAACCAAGCCCAACGGCAGCCGTTTAGCGCTTGAAGAGCTTTCACCTATTCTGAGGTGCAAGAATGCAGCAAAGCCTTCCCCTGTGATCTTCCACTGATCTTCCCAAACTTAGGAATACTCGACTTGAACGGATGGGCCTGGGCTAGAAACGCTACATGAGGAAGCACAAAGGGTGACACCTGCCCCAGGGCTGATTTCACGGCAGAGCTCAGCACACAACATGCAGGCTCTCAGCAGAGCACAGCCCAAGGAAAGGCTCCTCACAGCCTCTCATCCTGCCTCTGGTGAGCCACAGACCCACAGGCATGGGCAAACTGGGTGGCTGCACATGGCCCGGACAGAAAGGTGGCCTGACAATGGAAAAAAAATTACAACTGCAAACACAAAAGTTCTAACATTGTACATATACAGGACTGGCAATGTTATCAACCAAGAACAAACCGTTTAAAGACGTTAAAGACACAGAGGGGGGCGGATACGAAAAGTTTGTCTGGGGCCGCCAGGAGTCTAGGTATGGCACTACCCACCTGATGGCAAAACTGTTTTAAATATTCAAGTTTAATCTTGTACTCAGTGGGCACGTTACATGTGCATTTACTGCACAGTTAGCTGTTTTCAGACCATCATCCACAGTGTAGGTGTTACAGTGCATGGCACCACACCCCAGCATCCCAGGCAGGTCCCATCCAGCCTCGCTGGAAAGGCTCCACTCAAGCAGCCTGCTCTACTGCCCCGCCGTTCCAACAGCAAGGGCAAGCTCTACGGTTCCCAGCACGCACCGCGCTGGGAGGTGGGGGCCCCGCCGGGGGGGGGTTGGACTACAGCTCCCAGCATGCACCGCGCCAAGGGACGCGATGTGGTCGCACTCCAACTCCCAGCATGCACTGGGTCCCGCCTGCTTCCCAAGAGCTTCCGGGCGTGTGAGGTGACCACACCGTCAGTTCCTCCCCGCAAGGCAGGCCGGGAATGCGAGTCGCGATTGGCCGGCACCCGCCCCGCTTTTGGGCGAGCTGGCGAGCAGGAAGCGGTAAGGAGCGAGCCGCGCGTGGGCCCCTCGCGCCAAGCGGCCGCTGGAGCTCCGTCCCCGCGGGGCGGGCGCGCGGG
>NW_017729024.1:152997842-153001377 GCF_001723915.1 Gavialis gangeticus | reverse complement strand
CGGCTCGCCGGCCGGCCCCGGGCGGCCCACATGGGGCCCGTGCTCTGGCCACCTCCCGGTCGCTAGGCCTTCCGCCTTCTCCCGCGCCCGGCGCTTGCCGGTCTCTCATTGGCTGCCTCCCCTGTCGGGCTCCGGGAGGTTACTTCGCAATTGGCTGAGGCTGGCTTGATGGGCACCGCAGCCAGCCAGTGGGGCGGCGAGTTGGTGGCTACGTGGGCATGGCCGAGACTGAGGCGCGGGGTTCGAGCGGAGTGTTTGGGGGAGGTGGCCCTGGGGTCCCAGTAATTGCTCCGCCCTGTTCAGAGGGCAGAGGTGGGGGTGGAGATGGCGTGGCGAGGCTGCTTTCCCAGGCTCGGCCTGGTCAGCTTGGGGGAAAGGCGCGAAGGGGACAGAAGGGTTGACAAACGGCTCAGTGGTGGAGAGAGAGTCCATAGGGGTTTGCTGCTCCCTGTCTCGTCAGACGAGAACTAGGACTCCCAGCATAAAGCTAGCAGGTAGGAAGCTTAAAACGAATCGAGGGAAGTTCTTTGTTGCCCAGCGTGTCAGTAAAGTGAGGACCTCGCTGCCACCCAATGCTATGGAAGCTGCTGCTTTAGCCTGATTCAGAAGAGGGTTGGACAGGGAAAGGAGGATTGTGGTGAGCTCTCGAGCATGGCAGACTAGGGTGCAGCTTCTCAAGCAGAACTTCTTGGGGCTTAAATGCTGGAGACTGCAAGTGAGGGGAGAGCAGTGGCAAAACCTCGAGTTCACTCTCCCTTTCAGCCTCTGCTCTCTGCTGCTGTGGTGCAGACTACTGGGCAGGAGGGACCTATGATCTGACCCAGTAAATCAGTGGCTCCCAACCTTTTAGGGCTGTGACCCTAAATCTGGGTTGCAACCCCTGCAGCTGGCTCACTCATGTCCAGCAGAGCCTGGGCCAGGATCGCGGGGGGGCAGCAGTGACGAGAGCTGCATGGACTGTGCGCTAGGACAGCCTTGCAAGCTTGAGGGGTAGACCCCTTGCGACCCTGATCTGGGTTACGACCCAAGGTTGGGAGCCACTGAAGTAAATGGTAGATCTTATGTTCTTAAGATCTGCTAGAGAGGATGTAATATGTCCCATGCTCTTAGAGCCCCAAGCTGAGAATCCACATGGGAGACTGACCTTCTGTGCCTTGCCACATGCTCCGTTTTGGATGTTCTCAGGGTGCGTGTGGTAAGTCTAGGCCCCTCTCTTGTCATTTGGAGCCAGGTCGCATGTGTTTGGGTCAGGATGATTTGGCAGCCTGATCTAACTAGGATTAGTTGTTGTAGATCAGCTTTGTTGATCTCAAGCCATTCAGAGATTAATGTAACGCCCTTGTTTACTTGGATGCTAATGAAGAAACCTTTTTAATTCTAAACAGCTTGTCTTAGTAGAAATTGGTCCTTTCCTAACAGCACAGCAGCTGTTGGTGGAGCACGGTACAACTAGACCTACAGTTAAAAAGATATTTTGCTGCTGCTATTCGAACAACATTACACGTGCATCTGGACTCTTGATTCAGTGACCAGATAAGAAGGCTCTGCTTGTGGGTTACACTCGCTGCTCTAGGAGTGGATTAAACTGAATTGGTTTTGCATATGCCCCTTTTAGGAATTTGTTCCTGGTCCAGAAATCTATATCGGCCACAGTTTCATAGATGTTAGGGGCTGGAAGGGACCTTACAGATCATCAAGTCCAGCCCTCCTGCACTTGAGCAGGAAAGACTGCTGGGCTCAGATGACTGCAGCAAGATGGGAAAAATACTAAATTAAATGCAGAAAAGGAGAAGAGAGTTAAGTGGTTTGATTATTTCTTACAGAAAGAGTGTTTTCATTTTTATCGGTAAAGGGTTGGGTAGGATGCAGGCTACTACTAGAAGTGTACTATTATATTCTGTTCTGAAAGTAGCAAAATATGTGCAGGAATGAAGGAGAAATAGGGTTAAAGGCAGAATGTAGTGATCATCTCTGCAGCAGATGTCCTCCTGGCATTCAGTATTGAAAGGTCAACTCTGGTCCTGGTGCCAGCCTCCATCACCCTCGTGGTAAATTTTCACGTGAACATTTTCATGCTGTCCTCACATAAGAGAGTAGCTCCCTGTAAAGCTACTTTATTTTCTTTTAGAATCTTACTTTTAAATTCATTTTCCTTGATGTCTCCAAAAAAAAATCAACAGTGTGGTGATACCACTGCCCATCAATACTGTCTCATTATGTCTTTATATTCTGTATAAGTATACCCACAGAGATAATCTTCTTGTTCCATGTTTTGGACAGCACTTAGCATAGGCTCCTGGTCTGTGACTAAGGTGTAATCTGTGCTGATTTGCTCTGCCAGAATTTCTGGCGGTTTCATCAGTTCAGTTACTACAACTGTGCTGCCTGAGCACAGAATGCATCAGCTGCTAAAGGGACCACAGCAGCTTGCAGATGGCAAGGGAATGGCTGTATGCCCCCTCTGCCAGCTGCCATGTGGCAACACCGAGACTAACTCTGCAGAGCTATATATAGTGTATATAACTCTGCCTATAGAAAGTGGTCTGTCGCAACGGAGGAGCTGGAAATTTGGATGAATTCAGAGTATTGGCAGCCGAACTAGAATGTTGCTAGCAGAACTTTGTAGTGTCTCCAATATCCATGTAGAACCTAGAATTCAGAAGTAGTAACATTCTCATATATACATGTATTTCCATATTTAATTTACTTTGAGGTAGATTTGAATGAGAGATCTGCAATTGTACTGCTTTGTGGTATGATTCTCTTAGATTGAGAAGGGTAAGTCAGGTCGGTACGTGACTGCAAGACTTCCAAGAAAATTCTAAGTTAGTGTGAAAGCAGAGTTTTTTGGCTCTCTTATTTTGAAATTGTTAATGAGCCAAAACTCCAGCATGTTGCAAGGGGAAACGTAAGCTGCTAAATGTGCTCCTGTTTTTATCGTAGAGCAGGGGTTGACAACCTGTGGTCCATTGGCTGAATCTGGCCAGCAGAGCCATTTGATCCAGCTTGTGGATGGAGGGCTTCAGCAGCTAATTGGCCTAGTTGGGGTCAGAGGCTTGCAGGTGCTAGAACTGAGCAGTTGCTGCCGTTTTCCCCGGTGGCTGCGCAGGGAATACACCTACTGCCATCATTTTTCTCAGCAGCAGCACAAAGGCAGTCTGCAGCCAGTGTTTGTCCCTGTAGTGGCAGGAAAACCTACTGCTACTAAAGCCCTCCTCTAGTGCAGGGAAAAGTCCTGGCTGCAAACACACTCCACATGTTGTCATGGGGAAAAGTGATGGTGGCAGTGGCTGGTTCCTAGTGTGTGCTTGTCTGCTTCTGAGCCAAACTGGGTCAGTTTAGTCTGCAGCCTGGAAAGGCTGCTGACTAGAGGTACGCCAATACATTGGTGCATACCGTATCAGCACCAATAAAAGAAAAATGGACTTTACTGGCCGCATCAGACAAAAAAAGCCGATAATGTCACTGATAAATGCTGCGTGCACGTGTGGAGCCGCAGCATGCATGCTGCCAGCCTGGCAGCTTGGAGAGCAGT
>NW_017729024.1:152995776-152997364 GCF_001723915.1 Gavialis gangeticus | reverse complement strand
CCCTGCAGTGAGGGAGTGGGAATGGGGCAGGCACTGCCCAGCCAGGGCAAGGTGCCAGATGAATCTGATTCAAGTGAGCTAGCAAAATAGAATCTTTGTACACGTTAAGAATTCCCCCTGACCTCAGCTTGAACACCATGGTAGTAGGTGGTGACAAAAGTAGGCCTCCAGGGAGTCACCCATGTTGTCAAAGTAAGCTCCATCAGTGCTGTTACCTGACTCCATTAGTGTTGTTCATGGGTTAACTCATGTCAGGCTCCCTCAGTCTGGATGGTCTATGCATGTGCTGTCAGGATACCATGTGGGATGCTGTGCGCTTAACCACGTCTTTGTTACAAGGAAGTGACTGCAGGCTTCATAGATTGATAGATGCTAGGGGTGGAAGGGACCTCAACAGATCATCAAGTCTGACCCCCTACCTAGGCAGGAAAGAGTGCTGGGGTCAGATGACCCCAGCCAGATGCATATCTAGCCTTCTCTTAAAGACCCCCAAGGTAGGGGAGAGCACCACCTCCCCTGGAAGCCCATTCCAAATTTTGGCCACCCTTACTGTAAAGAAGTTTTTCCTGATATCTAGCCTAAATCTTCTCTCTGTCAGTTTTTGACCATTGTTCCTTGTTACCCCAAGAGTCGTTCTGGTGAACAGAGCGTGTCTGATCCCTTGCTGCATCCCCCTAATGAATTTGTAGACGGCCACAAGATCACCTCTCAGCCTTCTCTTGCAGAGGCTGAAGAGGTCCAGGACTCTCAGTTTCTCCTCATAGGGTTTGTCCTGTAAGCCCTTAACCATACGAGTGGCCCTCCTCTGGACCCTCTCAAGTCTATCTACATCCTTCTTGAAGTACAGCGCCCAAAATGGGATGCAGTACTCCAACTGCGGTCAGACCAATGCCACATAGAGGGGAATTATCATCTCCTTGGATCTTGTCATGCATCTGCTGATGCTTCGGTTCTTAGTAAAAAAGAAATTGGCCACATTTATTGTCTACAAAAAAATCTGAACACTAACATGTTTGGTGCTAGTTGGGTCATTTGTAGGCTTGGCACAGGCATGAATATAACCCTTATGTAGTCAAGTAAAGTTCAAAGGCATCTTCTATGTCATGCACATCCTATTTCTCGCCGGTTAGTACACCCTTTCCACCAAATAGGGGCACCTCTTTGCCAGGTCACTTTGATCTTTGGTTTGGTGTTCTGTACTGGATCTTACCAATTCACTGTTTATCATTTGCCCTTGGAAGCCCTACTAAAACTAACAAGCAACTTCCCTAGCCTTCTGTGCAAGCTATGTACGGCATACCTAGTTTTGTACAGGAGACGCTTGCCGTTCGTGAGGGATGCATTCCAGCAATCCCCATGGATAGCGAAATCCATGAATACTGACGGGGCTCCCTGTCAGACACCACAGCTGACCCCTGCTCCTCCCACATTGTTTGTGGGGTCCTCCACAGCGCCTGGGGACCGACTCCTTGCCCCCAAGCGCTGCTGCAGCAGTTCTGAGCACCACTGCGGCTGCCTCCAGTGGCAGAGAAAATGCGGCTGCCGCCTCCCTCCCTGTCAGTACTCCCCCGCAGTGCCTGGGGACTGA
>NW_017729024.1:152990229-152990776 GCF_001723915.1 Gavialis gangeticus | reverse complement strand
AGAGCCATTTGATCCAGCTTGTGGATGGAGGGCTTCAGCAGCTAATTGGCCTAGTTGGGGTCAGAGGCTTGCAGGTGCTAGAACTGAGCAGTTGCTGCCGTTTTCCCCGGTGGCTGCGCAGGGAATACACCTACTGCCATCATTTTTCTCAGCAGCAGCACAAAGGCAGTCTGCAGCCAGTGTTTGTCCCTGTAGTGGCAGGAAAACCTACTGCTACTAAAGCCCTCCTCTAGTGCAGGGAAAAGTCCTGGCTGCAAACACACTCCACATGTTGTCATGGGGAAAAGTGATGGTGGCAGTGGCTGGTTCCTAGTGTGTGCTTGTCTGCTTCTGAGCCAAACTGGGTCAGTTTAGTCTGCAGCCTGGAAAGGCTGCTGACTAGAGGTACGCCAATACATTGGTGCATACCGTATCAGCACCAATAAAAGAAAAATGGACTTTACTGGCCGCATCAGACAAAAAAAGCCGATAATGTCACTGATAAATGCTGCGTGCACGTGTGGAGCCGCAGCATGCATGCTGCCAGCCTGGCAGCTTGGAGAGCAGT
>NW_017729024.1:152987975-152989325 GCF_001723915.1 Gavialis gangeticus | reverse complement strand
GTTAGTACACCCTTTCCACCAAATAGGGGCACCTCTTTGCCAGGTCACTTTGATCTTTGGTTTGGTGTTCTGTACTGGATCTTACCAATTCACTGTTTATCATTTGCCCTTGGAAGCCCTACTAAAACTAACAAGCAACTTCCCTAGCCTTCTGTGCAAGCTATGTACGGCATACCTAGTTTTGTACAGGAGACGCTTGCCGTTCGTGAGGGATGCATTCCAGCAATCCCCATGGATAGCGAAATCCATGAATACTGACGGGGCTCCCTGTCAGACACCACAGCTGACCCCTGCTCCTCCCACATTGTTTGTGGGGTCCTCCACAGCGCCTGGGGACCGACTCCTTGCCCCCAAGCGCTGCTGCAGCAGTTCTGAGCACCACTGCGGCTGCCTCCAGTGGCAGAGAAAATGCGGCTGCCGCCTCCCTCCCTGTCAGTACTCCCCCGCAGTGCCTGGGGACTGACCCCCACCCCCCCCACCCGAGTGCTGCTGCGGCTGCCTGCAGGGGAGAAGATGCCACCTCCATGTCCCTGGCACGCGCTCTCCACCTGCCTTCCGGCTCTGCCCTCCCCCCGAATATTTGAATCCACAAACCCGGAGTTTGTAAATAGCGAGGGTTTCCTGTATTTGGATCAGTTCGTAGTTGGTCTCGTTTAGTGGCTAGGCCACCAGGGGAGCTGTGGGACCCAGAGCCACATGGGAGGGCAGGAGCTAGAATTCAATTTACCAATCTGAAAATTACGGCACAGTACAGGCAAATATTTACACATGCGTGCCTGTACTGCATACGAAACATGATACCGGTAGCAAATTTACTCCCAAGTAATTACTGCACAGTAAGGCACATGTAGATGCCTTACTGTGCAGTAACCCTGTTTGTGTAAACTGACTTGGGAGCAACTTCGCTCCCAAGCTGGTGCGCACACAATGTTACTACACTGTAACACCTACACGTGTAGATGGTGGTCTAAAAATCACCTACTGTAAATGCATGTGTAGACATGCCCACCAAGTACAAGATTAAACTTGCAAGAATATGTAAAATAGTTTTGCCATCAGGTAGCTTTGCAGAGTTCCTCAGAGCAAACATATGAAAACATTAGTACTATATTGCCAAGTTCGTACTGAAATTGCAGTTATCTGTGTTTTGCAGGAACAATGTCTATAATAAAGGCTTTTTTTTTTCTTTAACCCTCATAGGGTGGTTGTACATATGACAAGAGTTTAGTCCCCTAAATTGAAATGGTGGGTTTTTAATTGTAATGAATAAAAATCCACCATTTCAATTTAGGGGCTTCTTTCACTGTTATGACAAGGGGCCTGACTTGGGGGGGGGGGGGGAATCTGCCT
>NW_017729024.1:152981938-152987055 GCF_001723915.1 Gavialis gangeticus | reverse complement strand
TTTAACCCTCATAGGGTGGTTGTACATATGACAAGAGTTTAGTCCCCTAAATTGAAATGGTGGGTTTTTAATTGTAATGAATAAAAATCCACCATTTCAATTTAGGGGCTTCTTTCACTGTTATGACAAGGGGCCTGACTTGGGGGGGGGGGTGGAATCTGCCTACCCCTCCCACAGCCAGGGGTGTGAACAGCCAGCAAGCCGAGCTACCCCTGAGCTGTGGGGGGGGCCCTGGTCCTTCCATCCGTAGTGGTAGTGCCCCTTGGGCTGCCCAGGCAGGCTGTTAAGGGGCCAGGGGCTGCTCCATCTTGGGCTTGGGGAAGAGTTGGATTGGGCTGGATGCTGCTTCCAATCTGGGGCAGGCCCCAGCCTACTAACATATCACCCAGGCAGCCCTGGGGGATGCTACTGCTGCAGAGGGAAGGACCAGGGACCCTGGCAGCTTCCCCACTGGCTGCAGGCAAGCTCCATTTGGAAGGGAGAGGTGGACTGGGCCACTCGCTGCTGCTGCTTCCCACCCCCCCCTTGGTAGAGCCTGCCTGCATGAGCTGCCAGTTGGCTGTGCAGTCCCTGAGCTGCAGGCAGCCCCCAGGGCCACCCAGGGAGGCAGCTAGTGTGCTGCATGCTGCCTCAGCCTGGAGGCAGCAGCCAATGGATCCAACTCTTCCCTGAGCCCACAGGGGCTTCCAGGGCACTGTGTACCATCTCCCACCACCTGGGGCCACCAGGGAGTGGGCTGGCTTGTCCCTGGAGCAGCACGGGGAGGCAGCAGGAAGGCAGCTGCATGTGCTGGCAGCTGGAGAAGGTGGCAGGCACAGTGCATGGCACACTGGAAACACACCAAGCCTGTGCTTCCCCAAGCCTGCTTGGGCTGCCAGTGTACCATGTAGCATCCCTGCTGGCTTCTCTAGCTGCCAGCAAACCCAGCCACCCTCCTGCCACCTCCCTGCACTGCCCTGGGGCAAGTCAGCCCATTCCCTGCCAGTCCTAGGTGGCAGGAAGACAGTGAGGATGGTGCACTGGAAGCCCCAGCGGGCTCAGGGAACAGTTGGATCTGGCAGGTGCTGCCTCCAAGCTGGGGCAGCCCCAGCTGGCACTACTGCTGCAGAAGGAAGGACTGGGATCCCCCACAGCTCAGGGGCTGCTCAGCCTGCTGGCAGCTTGGCCCTGGCTGCAGGATAGGTGGGCAGGCTCTGTGGAGGGGGGGGGAAGAATTAGGTTCCTCGCCACTTCTGCCTTCAGCCTGCCTCTCCCACAGCCAGGAGGTGAGGTGTCAGATTGAGGGCTCCAACTTACAAGTTGCAGACTAAGCTACATGGTGATGTGGTTAAGTTTGCAATGTAACAAACTCATTTAATGCTCAACAAACTCCCATAGGTGTAAAGTGTGATGCAGTTAAGCTGCAAAAAAGGGCTATCTTCATCATGTGTCCAAATGCCTATACTGTCTATCTGCTAATTTAAATTTGGATATACTGGTTGATGACCTATTTTAATTGTAATGCACTTACTCTAAATCACATTTTATTTTCCCTGGTACTTTTTAAAATGCTTACTAGATCTAATAAAGCAATTGTGTGAATTAGTTCGTGTTCATACAGCCTTTTTGAAATAATCTTAATTCACTAATAATCTTTTTTAGACTAGTCTATCCATCATGGAAGCTGAAGAGATGATGGAATACATTCAAGAGTTCCCAGAACATTATAAAGTTATTCTGGACAGACTCAATGAACAACGGGAGCAGGATCAGTTTACAGATATCACCCTGATTGTAGATGGTATGTATTGCTCTAGGAACCTGTTGATACAAATATAATTCTGAAAGGAATGGAATTTTTCATTATGATTTTTGTCATCTATGAGTTTAAGATTTGCCCAGTTTGAGAACCAATATCTTCCAGTTTCATAAAGAAGTATTGTAAATTGCAAGTAGACTTCTGAATACCAAAGATGATAAAATTCTAAACTAACTGTCTGATGAATTGTGCTAAGAGTTTAATAAGTATCAGGAGCACTAAATTACAGTTGTGTTCAGTCTGGTCCTGTTGTTCACAGCAAAACAAAAGTTTACATTTTCTGGAGTCCTGCCTAAATCAACCTAGGCAAAATGCCTTGCACTTACCACCTGTAGGTATAGGTAGGGGAAAATAGGAAATGAGGCCACAAGAGATTTGCTATCTAAAAGAGGCATCCTGATGGAGCTTGATCCATTCTCCAGTCCTTTCCAAGTAAAAAGAATTCACTTCTTCCCCCTCCCCCAGTTTTTACAAGCTCAAGCTCTCTCTCCTGGTCCTCTTGAAGTGTGGGGAGAGGGGATTCCCTCACTGTAATGCAATTCTTCCTTTTATGTCAGGATTAATAGTGAAGTATAAGTTTCCTTCACTTTATGCTGCACATGCATTCTTGGAAAAAGCTGCAGAACTCAAATTTGCATAAAGGAAACCCACTCTACAATGTAACAAATAGGGATAGGTTCCAAGACCTCAACTGTACTGACCCCCAGATCCGTTTCTGCCACATTTACAAGACAGTTTTGGTACTCACCAACAGCAAACAGTACATACAAGTACAAGGCACTCATAATGGGGACGGCAACTACAGAAAAACGTCATAGACAGCAAGCAAGGAGCACAGATCCATACAGGAGACTATTTTGGTGCATTTCACTCCCACAATGCAATGTCCAAAGCAGCTGACTGTGGGCTTCCCCCACACACTGAGCGCATAAGCATGAATTTACCTTGCATATAAAGAATTTTCTGTATAAAAAGGGTTATCACATAAGAGCAAATTTGCACATATAGAACACTCATAAAGCAAGAGAAACCTATATTCAGTCTGGGTATTTTTTCTTCCATTCCTTTTAGTGGTCAGGCTAAAATGAATCCCTGTCTAACAGTTCTCTAGCCACATGTGAGCAATCTTGTAAGTTCTGTCAAGATTTGGAATACACTATCTGTCCCATACCAAAAGGAGCCATACTGTTATCTTGTGTGACCTCAGTGCATGTCATAATTCAGGCCATCAAACGTGTCAGCGTATTATTGACAAACGCAACAGTAATAATACAACAGCCAAGGTGTACAACAGCAAAGGGAGGTTCTGTGTAGAGATGCATCGATATATCAGTCCATATGGGGGGTTACAGAGTAGACTGCAGCCACCCCAAAATTCACTGTAGCCACCCCTCTCAGCACTGCTGCTGCCCGCCCTGAGTGCAGCCCCAGCCCAGTCTCCTCTGGGAAGACGCTGGCATAAGCCCTGGCCCCAGGCCTGCAGCAGGCAGCCCACTTTTGCCCTATGCACTAATCTGCCTCCCCCAGGGGTACACACAGCAGTGGGGAGCCGCCTCCCCTCCCTGTCCTCCTCTGGCCCCTGGACAAGCTGCTCACTGCTCCATCCTGTGCCCTGCCCCAGCGGGGCAGCACCTATACCAACCCCATTCCTTCCCTCACCATGGGGGCTGTGATCTGTTCCCCCACACGCCTTCCCCCACAGACTTACGAGCTGGACACTGCTCTGTCAGCTGTATACTGGCTATTGGATTGGTATCAGCCAATATGGTTGTTAATAATCTGCCATTGGTATCAGCCTAAAAAATCTTTAGTGGTGCACCCCTAGTTCTGTGCCTTGGACAGTGGTAATGCCCCCATAGTGCAGCTGTGGTGCTGCCCTCTCCCGTTGGTGCAAGAGTAATAGTCTCTGTAAGGAAGTGTGCTGAACGTAATCGTAACATTCCAAGCGCCCTTTTTGGCTCCCAAAATAAACTTGTCATGTGTAGTTCCATTCCAAATGTTTGCATTTGAATTGCTACGTGATTGTCAGGATCACAAAGTCTGAAACTTGTATAATAAGGAATCCGGCAGCAGCAGTGAGGCTACAAATCAACTACGATAAGTCACAAATGGAAATTCTCACTACCAAAGTTATCTCAAAGACTGAGAAGGCAGGTGCCTGAATCGGATGGTGTTTTGGTTGAAATTTGTATAGCTGACAGAGCCTATATAGTCCAGCATCTCCCAAATGAGTTCTTTTAGTTGATGTGGCATAAGAAAACTATTTCTCAAGAATACAAAGATGCTTCTTTTATCCATATTTATAAGGAAGGAAGTTTTCTTATTAGTGGCTGATGGCAAGTTCCTCATGAGACTCATGCTCAAACACTTATTTGTCACATAGTTGAGAAACTTTAGCCTGACAGCCAGTGCAGTTCCAGAAAAGGAGAGGAACAGCAGATATGATCTTTGCTGCACAGCAAATACAGAAGAAACATAGTGAGCAGGAACATTCAAAAATAAGCAGAGACACAGTAGAGGTCAAAAGAACTTCACACCAGCAGAAAAAAAACGCATAGAAGCTTCTAAGAGCGACTGCCTTGAGAAGATCACTGTAGTGATTAGACAGTTTCATAATGGGGTGAAGGTGAGAGTGATGGAAGATAAGGGTATCTTTCATTCACTTCCAGTAATTAATAGTGTATAACAAGGATGAGTCTGTGCACTCCCACTATCCAGCATTTTGGGCCAATGGTTGCTTTTGTGATCTTAATAAAAGTATTTGGATTACATTCAGATTTGATGGAAAAACTGATTAACCCCAAACAGCTGTGAGCAAGGACAAATGTATTTCGGAAATGTGTTCATGAGCTTCTGTTGGCTATTGATTTTGGTTACCCATTCTCTGGAAGCTAGCAATCCATGTAACTTAATGCTACGTTGTTAACCTTAAAAAAAAGAAAATAGAGAAATGATGTACCAGTCTGCTCCTAATAAGCTGTACATGCCACCAGTGAAAGGCATTTACTTCACATGGCAATTTAAGTCACCTACTTGGATAGCAATCTCTAAAGCAAAGTTCACATTAATGTTTCCAACCAACTCACTAAAGCTAGCACAGTCATTAGAAAAGTATGTAAATGTCTTTGTAATGGAAGAAGCATAATTTTGCATCCCAAATTGTAAATCTACAAGACAGTAGTTCTGATTTCCTTGCCTTGTATTTGAGTTATGGGTTCCCTGCAGCCAGCATGTTAAGGAGGTGAAACATTTATCCAAGTTGTTTGAGAAAACTTATGAATCTAAGATGGCACAATTGAATTGTAAATACTTAAGGGTT
>NW_017729024.1:152971137-152976938 GCF_001723915.1 Gavialis gangeticus | reverse complement strand
GACAGTAGTTCTGATTTCCTTGCCTTGTATTTGAGTTATGGGTTCCCTGCAGCCAGCATGTTAAGGAGGTGAAACATTTATCCAAGTTGTTTGAGAAAACTTATGAATCTAAGATGGCACAATTGAATTGTAAATACTTAAGGTTTTTTTGCCTATACTTAGCATGAAGGCACAGCTATGATGTTCTGGTCATATGGTTAGGATTCTGGCCTCCTATTAGTAAATACCTTGGCTAGCAGAGCTACATAATCCAGCATCTCCCAGACTTTTTCAGTTGATATGTCATGAAAAGAACAGTCAATCTCCCAAGAATACAAAGATGCTACTGCTGCCCATATTTCAACTAAAGATGAAACATTCTTCAGTTTTGAAGGAGAATGACAAAGCAGTCCCAGAATCTTCATGTGTTCTGCTTTCTCTTAATTTATATCTGCATACTTGAATGATTGGAACCTTATCTTCATTGCAAAAAATGGAGCTGAGGGATGCTGGCTATGCTTGGGGCTTATGGGAATGAAGCATTTATAATAAAAGAGTACTGATCTGATAATAGAGTCACTTCTCCAGACAAGTTGCTAGGTATCTGTTGATAATAAAATAGTTCCCAAATGGCTTGCATTTTGCATTCTTTTGTACTATGGTTTACATGTTATGTTATATTAACTTTTTTTTTATTTTCAACAAATAATCATATCTGCATTGGAACAGGAGTACGAGTTTCTGTGCCATGTGGCTTACTTCAAAGCAGGCGCACTGCTTTCAGAGAATTACTGAAATATGGCTACTCACAGGCTTCTGTGTATCCACCTAGTATTTAAATGTAGAATTAAAATAAGGCTGATGAATTTGCCTCTACATTTTTTGTGTACTCTGGAGGCATAAGGAGGAATGTATTAATTTCTTGTATTCTCCATTTTCTTCTGTCCCACTGGAAAATAAACAGTAGTTGACAGCAGTTGAGTTATACCACATTTTTGTACCAACAACAATATTAGTAACAAGCACTCCTATCAGATATATGCATTTTAGTGCCAGTTGTTCATGCTGGGACAAGGATGAAACATTGCCTAAAGGGGCACATCCCTACTCAGTCTTGAGTTAGTTGTTTCCTTGCTCTTTACAAAGGCTGGTAGGAGCTCAGTTGAAGAGGAGAATTGGGGAGACTCTCACAGATGCTATGCTTGAGGAGAAAACACTGTGTCTGTAGAGAGAGAGCTAGGAAGGGCTGAGAGCTGGATTGGAGAGGTAGAGCTAGGAAGGGTTGAGAGTTGAGCCCAGGAGCTGTGGAAAATCTTCTGAAGGTTTTTCTTGTATTTGCTTCCAAGATACCCCAGGAGGGATCAACTCTTGCTGCAATAACTTGGTCGTCCTACTGTATTACATCATTTAATTTGCTGAAGCTGTGTATGTCAGTGGAGATCCAGTTAACTGAATCAGGGTGAAATAGCATGCTATGCCGCAAGGTGGCACCCAGAGTGCACCTTCCTATGATAGACTTGGATGCTGATTTCATTTTTGTCCCTGCCTGAATCCATTGCATCAGCTGCACTATGAATGATCATATGTTGACTTAAATCATTTTATTTTCAATTTTCTCTTTCTAGGCCATCATTTCAAAGCCCATAAAGCTGTTCTTGCAGCCTGCAGCCAGTTCTTCTATAAATTCTTCCAAGACTTCACTCAGGAACCTTTAGTAGAGATTGAAGGTAATCTGTTTTATACAAATCCAAATGTGCGTAGTTCTGTGTCCAAACAAGAAATAACTATAACATTAATGACACAGATTGATGTATAGGCATTGGTGGTACTAACCACCTTGCTTTATTCTTGTTCTCAGGCACCAACTGTCAACAAAAGATTTCTTTCAAATACAAAGTTTTAAGGACTTATTTTGAGTAGAAGCTGATTTTTTTTTTTTTCCCCTCCCTTTCCCCCTGCTCCCCTCCTCCCCCAATGGCAATAGCTTTCTAGTGGAGATTCACTCCCTACAAACTTCAGTACATAGCTAATTCAGGGGAAGGGGTGATTACTTTCCTGATGTGTCACATTTTTCAGACATGAAGTTAATTGTATCATACCTTTATATTATGGGGTGCATAGTACCTATATTAGAGGGAATCTAGTGAGTGAGCTTTTATCCAAGTTCCAGTGTGTCCAGTAGTCGACTTTGTGAAGCCTTTGCAAACATTTCAAGAAGGTAGCTTGCAGGATCCATCAACAGGACAAAAATCTAGATGACAGAAAAAGATTGGTAAGCAACAAAACTCTTACATCTGTCACATAAAAATTAATATCTGAGTAAATTGTAAATGCAGCTTGATGTTTTGCTTGTAAACAGGTGTAAGCAACATGGCATTTCGTCACTTAATTGAGTTCACCTACACAGCAAAACTCATGGTTCAGGGTGAAGAAGAAGCAAATGATGTTTGGAAAGCAGCTGAGTATCTACAGATGTTAGAAGCCATTAAAGCACTTGAAATTAGGTAAGCTTATAGTTTACTTATACTTCAGTGTTATCAGATGTGTAATAGCTGAGGAAGATTTGTGGCTGAAGCTGGCAGCCAGCTGTACTGTGCTGTTTTTTTCTCTAAGAATTTCTGTAGTGTCCTTTCAAAGTCTAGTATGAGGCCTTTAAGCCTTCTCCTGTGGGGAGGGAAGAGGAAAAGAAAGGGTAAAACTGAGCTCCAAACTTTGTGAGTTGGTATTTGGTGTCTGGAACATGGCTTATAAGCCCTGCTGAACCTGAACATCTGTGGAAAAAAGAATGCAACCCTGGAGAGCTTTTTTCTCTTCCATGCTCTCTGGAGATCCTTCTTTTTCTTCGTGCTCTTTTAGGTTGGGCAGGTGACATATTAATCTTTATTTGATCTTTCTACCAGTGTAAAAGTATAGACTCCTAAACTTTCTCCAATCTAGCATAAAATTACCCCCAAAAATTCAGAGTTAGAACTATGTCAGTATAAGTTACGCTAGCATAGAGGTTATGCACATGCAGCAAACTATGGTAGCCATTTGCACAGTGCAGACAGGCTGTTACCAGCACCCCTGCCACTCCCAGTGACTGTGCTACATTGACAAAAGCTGCTTGTCTGTGTACTCTAAATGCTGGTGTAACTTCAGTACAAACCTGAGGTAAATTACCCAAATGGTAATATGTGGTGTGTCCAGGCCCCTAGTTATTCCACACTTCCTACTCTGCTTCCTATGATGGGGAAATAATGTTGCTTCTAAACCCAACAGTCATACCCCAGTTTTCCATTCAGACACTCATACAGGCAAGTGTCTGTAGGCACTAGAAGAAAGATGAGTATGAGGGAAAGCTGTTTCTTCCTTTCCATCTCTCCACAGTGGCCTCTTCACCAGATAACAAGTTATTTAACATTCAGCAGTGTGGAGAAGCTATTGACTGCATTCCTCTCCTAGGGCATTTTTACACATGCAAGTGCCGCAGCACTGGGCACTTTGAAAAGCACTGGTGCTGCATTGCTTGCAGTTATATAAGCAACAAAATGCGCATCAGTGCTGAGAAAATGGCAGCGGTGCACTTTTGAACTAAAACACAGAAAAGGTGTTTTAGTTCAAAAACGAACCACCGTCATTTTCTGCACGCTGATGCACATTTTGCTGCTTATACAACTGCATGTGGCGCAGCAGTTTGCATCAGCTCGCATGCGGAGCAGACTCAATTATTATCAACTCTGCTCCAAAGTGGCGGATCTCCGGCACATCGCAGGACAAAAAGGTATGTGTATAAATGCCCCTAATGCTTGTTTGTAAGTAGGTATTTAAAAGAAAAACTTAGTGGCCATATCCCCGCAAGCAGGAACATGCAGTTTATAGCTCCTCGAAGCCTTTTGAGGTGCTGTGTAGCGCACGTGGTGTTCACGATTGTTTGCCATGCTGAATGTTTGCAGCGTAAATGGTATCTAAAATACTAACATGGCTGCAGCCTATGTCGCCTGAGCCCAGAGCCTGGCCAGCCAGAGCCAAACTTCAGCTGCCAGCCAGGCTCTGTATGCCTGGATTGCTGCTGCTGCAGCCCTGGGAGGCCCCCAGAACCCCAGATAAGTCTGATGATGCCAGCTCAGGTGGTGGCCCCAGCCCCCCCCACCCAACCTGAGGCAATTTGCTGTGTGTGCCAGAGCACATGTGGTGGTGCGCCTGGGAACAAACTAGCAGCAGCACAAATATGTGCCACTGATAGTTGTCCCTGGGGAAATGCGCATTCACGCTTGTGGGGACATGCCCAGTGATGCTACAGATTATGAATTATGTTTTCAACATCAATATTTAATTTGTTCTTCAGATTGGCAGTAGAGTTTAACATGTAATTTGTAATTTTCCTCATGTAGGAAGGGAGTGCAATGTAATGCTAACAGCAGGAGTAAGAACCAAGTTTGGCCAGTTTTATTCCTAGATAAAAACAGACAGCCACATATAAAGGTCTAGATTTAGAAACCTCTATTGCAAACAGCTGTTGTATCTTCACTAAAAACATAAATCCAGCATCACTATTTGCAGTTCACAATTTACAGTTCCACTGAGTTGGAAGATGGAGAATACAGTTTATTCAAGATCTCATGTACTAGTTGTAATGCTGCAATATTTGAGTTGCAAGGAAATTATAAATGTTTGCTTTAAAAAAAAACACAAACGTATTATTTTTAGCAATATTTTCCTTGGTGTTAGATTTTTGAAGTGCTTTATTTGTTAGAAAAAATAAACTTTGGCTAAATTTTTGCTTGGCTGTCCACTTAATCTCTGTCCTAGTTTATCCATCTTTAATATGAAGTATTGAAGCAAAAATAATTTAACTATGAGCTAACAGTCCCTACTTTCAAACAGAAGGCACATGATTCACAGTGAGAGCTTCTTGGCTAGAGAACTCTTGTCAATCATGGATCCATAAAAGTGACTAATGGCTTTAATACTTTTATGTACAAGACAAAAGGCAGTCTAAAGGCCAAATTTAAGAGCTGGATTCTGTTCCTTATCTTGGTTTCTTGTTTGTAAGCTGGGCTGTCAGGAACTAGGAGTGCAGCAAAGTTTTTCTTTTTATCATCATTTGGCATCAAACTCAGATTAAGGAGCATCTTTGCACACATCTTGTTTTTGGGTCAACCAGTCTTTCCAATCAGAAAAAATGGCTGTGGTGCATATGAGAGAACTTGAGTGTTCTGAGGGGTAGAGGAATAGGAGAACACTTGTCAGGAAAGGAAAAAAAATAGATGATGATTTCTACTATGAAAGCTGTCTACATGTTGATTCTAGACGTCTTCAACTACATCTGTTTGTAGGTGATTTGATGCAGCGTAATCCCACAGTGCAGAGATTCCAAAATTAAGTTGGGTTATAAACCCTGCAGACATTTGGTCACTCAGGATGGGCTCAGATTGGAAGTTGCTGGAGTATGGATGAGTCAAAGAACACTGAAGTGAGGTTGCAATCCAAACAAGATCAGTGACTGCTTCCTTGCTTGAATGTACTTAAAACCAATGGGGACCACTAGACCAACAACTCTGACCTCCTGTGTATGACAGACCATTAAGTTCCAAGCAGGTATCTCATATCAAGAACTAAGACTATATTTTTGCCAAATGTTTTTTGAGGACTCAAAGTGCATACTACAGGTAGAAAATCGGAGAGTTCCAAGATGCCACCAAGGCTAGAGTTCTCTATAATGCAGGGAATCAAGAAGAGATAATGTTTCATGCTGCACATAAAGAAAAGTGCAGTTCTCTATGTCTTTCACTCTAACCCGGGTGAAATATATTTCCAGTGCTAAAGCTGACTCTTCGTGT
>NW_017729024.1:152961952-152966137 GCF_001723915.1 Gavialis gangeticus | reverse complement strand
AGAGTTCCAAGATGCCACCAAGGCTAGAGTTCTCTATAATGCAGGGAATCAAGAAGAGATAATGTTTCATGCTGCACATAAAGAAAAGTGCAGTTCTCTATGTCTTTCACTCTAACCCGGGTGAAATATATTTCCAGTGCTAAAGCTGACTCTTGGTGTTATCCTGGGCATATGAGCAAGATGCACTACTTTTGCGCATTTTCTTTGTGCCCTTGAAGATCACGGGAGACCATCTCTCTAGCTGCAGTCTCTGTTTCTTCCGAAGAAAAATGAAAAAAGTTCCAAAAGCCAAGTAACATATCGGCAGTGTGAAAAGGATAGAGGCAACTGGCAGGAGACTTGAAGCATGACATTTGATTATAAGTCGTCATCTCAATGCAGAACTGCAGGCATTATGATCACCCAGAGTACAGCACAAGCAAAGGCCCTGGAAGGCAGAGGGTGATCAGGGGAACTTGGATCCCACTCTGGGCCACATAAGCCAAAGGTGTTTGTTTGTTTTGTTTTTCCCCTCCCAGCCTTCCTTGTTCCCTCCCCACAAGCATCAAGTGCAATGTTTTACAGGGATCCTGAGTGTTTGTTTAGCCCAATGAGAAATAGTTAGCCTGATGGCAATTCTTTCATTCTTTTGGGGGCCTGATATTAGATCATGCCTTCAGTCTATCTTGGGTAGAGTTGTTTAAAATGCCTTGGCAGCTTCAAGTAGAAGTGGTGTTCCAGACCTTCTGTCAGACATGCTCCATTAACCCTGACATTCAGCAGCAGGAACTAGATCGGGGTAAGCAACCCCTGGCACAGATGCCAAAGCGTGGCATGCAAAGGCATGTTGCTTGGCATGTGTGCCTCAGAGTGCATGACAGGGAAGGAGCTGGGGCTGCACTGCCACAACAAGGATCAGGCCCCTCACAGCTACCCTGCTGTCCACCCCTGGCACACCAACATTTTACAAGTTGAGGTTGCGGGTGGTTTTGGCACTCTGCCAACCCCTGAACTATGCTGCCAACCCCTGAACTACGCTAATTAACTCTCAAACAGAATGTAATTAACATTGTGTGGTGCTTCTGAATACCATTTTAATCTTGCTTGAATAAGTTAGTGTACATTCAGTACATTGCAAAAAATTGTTATTGGGTTTAGATATTGACTGTTTACATACACCCACATTACAGGAACAAAGAAAATTCATCACCACTAGACTCCAATCAAACACAAGGTAAAAATAAAACGAAAAAGAGGAAGATAGCTGAAACCTCCAATGTTATCACAGAAACGTTGCCATCAGCAGAATCGGAGCCTGTTGAAATTGAGGTGGAGATTGCTGAAGGGACAATTGAAGTGGAAGATGACAGCATTGAAACACTTGAGGAAGTGGCATCTGCAGAGCAGTCTATAAAATATATACAGACTACAGATACGTCAGACGAGTCTGCTTTGGCTCTTCTGGCAGATATCACCAGCAAGTATCGCCAAGGGGGGAGAGAATGCCACATCCAAGAAGAAGGTGACAGTGCAACTGATCCCACATGCAAACAGGTAGAAGGTATTGAAATTGTGGAACTTCAGCTGTCTCACGTGAACAATTTATTCCACTGTGAGAAATGTAACCGTTCATTTAAATTGTTTTACCATTTTAAGGAACACATGAAAACTCACTCCACTGAGAGTTACAAGTGTGACATATGCAATAAAAGGTACCTACGAGAGAGTGCATTGAAACAGCACCTCACCTGTTACCACCTTGATGAAGGTGGTGCCAGCAAGAAGCCAAAACCTGGCAAAAAAATACATGTATGCCAGTACTGTGATAAACAGTTTGACCACTTTGGACACTTTAAAGAACACCTGCGGAAACACACAGGTAAAAACATTTCTGTATTTCAGGCATGTTCCTATTCCTTTGGTTTTGATTTGATTTTCTTTTGTGGGGTGAGCGGCAGAGGGGGGGAGCGTATGCCTGAAAAATGCTTCCTGTTATTACAAACTCTAAATCTGATTTTTACCTAGTAGTGAATGCAAATCTTAATGAATAACATTTATTCATGGAAATCTCCAATATCATTACACATTTGTCAAAAAACAAGTCTCCTAAAGAAATAGATGTTTAGTATATCTTGTTTCAAAAAAAGTGTGAGAGAAGAAAATAAAGCCCATCTGGGGGAAGATAGCCAGTTGAGAATTAAACTTGTGAAAATGGAATTAATTTCCAGTTCTTTAAAAAGGGCTTCCAATAGAAAATTGATCTAAAATAGACTAATTAAGTGTAATTTGTATCCATATAGTTCATAAATAAGTGGAAAATGCTTAGATAAATGCCCTTGTTTAGAACAGCATTTGTGCAGCATGGTTACCTACTTACAATTTTCTATGGGATCTTTGCGTCTGAAATTCACCTTTTTGCTCTTGATTCTTGGAATATGATTATATTAAGGCTGTCAGTCACAAGTAACACATCAATCATTGTTTCCATTAATTTTTTTTAACACATTAATCATGCACGTGGTTTTGGAGCCTGCATCTGGGCTCTGCTCCACCGTTGTTGTTGCTGCCTCCAGGCTGCCTGTGGGGCAGTGGTGGCAGCACAGCAGACCACAGGACATCCCAGGTATGGGCTCCAGGCAGCTGCAGCAGGGCAGGAGGGCATACACAGGCATGCAGCCACAGCCTGCAGGTGGCCAGGAATGCAGCCTGATGGCATGTAGAGCAGCGCCCAGCAGGCAGATCTGTGAAAGGGAAGGGGCGTGAAAGAGAGAAGGGGTGAGGCCCTCATTGGGAGAGGAGGGAGTGGGGCGGAGGCTGGGGTGAATGGGGTCTAGGGGCTGAAGCTCGTTGTAAGACAGAGCCGTGGCTCATCCAGGGGCACGGGGCTCCCACTTCTGCACGCATCCCCTGGGAAGACATGAGGGGCATGTGCCCCTCAGATTTGTGCACAGGGTGGAGGTGGACTGCTGCTGCAAGCTGGCCTCTTTGTCCTGAGTGCCATGCGCTGGCTGTGCCACATCCCCTGCCCGCCCGGTGGCAGGAGGCACAGCCTGGTGTTGCACGGTTCCTAGGGCAACGGCAGCAGGGCACAGAGCCCAGCACACAGTGGCAGCCTACCTCCACCCCACACGCAAACCTGGGGGGCATGTGCCCCCCATGCCTCTCCTGGGCGTGCATGCATCAGCGGGAGCCCCTCCCCCCACACACACACACACCCTGGATGAGCTGCAGTGGTGTCCCATAACCCCACCTGGCCCCAGGGTCCCATTCACCTGCCTCTGCCCCACTCCATCCCCCACTGTGGGGGGCCTCAATCTGCCCCTCACACTCTTCCCCCCCCACACACGTACCTGCTGGGTGGTGTGTCTGCATGTTTACCCCTCACTCCCAAGCCACAGACCCCCCAGCCCTGCTGCTGTCCCTCACTCCTGACTCACAGTACCACATGTCCTGCCAGGGTATGCAGAACACCCCCTCTTCGGGCTCCAAACGCCACACACTCACCTTCACAAATTCCACCCCCCCTCCCAAGCATAAAAAGTACCTGCATAATTTTGCATAACTTAGTTTTCCTGTGCATAACTGAGTTTTTAGCCATGTGATTAAAATTGTGGTTAATTGTGACTAATTTTTTTTAATTGCACAACTAATCGTGATCAAATTTTTTAATTGGTTGACAGCACTAGATTTTTTTATTTTATTTTTAAAATTAGACCACTGTTTTTTCCTATTTCTGCTGAGATTCTTGTGAATCTCTACCATATTACTTGTGATCTCACTATAAAAGGTTTCTCATTTGTGGTATTGGACATTACATAATTCCTTAATCTTGTGACTGTCATTTAGGTGGGCCTTGCTCCTCCAAACACGCAGTCATATATACTGGTCCCCTGCACACTTCTGCCACTCTTCCTCTGCTGCCTGCCCTAGTGAGTAGAGGTATTGTATGATTTGGGCAGGCCCATTTAAAAGTGGGAATGTGATCCATTGTGACTAGGGACCTACCAAAATTGCAGTTTCATGAATTCTGAGAAATCCAGCATTGCTTGTGAAATCTGCAAGGGAAAAAAAAAACAAAAACTTACAGAAAATAAAATGCTGGCTTCTCAGAGGGAGTTGCCCTTTTGAAGGGCTGTGGGCAAGATGGCTGCTGCCCCACCCCCTCCACACCCCTTGCTTCTGGCTGCGAGGGCTGCCTGTCATGTG
>NW_017729024.1:152960063-152961845 GCF_001723915.1 Gavialis gangeticus | reverse complement strand
CCATCTTGGCCACAGCCAATCAGTGGAGGGGGCTGCCATGCTCTGCCCACAAAATGGCTACCCAGGCTCACATTCTGCCCACAAAATTGGGGGCTAGCCCCTGCAAATTAGGTAGGTCCCTAATTATGACTAGGTTGACCATAAGGAAATCCAGGACACCCAAGACACTTTCCCCATCTGGGACTGTCCCAGCCAAACCAGGATGTAGTCACCCTAATTATGACCAAGCTACGTTTAAGTAACCTTACAGAAAATGTTCATGATGACTTTGAGGAAAATAGCTTATACTGGATTGGCAAAGTAACAGATTACACCAGAGCTGGTGTTTATTTGACAGTGGGCTATTTTAGGGCAAAACAAAACAAGTTTGTGTCACTATGTTGAAGGCATTCTACATGTACTTATTTTCCATATCCTGTTTGAATTCCTTGACACTGTATAAATATTACAGCAAAAACAAAATTGGGCTTTCAAAGAGGCAAACAAAGTAAATAATTAAAAAGTAGCTTAAAGCTTTAAGTTAAACTTGCTGGTAGGTCTGATATCACTGGGAAACTTTCACTGACCCTCAGTAGGCCCTTAGGACCACACTTAATATTTGGCAAACTCTGTAGCAAATAGTATAAAAATGGAATTGCAAAATGAAAGTCTGGCATCTTGGGCATTAATAGAATTGTTAATTAGCAATGCCAAGCTAACAGCATGTTTGATATAGTGACAGATTGATTTCAGTCTCTGCCAAGGAAAATTAACAAAATTCTCACTAATATCAGTAAGTACATCCTCCATGCAACTTGGTAATGAAAAAGCTTTTCCTGACTCACCCAGCTCTCTTCTGTCTGAGCCTCTTGAATGTGCTGTATACAACTAAACTGCACTCTTTGGATTCATATATCAATCCCAAAAGAACTAATTTGCAAAATAGTTATGGCAGTGTCAACCAGGCAAGATACATTCTCTTTATCACATTACTTCACATTTAGAGGGAAAATAACAATATCTTGATTGCACATCATGAGTTAGTTTCAGTAAGATACAATTTTGAAAATATGAACTATATATAGTGCAGTTAGTGATTTGATCAGTCTCAAAGTATCATATTTACTTGATTATAAGATGCGTTATTTTTCCCCAATCAGCATGGAGTAAAAAAAGATCCCCATCTTGCATTTCACTACAGGGAAATCTCATTAAATACTTTATCTGTCATTGAACTGTTGCCCAAAGCAGCATGTTCTCAGTAATGGAAACTGGCTATGAAGTTGATTAAGTACAGCCAACACAGAGCATGACTATCAAATACATGGCCCATATGGGCAAACATACTGATGGGAGCCTACCACTTTTTTGTTTCAAGGGCCAAATCAGTTCCGAATTCTGTTGGGCAAAACCGAATAGTCAAGTTCTAAGACTTCAACTGAGCAGAGCTCAGTCATTCAAGTCTGTGTGGCTCTACCACTAACCCAAGTATCCTCCTTCCCAGACTTGTTTGTCTGGGGCTTCAGGTACTCCCCAGATCTGTGGCAGATATCCTACGTGCAAGCCCAGGGACCCTGGGGCTCAGAAGCCCCGAATCTCACTTGCTGTTAGCCAAAAGGCCAGGGAGCAAGCTAGAAGAAAAGCAAGAAAGCAGTCCCCAATTACCACAAAATTATGTGGTTGAGTCTCCTCTGTTTGGGGAAACTCACAGGGGTCAGCATGCCTAGAGTGCAAGAAACAAGCCTCACCCTAGCAAAACCATCCAAGTGATCATGGTATTTTTAAAACTGCCAGGTTTATTTG
>NW_017729024.1:152944544-152955063 GCF_001723915.1 Gavialis gangeticus | reverse complement strand
AAATGAGGCTAAAATTACCTCCAAAAATACAGATAAACCAAGTTTCTTTTTGTAGCCACACTAAAGTTTTTCCATGTGGGTACTCAAGGTTTTTGTTTTGCTTTGTTCTGGTTTTGTTTGTTTTTTTTTTGGGGGGGGGGGGGGGGGGGTTAATTTTGTTTGTCAGGCCAAATTAGCCAAATTAGTTCCAAATTCTTTCAACTGAGCAGAACTCAATCGTTCAAGTCTGTGTTTGACGCTCCCACTGGTAAGTATCCTCCCCCCCCAGACTTCAGCCTGGGGCTTCAGATACTCCCAAATCCTATGTGCAGGCCCCATGTCTAGAGGCCTTGGAGTTCAGAGGCTCCTAAGTCTCACTTGCCCTTAGCTAAAAAGCCAAAGGAGGAAGCTAGGGAGAAAGCTCTCTTCTCCATAAAAATATAATGTTTAGCCAAGATCCTCCCATTGGGAGGCTATAAGAGACTCTTGGGGGGGGGAGTCTACCCACAGTGCATTGGACAAATCTCTACCCTTAACTACACAGTGCCATTCGAAGTGATCTTGGCCCACAAGAGGCTGCTATTTATATGCAAGCGCTCTTGATCAGAGCCAAAAGGATTTATGGTATCTTTGAATAAGGCATGGTAGTGCCCATTAAGTGCAGTCCCCTTCATAATTAATTCCTTTGTAAGTCCTAATGAGCCACTACATGGACTACATTTTGTCTTTCTCCATTCCCACAGATGAGCTGTGCCTTTCTTTCCCACTACCAATGATTCCTGTTTCTTCACCAGCCTTAAATGTCTGGCAAACATCATCAAATGGGGCCCTTATGCCAAGAGCCCCTTGTTCCAGTCATGAGTTGGGGCTAATTAGCACATGTTAGGGGGTATCTGAATACACACACATACTGAGTGGTTTTGAGCCATGGGGTCACCACAGCTTGAAATGCTGTTGACTGTTGGGGCCCAGCCCAATGAACCATATGGTAATTTATAAGATTTTTGGCTTTTGATTAATATTATGCAGAGGAAATACTATGATCACCAGGTCTCTTGAGAGCTAAAAATGTGGCTTTCCCCGGGACTTGACCCTGGCACTTCTGGCCTGCTGATCCCTGTGAGTTTCCTCAAATACAGGAGACTTGACTACACAATTTTGTGGTAATGGAGGACTACCTTTTTGCTTTCCTTCTGACTTGCTTCTTGGCCTTTTGGCTAAGAGCAACTGAGATTGCAGGTATCTGAATCCCAGGTTTTCTCGGCCCCGGACTTACATGTAGGATGTCTGCTACAGAGTTAGGGAGTTCCTGAAGCACCAGGCTGATGAGTCTGGGAAGGAGGATACTTGGCTGTTGGTAGAGCCACACAGACTTGTTTTGACTGAGTAGAACTCAATCATTCTTGGAGCTTGACTATTGGGTTTTGCCCAGTAGAATTTGGAACTGATTTGGCCCTTGAAGCAAACCAACCAAGCATAGTTTGTACTATATATAAGTAGGTACAAAAACATTGCTTAAAAGTGTAGTTATGGAGTACCTATGCTAAAACTTGCTGCAGTTTAAAAAACGACACCAAGTCAGAACTTTTTTTACACTTTGAGTGCTTATTCAAAATCTCTAGGTTTATCTTGTGAATCAGGTTTGCAAGCGTGCATAGCAATATGACTTGGTTATGTTATTTACCAAAGCTAATTGAAGCAGATACTTGTGAAGCCATTGGGAGGTGAACTATCTCCAATTCACTAGATTAATCATGGATATTTGGAGGATATTTTTGCCGTGCTATATTAGGAGGACATCAAATGACCATTGCAGTCATATGTTGTTATTTTCAGGCTTTCTTCACTTTTATTCTAGATTTCTTCTCATCTTTGATTTCTTCTCTCTCTTACGGCCTGGCAAACCTGCTGCCATGATAGGTTTTCCCCCCTGCCATACCATTCCCTCACTAGATCTCAAATTAGTGGAGAGGCTGTACTCAAACTTCTGGAATCCTCTGCTCAAAATGTTTCTCTTTTGTTCCTACTGTCCCTCCCTCCTTGCATTTATCTTGACACCTTCTTCTTGCCCAGATCTAGTCCACCTCCAACAATCCTCTATTCATTTACCTTTCTCTAAAAGTGCAAAGTTTCAGGAAGTTAAGGTCTTGACTCCATGTACACAAACTTGCGGAGAGACAGTAGAGCTGATGGGATGTAATCAGGTCTGTTATATCTCATCTTCATATACTGCTGTTAACAAGCATGCTATCTCTCGAGAGACAAATCTACAGTTTGAGAACTGAAACTAAGCATCGCAGAGATAATTAATAGATTGTTCGAGACTAAGCACGGAGTCCCATTGGGTAGAGTGGTTTTCTTTAATCTTTACTAATCTATAGAGGAGCCTCTGGGAACCCCATAAGATTGGGCCCCTAATATATTCTATTGCCTATTGTGACCTATTTATAAAATTTATCTAAAAAGGCTATGTGAATATGTTGTCTCAAAAAGTATATAATTAGAAGTTATAATCCCTATTCTATAATGATATCTTTGAGCATTAATATAGCTTAAATTAAAACTATCTTTTTAGATAGGTTTTTTTTTAAAAAGCATCTTAACAAAAATAAAAATACAATTAAATAAAAAAATCCAATTTAAATAAATCTGGGGTTTGCTTTTTTGTGTTTTGGTTTTTTTGGAGTTTTTTGGGGGTTTTTTAATCATTGATTTTTATCTACCCTGCATTCAAGGATTTCAGCTAAAAGGTAGTATGTGCACCCATTTATTGAGTGGCAGTTTGTTTTGTGCTCTCTTATAAATGAGAGGCCCGGCAGAATCAGGATGAAGCTAAAGTGTGGGTACTGATCTGTGGTGCCTAGAGCTTTCCCTTTGTGTGTTCTCTACATTGCTCCCATGAAGCCCAGAATTGTTGACTAACAGGGCTTGTGGTATCTAGCTGTCAGGAAACTGCAGTAGGACAGCAGGCTCTAAATCCTGCTGTGTTCTGGAGTTAACTGCTTTGCTTTTGCTTGGTTTAATATCCTGGCATCCACTGTCAGAACAACCTAGAGGATACTGAGAATTTCCTATCTTCCTGTATAGGTGATTTTTTTTTTTTTCCGTCATGCATCCAGCTCTTTCATGCCCAGCAGCATCCTTGTGTGACTGTCCTGTCAGTGGATCCTAGGATTTGGTTTATATCAAGGCTGTCCAACTGGGAGTCCACAAGTTCCTTAAGCCTCCTATTCCACTGCCATGTCGTGGGGGAGGATCTGGGAGGGGCTGTGCACCATCAACGCTGCCTGCTCAGCGAGCAGCAGAGGAGGGGGAACTCCTGGAGGCCCACCCCCACAGCTTATGGTGCGTGCATTGTCCAGCATACTGCAGTTGGACAGCCCTGGTTTATATATTGATCTTGAACTCATTTCAAAAGTCCATCCACTCAAACATTTAAAGACAGTTGATGATTTTTACGTGTCAGTTTTAGACATTTAAGCACTTAGGAAAATGTTTTTTTCTTCGGAAGCAGAAATGAAATTTGTTTCCAGTCTCAGCTGAGTGCCTAAAAAAGCTATCAGTGTTTTGGGGCATTCATTTCCGTCTTAGCCATCATAACTGCAGAGGTTGTGATTCATATAAATATCTCACCCTTTGTAAAAAACCTGATTCAGTTATATTGCACTGTCAGTGGGTTTCATGGGTAAATTACTGAGTTTCAGAAAATATATCCTTGTTTTCACTTGCAATTATACTCTTTAATTTTGTTGCAGGTAACTTTATTTTTGTAAGATGAAAGAAGTAAATAGTAGTGCCTATTTTTATCACTGAATGGCTGCTTTACTTAACTGTATTCTAGCTCTTACTTTTCTCCTTTTTATGGTAAATAACAGGTGCTTTTTGAATTTCTCATACTGTGGAAGGTTTTTTGTGAAGCATTTTGTTGACTTGTTGCTCTGTTAAATCTGATGCATGTGATTTGAAATGAAGTTACCAAACTTAATAAAATATTAAGTAGCTTTGTCCTGGAAGAGTTTTACCAATTTTAGGAGAATTATTACTGATTTCTGTTAACTCTGAAACAAAAATGTGACTTTCACAGTTTCTGTTGAATAACAAACACACACTTCATTGAAGTGGACATAAACAAGTAATGCAAAGCTGTTTGCAATTATTCAGTTTCAGTCCTTGCTTTAGTTTTTCATTTTAACAAATTATAATACTCTTTGGATGAAACCAAAGCCTTACCAAAAAAGGGTTCCTTATGAAGTTATATAACTTCCACATGCCAGTAATGATTCCATTAAAAACAGCTAGCAATTGCATAATTTTTCCCCCATAGCCTATAGTTGGTATGAATATCAGCAGCAACTGCTTCCTTTGCTCCTTTTGGTTTAAATTAAATTAAACAACCCTTTTATTAGTATAATCTTACTGACTTCCTCTTACACATTCAAAAGATTATTTCCAAATCCTTAAACTGCCAGTGATACACATGTATATTATATTAATATATCAGATAGTGGGAAGAACTGCCTGAGTCTGAGGGTGGCCAAGCACGGGAACAGGCTGCCTAGAGAAACTGGAGTCTTCATCCCTGGAAATCTTTAAAGAGCAGGTTGGACAGACACATGCTTTCACTGGTTTAGTCAGGGATGCTCCTGCCTTGAGCAGGGAGCTGAACTAGATAACCTTGTGAGGTCCCTTCCAGCCCTACTTTCCTATGATCCTGTAATTTTATATAATAAAAAACTAAAAGAATTTATTCTTTCTATATGTCTATAAATTCCTGCTTCTTTCTCAATAGGTGAAAAACCGTTTGAATGTCCAAACTGCCATGAACGTTTTGCTAGAAATAGCACACTCAAATGTCACTTGACCGCCTGTCAGTCTGGAGCTGGAGCTAAAAAGGGAAGAAAGAAACTGTATGAATGCCAGGTATGTAATAAGAAGTGGCAGGTGGAGAGTCTGAGGATGCTCACCACGAGTGGCTCAAGAGCACTAAAGTGGGAATCTTGGTTCTCCTCAGCCCTAAAGCAGTGTTCTGTCGTGGACAAAAGACTGTTACTCTCTTTTCTGCCTGTTCTTTTCCCCAAGCCTGACTGGTCTTTCCCCCATACTCTCCAGCCTGTCACTGTCTCAGTCCTGTGTATTCTGCATTCTTGGCTCCATGCCTTATTCCTAGTCCTTGCTCGCTCCCTCCCTGTCTTCTCCACAGGATTCTCAGCCCAATGTCGGTCTCCTTGCCCAGCCAGTGCCAGCTGAAGGAGTAATATATGGTCATTTGTAATGTGGAGATGGTGTATACACAGCCTAAATAGCACTAGGAGCTGTGAGAGGCTTAATTACTCTTGAGGTGGATGGAATCTTTCAAGATTTTCACATTAAAATCAAAGGCTTTACTGAGCATTTGAAAACAACAGTGACTTTATAACTTAGCCAAATGGAGATGTTTTTTCACAGGCACTTCTCAAAACTGCTACCACCTTCCAAACGTCCAGTCTCTGTTCAAAAGCATGGGAATACAAGGAAAAGGTCATCACATTTTTTTTTTTTTAATATAGCCAACATAACAATGTATTTTTTTCTCAAGGCCTGTTCTTGGAAATGGCTAAACTACTCTAACTGGAATTTACAAAAAAAAAGATACACCTGGCATGAGGAATTAAAGTCTAAACTGTCAAATCTGCCAAAGTTGTAAGGAGCAAAAGTATGGGCATTCATTTGTTGTTTTTTATGGTTTGGTGGCAAATGTTGGGCAAGCTTCAAATTGGCAGTGCCACCAGAACCTTATCTTAATTTTAGAAAAAAGGCATAATGTTTTCTTCAGTAGTTTGGCAATTTTAACCTGTAACTTTTGCACTGATAGAGGAAAAGGAATGGCCAGAGCTCTCTGATCCAATTTTCCTCAGGAGCAAAGTGGAATACAACATATGAATTGCACATTTAAAATATTCTTCATTTTGATAAAAAATGAAGATCCAATGTATAAGTGCCAAGGGTATATCACTGTCTTCATGGTAGGCACAGGCCAGAATTTAAGTGGCACATTCAACTTCTGAAATAATCTACTTGTAATCCAGATTTCTCTTGCCAGATTTGTGTTAACCCATAACTTTTTTAAATCCTTATAGAAAGAAATTACAGCCTAATAATCTAACCTCTGATCCAGAATATGCAATGTACTTTTCTTTGTCAATTTTTTATTAGCATTGCTTAACATATTGCATCTGTTATTTCAGGTATGTAACAGCGTGTTTAACAGCTGGGATCAATTTAAAGATCACTTGGTAATACACACAGGGGAAAAACCCAACCATTGTACCTTCTGTGATTTGTGGTTTATGCAAGGCAGCGAACTGAGACGTCATCTCAAAGACATTCATGACATTTCAGAGCGAATAGTGGCTGAGGAGATTCTCCCAGTGGAAGCTGTGGAAACTGAACCAGTGACTTCAATGACTATTATAGAACAAGTAGAGCAAGTTCATGTGCTACCCGTAATTCAGGTACAAGTGGACCCTGCACAAGTAACTGTGGAACAGGTGCATCCTGATCTTATACAGGACAATCGGGTAAAAGGTACACACATGGATGACCTACAAGAGCAGGTACAGATCAGTTACTTAGAAGTGGAACATATTCAGACTGACCACGGTGCTGAAGTGCATGTAGAGGAGCTTCATGTTGAACATGTAAATCAGCTAAAAATGCAGGAGGTACAGGCAGAACTTGTAGAGGAAGCCGATCCAGAACAAATAGAGACTGAAAACTTGAATCAGAGGGACCTGGAGGAAAGTGGACCTGGTCAAGTAGGTGAGATGCAAACAAATACAGACGATCATGACCAAGCTGAAGATTTAAAAACTCAACAAATAGTGGACACATCAGATGAAAAAGTGGATGCTGAAAACTAATGAGTGGACCATGCATTTTTAGGAATGAAATACCAAATTATTTTGTTAACTTTTACATTGAGTTTTGTACCATCAGTGGTCAGCTTTCCAGTACTGCTGCCCTTAGGAAACCAGAGAAGTGGACCAAAGTTAGAATATTTCATATACAATTCTTGTCTTGTTACTGCAGAAAGGATTTTCCCTTTTCTTGTAATAGCATGGAGCAAAAACTATTCCAGCAATGGGCAGCTTTATGGGAAGTTTAATAACTGGTGGAATACCATGCCCTGATGCATGTAGTTGTCACTGACTTTTTTTTTGCAGAAGCAAGCTCTTCTTAATATATTGTGTGTGTGTGTGTGTGTGTGTGGCAGTAAAAACAAAAAAAAAAGTAGAATCTGTGCATTCTAATGTATGTGTGGATATTTACGAACAGTTGGTTTACACATCTAGAAAAAGCACAGATCAGTTTGTCATCCAGAAACAATGCCTTACAGTAGCAGCAATCCTCACTTTACTTTCTTCTTAATTGAGCAGCCTTTTTTCAGGCTAGAAATTTTGAAGTTCTAGACTGAGGAGAAGTGTTGGCCCTATTAAGTTCTTGAAGCGCAAAAATTCTTGTGCCTTTTCAAAACTGACTAATTAAACTTCCACAAAGCTCCTAGAGGGGTTAAGAAGCTAATGCAGTAAAAAGCAATGTAGATAATGTTATAGTGCTTTATATGTTTGCTTCACCTTGTCAGCTATATTTTTTTCATTCAATTTAAATGGGAATGGAGGAAGAAATGGCTTCCACGTTGTGAGAGTCCTGAAGAGGACCACTTAAAATAGGAAAAATTCAGCCAAATCTGTTAAATATGAGCTGAATTAAAATCCTCTTTTCACCAGATGTTTTTAAAAGCTTCGTTTTATGAATACATTTAAAAACACATGGATAGAAAACATGTCTGTAAGATATATCAGGTTCCTGGCTTGCTTTTTTTTCTTTTTTTTTTTTTTAAATGAAACTTTCTCTGACATGACCCAAAAATCTTGTGCTAAAAATTAAAGCCATAGGTATGAGTGCTAAACTGTGCATTTAAAAGTAGGACTGTAAATATTTTAATCAGTATTATTAGACAATAAAACAGTACCAACCACAAAAGAAACTTTTTGGCATTATTTGCTTCATCCAATAAATTAGGAAATAATTGTCTTCAGTTTTAGCACTTGTTATCTATATACAAATAGTAAGAAAGTTTGTTTAGCTGTAATGTTGTAAAGTATTCCCTCTTCTTCTAGTGTAATAAGTATAGGCCAGATTCTTATCTCATTAATGAAAATGAACTTTTTCCAGATTTGCTTTGATAGAATAATTAGCTCCATATATGGAACTTAAGTGTTTGAATTTCTTTTCAAGAATGCTAAGGATTTTCATTTTCCACTAATTATTTTAGCAAAATGCAGGGGTGTTCACCACTTCTGATTAACAGGAATATTTATTCTCATAACTGAGGAAGGAAACATTTTATGCAATTAAATTCTTACAAAATCTTAAGATCTGCAGGACTGCTTACACTGATTTGATTATTTTGTTTATGCTCCTGAAAGTATGGTATTACTCTTCCTCTTGAATCCAAGTGCTTAATCTAGTCTCATTCTAAACAATTCTCATCTTCCATCACTTCCCTTAAGAGACTATTCCATTATAAATATGGGTGTACATTAAGCTGTCCAGCAACTTGAGAAATAGATTGCATTGTTTCTGTTTATGCTGTTGTTTACATTAAAAAATCAATGCGTTTTGTAAGTATAGGGCCTATTTCTGTTCTTGGCCTATCCCTGTTCACGACAGAGTAGAAATTGGTCCACTGCGCTTGTTTGATTCCTGTGTTGGGTTTCTGTCAATTCACCACACTCAGTTTCACTAATTTCAGTTAAAGTAAGTAATTAGAAAACCAATGTGAATATTTAACATTAAATATATAAGCAAAAGTGATAACTTCTTTTAGTCAGTTACAGGATTTCTTCAAATGTGCTTCAGGAGTTGCATGTTTTTAGTAACAACCAGAAAAAAGCCAGTAAAAAGCAGATGAGAGTACCCGAAAGGGTAGAGATTTGTTGGGATTTGGGTTTTTTTTATGATTATGTGCACATGACCACATGTAACATTTCACACACTGTTCATGTAAAAGCAGCAAAATGTAAGCAGTTGCCCGTTACTGCAAATTTAAACTGCTTGTTTTTAAGTAACAAAGCCAAAATAAATTCAGGCTAATCACTAGTCTAGTGCAGGGGTGTCAAACATTTAGCCTGCAGAGATGCTGCCACAGTCTCCTTTGGTGTCTCTGCTGGTCCTGCCAGCACCTGCAGTCCCTCCACTGCCACCATTACAGCCACTGCAGGAACCAGCCTACAAGTAGCCCCACAGTCCAGATCTGGCATGGGGTGAATTTGATACTACAGTCTAGTGTACATTAAAAAGGCAGGAAGTATTCACCAGTTTAATTTGAGAGAAGGGTATGGGGAGGGCTTACTCATACACTAAAAGCAACAAGCAGTTCAGAAGTAAAGGCTACGTGATTAATAGCGTACATCTCCCCCATAGCAGAAGTTTTCTGTAGCTAACACCTAAGGCAGTGGTGATTCATGGGGGTGCGACTGGCCGCAGGGGGCCCCCTGTCGGTGACATTGGCCATGGGGGCACCCCCCACCTCCAGTTGCTGACTGGTCTAAGGTGGCACCAGTTGCCCATGACCTAAGGGCAGTTTACTGATCTAAAAAACCAGAAGACCAATATCTCTTGATATGTGAAAATTATGCATGGATGGTATCAGGTCTCCAAGCTGTCATCCCAGTGCCCCTGCCATTAGTCATGTATACATCATTTTTTTTACTCCTGCTCCCTGGACGTGTAGGAAGCCAATCCTGTTCCACTTATTAGGCACCTAAGTGATGCTGTTCCACCTTGATCAGCACTTACTTTTGTAAGAAGCCATCTTCTTGGTCTTGTGGTAAAGTCTCAAGCACAGTGATCAGGAAGAAAACCCATCCACCTTTGTTATAACTGTTTAAGGGACTTGGCATAATCCCGTTCCATGCTGCTTAAGTCACCTACATGCTTACATGCCATGAGTGCTTCTGCTGTGGCCTCGAGCTCTTCATTTAGAACTATCTGCCCCAAGGATTGAATAAAAGCCCAATGAGAGTTAAAAAAAAAACAACAAAAAACTGTTAAACCTCATCCTTTAGATTAGGGTGGGCAATTATTTTGGGTGGAGGGCTGCTTACCGAGTTTTGGCAATCCATCAAGGGCTGCATGGGTAGCCCCGCTGCTTGACAGGTGCCCTGCCCCCCAGTTACCATCTTGTGCCTAGAAGTCCAGCCCCCTAACACCTGACCTTTGCCTTCAGAAGTCCCTCCCTTTGTCCCCCCAGAAGTACTCCTTTCAGCAAGGGGGTTTGCCATCTCGGAACTAGAAAATTACCAAATTATATTCTAAAAATCAAACTTACTACAACATTTATGAATTTGATTAAAAAAAATATTTTTGTCCTGATTTACATGTGTTCGTATAGTGCCCATAGAGGGGACTGTATAATAGCTTAAAATGAAGACTTACTCTTGTATATTGTGGGAGGGTGTGGGTGGGTGTGTAGGGGAGGGGGTGTATGTGTTGGGTT
>NW_017729024.1:152944003-152944421 GCF_001723915.1 Gavialis gangeticus | reverse complement strand
TTGGTGGGGGGCTGTATGTGGGGTGGGGGAGCATGTGGGTGGGTATGGGGTTTGTGGGAGATTTGTGAGTGTGTGATGGGGAGGGTGACTGGGGAGGGTTGTGGCATATGTGGAGGGGGAGGGTTTGCCTACAGCCCCCCCCCCCCACCCCCTGGCAGCCAGACCCCCCATCATCACTTCTTCAAGCCCAGGCTCTGCGTTCCTGCCACTCCTGGGCCCGCAGGCACCGCTCAGTGCCGCTTGCCCCCTCGTCTGCCACTGCTGCCTTTCTCCTGCCACTTCCCCATCACCCCACACTCCCCGCTCCGGCACCACTTCCCAGCTGCTCCTGCGGTCCTGGCACTGCAGCCATGCACCATGTGCTGCTGAAGCAGCTGGCTAGCTGGTGGGCAGGCAAGTGGGGGGTGGGGGAAGGGAG
>NW_017729024.1:152938245-152939003 GCF_001723915.1 Gavialis gangeticus | reverse complement strand
ATTAGGCACCTAAGTGATGCTGTTCCACCTTGATCAGCACTTACTTTTGTAAGAAGCCATCTTCTTGGTCTTGTGGTAAAGTCTCAAGCACAGTGATCAGGAAGAAAACCCATCCACCTTTGTTATAACTGTTTAAGGGACTTGGCATAATCCCGTTCCATGCTGCTTAAGTCACCTACATGCTTACATGCCATGAGTGCTTCTGCTGTGGCCTCGAGCTCTTCATTTAGAACTATCTGCCCCAAGGATTGAATAAAAGCCCAATGAGAGTTAAAAAAAAAACAACAAAAAACTGTTAAACCTCATCCTTTAGATTAGGGTGGGCAATTATTTTGGGTGGAGGGCTGCTTACCGAGTTTTGGCAATCCATCAAGGGCTGCATGGGTAGCCCCGCTGCTTGACAGGTGCCCTGCCCCCCAGTTACCATCTTGTGCCTAGAAGTCCAGCCCCCTAACACCTGACCTTTGCCTTCAGAAGTCCCTCCCTTTGTCCCCCCAGAAGTACTCCTTTCAGCAAGGGGGTTTGCCATCTCGGAACTAGAAAATTACCAAATTATATTCTAAAAATCAAACTTACTACAACATTTATGAATTTGATTAAAAAAAATATTTTTGTCCTGATTTACATGTGTTCGTATAGTGCCCATAGAGGGGACTGTATAATAGCTTAAAATGAAGACTTACTCTTGTATATTGTGGGAGGGTGTGGGTGGGTGTGTAGGGGAGGGGGTGTATGTGTTGGGTTTGTGGGGGTTAGAT
>NW_017729024.1:152932220-152937596 GCF_001723915.1 Gavialis gangeticus | reverse complement strand
CCGGCACCACTTCCCAGCTGCTCCTGCGGTCCTGGCACTGCAGCCATGCACCATGTGCTGCTGAAGCAGCTGGCTAGCTGGTGGGCAGGCAAGTGGGGGGTGGGGGAAGGGAGCAGGGAAATGGCTGTGGAAGGTGGGGGGAAGGGCTAGCGAGTGGAGGCACAGAGCACAGCAACAGCTGGGTGGGATTGCAGGGCTGGTGCATCAGGACGAGCTCCAGCAGGGCCTGGTGCTGGGTGGCAGGAGCACAAGGCCCAGGCTGGCAGGGGCTCTATGGAGCTGGGCTGGGCTGGGCTGCGCTGCGCCAGCAAGAAGGTGGGAGAAACAGCCTGGCTCCGTAGAGCTCCTGCCAGCCTGGACCCCGCACTCCTGCTGCCCTGTGCTCCCACCCAGCTGTTGCTGCACTCCGCACACCCACTCACTATCCCTTTCCTCCACCTGCTGCAACCATTTCGCTGCTGCCCCCTGCCCACTCACTGGCCAGGCAGCCAATCCAGCGTCACGTGGTTCCTAGCTGCAGCACTGGGACTGCAGAAGCTGACCTGGCCCAGCCCTGAGGACTGGGGCAATTGTCTGCCTCCCTCCCCCCATCCTTATCTGTATTTCCATCCGGTGCAAGGAGGCAGGAACAGCCCCAAGCCAGAAGCTCCTGCCAGGCAGAGACTTCCAGCTAGGGAGGGGCTGGAGGTGGGGTGGAGTGGGACAGGGCTGACCCAGCCTGACCTGGCTGCTGCAGCTGTTTAGTCCTGCTGCTGACTTCCCCTAGCTCCTACTGCCCCTGGCTCCTGTCATCTTGATGAATATTAATTTTCTAAAAATTTTAGATGCCCTGCAGGCCAGATAGAATGGCCTAGCGGCCCAGATGCAGCTTGCGGGCCATATTTTGCCCACCCCTAACTTAGAGGCTGTGTATTCAGTAGACTACAGATCTGATTCAAAATAGCAGTGTGGGACAATATTTTTGGAACACATGCAACATATTAGCTCCACATGCTCAGTGAGTCCTGCTCCAATCCCCTTCCCATGTCTGATTTGCTTCTTTGCTCTCTGTTTTTTGTCCCTACCCTATCCACTGCTGGGCTGCCTGTCCCCTCTCTGATCTGCTGAATGTCCTTTGCCATTTGTGACATGCATGCTTCTGACTGGCCACCGCAGCAAATATAGCAACAATTTGCACACTATTGAGGAACAGAGGATAATGGGACACATTTGCCAAGCAAAGAAACCATTTTTTAACTCAGCTTAAAAAGAGAACATTGATTTTTTTTTTCTTGTTCCCCTTTCAAACTTTACACAGATAAGGAAGTGTTTGTTCATAAAAATAAAGGACCCTGTCATTGAATCCTGTGCTATGAAACACAAGATTTGAAGGGCATTCGAGCATACCCTAAATGTCTAGCTTGATTTTTTTCAAACTCTAAAAACATGAAGTTGTTTTTGTGATGTCTTAGGTTTTTAACAAAAGCAGCTGGAGGCAAAGAACCCAAACATACCATGAGTATTTTAGGACACCCTGTTTACACCCCTATGGCTCATCAGCAGTGTGGGGCTATGAAATTCAAGGTTTCAGATGGCTGTACCTCAGCTGAGAGAGGCCCACAGTAGAATGTCACCTTCTGTGTGGGCTAACCACTAGAGGGAGATGAACCACAGTTTTCTACTGGGTTTCACAGCTATTTGCTGCTAGTAGGAGGGTGCTGAAACTTTATTCTGTTCCAAGCTTTTTAGGGGAGTGTTCTCTAGCGGTTACAGACTCTTCTGCATGTTTCCCTGAGGATCAGGCCTTCCTTTGCTAGCCTTGGCTCTTTGCTCCATCCCTTTCTGCATCAGCACTCCCAAGGTGCGCTGCTCCTCCTGTCCCCAGATTTAATCAGACTGTTTCCTCCTTGCTCAGGGGTGTGAGACATAGTCTGCTTTCAATGCTTGTGCCCAGTACCAAGAAAGCCCCTGGCTCTTGGGAGCAGTAATTGCAGAATGCATCTTTTTTGGCTCTACATCCCTGGACTGGGCTGTGCCCACTAGAAATAGAATAGGGTATTTAACTGCTTAACCCTAACAAGATCCTGAGGATGTGTGAGATTAATTTTTTTGGAGGGTCACACCACAATTAAAAAAAAAATAGGGCTAGAAAGAAGAGAACCTAGGGAGACATCTAATTCAATCCCCTTCTAATAGCAAGATCATGTCTGTCTAAACCATGATGGCCATTTTTCATTGTGTCATTTTCTAGACTTCTAATTTTTGTTATTCTGCTTTGGAATCTCTCCAGATTATCTACATCTTGCTCAGCATTGTGTCCCAAACTGGGCACAATATCCCAGGTAGGTCTTCACCAGTACTGAACAGAGTGGAAGAATTAGTTCCTCTGATTTTGTAAGTGCCAATATGTTACTTTTTTTGCAGTAGTACTATGCTGTTAACTCGTACTCGGTTTGTGATCCACTATACCCACCAGATCTTTTTTTTTTTCTCTCCAGTATTGCAGTCTAGGACATCACTCAGTAATTTTGTATTTGTGCAATTGACTGCTTTTACTAAAAGTAGTAATCTGCACTTTGAATTTCATCCTGTTTACCCAAAGTGCCTCCAACTCCACTCAGCCAGGTGTCCTCTGTATATTTATTGTGCGCATTCAATTATGTCATCTAGGTCATTAATGAAGACACTGAAAAGCACAGATCTGTGGGAAACTCCATTCAGTATCTTCCCCCAAAGTTGATATTGAATGATGAATCATGATTATCCAGTTAGTGTTACACTGACTTTATGGTAGTTTCATGTTCCATTTTTTATTAGTTTACTTATGATATTGTCATAAAAGACAGCATCAAAAGCCATTCTAAAGTAGAGGTATATTGTATTCACCCTCTACCCACAAGGTCTGTTGTCTTGCCATAGAAAGAAAATAGACTGGCCAGTCCTGATTTGTTTTTAACAAATCCACATTGGTTTGTCACTTACCTCCTTATCCTCCAAATTGGGAGTATCCTCCCAAATACTGGGTGCATCTACACGTGCTGTTAGCATGGAGCACTACAGGGACTGTAAGACTGAAGTTTAAAAAAAGGAATCAAATTTCAGCCTTCTCCACATTTTCCATTAGTAGTTTCCTTCTCCATTCAGTAAGGGAATGGGCTTATATTGATCTTCTAATCAATGCATTTATAGAATGCTTTATTTATTTTTGTCATATTTTGCTACCTTTTGAATGTATCTTGTGCTGTTTCTTTAAGAGCCTGGACATGCCCCAGGGAATAAATCCTGCCTACTCTCACCTACTGGTACCTGCCAATTGCAGAAGAGCTGTCCTGGAGCAACCCTGAGCATGTAACTCAGCACTGCTCTGGCTCTCACAAGATAGAACCACATGTATTGCAAAAAAAAAAACTCAGGGAACTATATCCAAGTTTAGTCCAGGCTGGTAGAAGAAAGTAAATGTTGCTGTTTTCTGATGGATGTTCTATGGCTTTTGTGAATTCAATTTCATAGCCTGAGTCCAGTTTACATCACAAAATCCACCACTCCACTTAAGTGCAACAAGGAAGCTTTCCTATTAACCTCAACTGAGACACCAGGGACAGCAATTTATTTGAACAACTTGAGGTCAGAATTATATTGGAGTCAGGAAAGCTTTCTGTGCCTGTTATAAGGAGACTTCAGTCTCTAAAGTTGTTAGTCACTTTTCATTAACTGTAAGTCTAGTAAGTCAATGCAAGTCCCTGCACAGGCTTTAATGGACATAGGATTCTGCCTTGAACTCTCCCACAAGTATTGAAAGCTTTTTAAAATGTATAAGATCAAGTTAATTAAATCCTCCGTAAATCTTTTGGGAGTCTGCTGCTTTTTTTTATACAGTAGATGATAAGGGTCTTGTACCATACAATTTTAACTAGGATAATAGACAAATTCTTATACTGTGGAAAAACTGGCCCCTACCCTGGGGGGTCTTTAAGAGGAGGCTTGATGCCTACCTGGCTGGAGTCATTTGAGCCCAGTTTTTCTCCTGCCCAGGTGGGGGGTCGGACTTGAAGATCTACAAGGTCCCTTCCGACCCGACTTCTATGATTCAATATGATAGAAATTATCAGTAAATCAGTAGCCTAAAGACTTCAAATGAGAGAACCGTTACTATAGCTATTCAATTTGTTTCCAGGTGCAGTTGTAAGGATTTTTGAAGCACTATATTTAGAAACCGTTTTCCATCAGAATTTGGCAACAAAGCAAAACATAATCAGTTTATTTGTCCAAGATGAATAAAATAATACAGCTGTTTTATCTTGAGGGACAAACTTCTGAACTAAATAAATTGCATTGTTAGCTGCTAGCCAACAGCATGATCAATTGTTTATTTATTTTCTAAAAGTGTTATCTGTTTTAAATAATTAACGACTGAGTAAATTGCAATGAGATGCAAAGACTTTCACTATTATCTCACTCTTCCAAATCTAGCACCAGCCAGTAGCACCTGATTTGGACATGCCTGTAACTATCAAGTCATGTTCATATGCAGGGTAAGGAGTGCGCACACATGGTTAGCAATGTTTGCACAATTGCACATGCAGAGCTGCCTAAACATCTGCTTTCTGAATGTCAGGTTTAATTAATATAATTATATTCTGTAGTGGAGGACCCAAAACTGAACATGGTACTCCAGGAGTGGCCTCACCAGTGCTCAGTAGTGAGGTTGTGCCCTGTGTTGTCTAAAATTATGTTGTAGTTTGGAAAAGTTGGTCTTGGGCCCACAGACCTCAGCTTCCTGCTCTGCCAGGTGGGGCTAATTTCATTTATTTGTCTTCTGGGATTGTTGCATGGATTGAACACTATTCGACTGTGAACGGCACTGGGTCTCAACACTCTTCGGTTGCTGGAAGGTTTTTGGTTCCCAGAAGAAAATGCAGAAGTTCAGGTTTTTTTCTTTGCTGAGGTTGTTAAGGCAAAGCCTTGGCAGGGAGGCTCTAGTTGGGGTTGGTCCTGCTTTGAGCGGGGCTCGGATTAGATGCCTCCCTGAAGTCCCTTCCAACCCTCATCTTCTACGAGCCCACGGCTGTACTCACCACTTGAAGCCTTGAACAAGATGACTGACGTTGCAAAGAAGAGGAAGCGAAACTGTTCCCAGTGGTGGTGGGTCGCAGCAAGAGAGGGTTAGGTTGGATATGAGGAAACCCTTTCTCAGTGGGAGGGCGGTAAAACGCCGGAGCAGGCTGCCCCCAGCGGATTGCGGGTCTCCGTCCTTGGAGGTTGTGAAGACCGGGTGCCGAAGCCCGGGCCGGGATGAGCCACTTGGGTTTGTCCCGCTGTGAGCTCCCCCCACCGCCGTGCCGAGCCTGCCCCGGGCGTGGAGCTGTCCAAGGTCTGGGCGGCGGCGCGAGGCGCCCG
>NW_017729024.1:152930549-152932060 GCF_001723915.1 Gavialis gangeticus | reverse complement strand
GGCGGCCCGGCAGGTAGGTGACCGCGCACTTGCCAGCCCAAAGCAGGGGGCGGTTTAACAACTCTGGGAAAGTTTCGCCGTTGGCTTTCCCTGTGCTGGTCTCGTACGGTAACTAGCTGAAGGAAGCCAGGCTGAACCTGCCCTCCCGGCCGCCTCCAGAGATTGTTACAGCTGGACGTGAGCTGTAGGGAATAGCTCATTTCTCCAGCTCCTCCTGCTCTGTAAGCAAAGGCAGCTGTTACCGTCCTCTGAGGGGTGGATGGCTTTATCTGAGCTTGGACAGTCACTTTCTTGAAAAAGCCCCTCTGTTCACATCGGTTTCTCACTGTGCCCGCTAAAGTGCCCAAGGAAAGTTCCCGTGGCATTAGTACGATGGGAATGTCTGAAGCGATAGCGACTGTGGAAAGGGCACAGGATAAATCTCTGCTCTGACATACCTAGAGACTTAGCATTAAGCCAAGACGTAAGTTTTACCTTGTGTGCAAGAGAGATTTGACATGCGTGTGATATTCTGACAAGTGTGAGATATTGAGATGTACCTGAATTGACTGAGATTGTGAATCTAGTCCATGACTGTCAGTTTTCATCAACCAAATAAGATGACCTAGATGACCTTGTCATCTTTAAAATCGTCATTATAGTACCCATTACATTTTTTAAAATCTAAATGCCATAGAAATAAGAAAAAAAAACCTTGTACAAAAGACATAAGCCAATAATGATGTACAGCAACATTACAAAAATGAAGCTAATATAAAGAGAATGGCGAACATTACCAGATAATATCGGTGTTAGTCTACAGCTGCAGGGAAAATGGAATGATAATGTATTGTCTGAGATGTAATATGATTGTGTAATTAAAGGTTGTAATGCAGTGGGATGACGAGGTCAAACGGTTATAAAATACTACAAGACCGTTTCAGGCTGGACATAAGGAAGAATTTCTTTACTGTCCAAGCCCGCAAGGTCTGGAACAGGCTGCCATTGGAGGTGGTTCAAGCACCTACATTGAACACCTTCAAAAGCAAATTGGATGCTTATCTTGCTGGGATCCTATGACGCCAGCTGACTTCCTGCCCTTCGGGCGGGGGGCTGGCCTCGATGATCTTCTGAGGTCCCTTCCAGCCCTAATGTCTATGAAATCTATTAAATAAAGAGAACAGCTGACTTCTAAGCACTTACTAATGCTCTTCTAACATGGTATTTTTGTATGATATAATTTCTTCCCCTTATATTTCAATTTTAATTTCCATAGTGGTAAAAAATAACCTAAGAGGTCATCCAAAGCTCCTTGAAATCATTAGAGTCTCTGACTGACTTCAGTAGGCATTGAGTCAAGTCGCATGTCACATGTAGGGCCTTGTTACATGTTGTGCTTTGAGCTGCTCAAAGTTTGATCCATGTTAATGCTAGGCCACGTTTGGAGCTGCTGCACCTTCAAAATAAAAACCTTTTCTGACTGTCCCCCACCTGCCCAGCTATGACTTGCCATTAGAGGAGTAGGAAACAGG
>NW_017729024.1:152917662-152925549 GCF_001723915.1 Gavialis gangeticus | reverse complement strand
GCTGCACATTCAAAATAAAAACCTTTTCTGACTGTCCCCCACCTGCCCAGCTATGACTTGCCATTAGAGGAGTAGGAAACAGGGGCCTGACTAGGAGCTACAGCTGTGAGTTGCCATTACAGGGCTGGTGGACCAGGACAGGCTTCTATCCCAGCTCTAGGTGGGAGTGTATGAGAGATGGGGGACAAGGAGGGGAGAGTGACATAAAGCTGGGAAGTAGAGAGTTAATGGGATGGGGGTGGGTGAAATGAAGTCAGCCACTGGAAGGATCAAATAAAAAAAAGAAAAAGAATTGTAAAAAGAAATAAAGAGGAAGTAAATTGAAAAAGGTCTCATGTTTTAATAAACTGGGGATTTGGAAGTGGGGTGGGACAAGTGCTGGTCATGCTTCCTAGCGTGGCTGAAAACAGTAAAGGAAGAGACTTTTGGAGGAGCTATTGTCCCTGCCCCAGGAAGAAAGCCCCAGGTCATGGGCATCTGATCCAGCCCCCTGCCTTGTTTCCTCCCCCACATACTCCCCCCTAGACCCCACTCTTGGACTTGTCTTGCCCTGTGACCTGGCTAGCTGGCACGTGCTCTGCAGGCTGCAGCCTAAGTCTTGATCCTCCATACGCACACATGTATTTAACTTTATGCACAGTGAGTATTCTTTAAAGTTGCATATATTTTAATAATTTATTTTTTTCCAAAAGTAAAGACAAGAATAGAAAAGTGTACAGTGACCTGAAAAAGATACTCTCTGAGTGCATCTACACATGCAATTAATGCAACACAATAAACTCTGGAGCAGTTCAAGCTGGAGTTGACTGCTCCTGGGTGCATTGTCTACATGTGTGCCCGGGACAGCAGCAATTCGAGCTAGGGCAGAGCAGGCCACCAGCTGGCTGGGCTGACCAGGCGTAAGTTATGCCCTCTGATCACCATCATCTATATGTGCATTTCCGTGCAGTAAAGTACCCCACCATAATTTAGTACTGTCCCTGACAGTGCTATCCTATGGCAGTTAATTAGTTTACTGCGCCCTAATACTGGCACTCATGTAGATGGTGAAGATTTACTAAAGAACTAATTAGTCTTGTTCACAGTAAAGTGCACGTGTAGAAGCACCCTCTTTGTATGTATATTATATATAACAACAAACCACCCCACTGTACACATCCTATCAGTTCTGACTTACTGGCACACCTCCAAAAAGCAAGAAAACGTCTTTTGGGTTTCTCTCCTGCAAGTATTTTTGCTACTTATCTTAAATTTCACAGACTAAGCAATCCCATTCACTAAAGATGTGAGGCAGTAACTTTCTTCAGTTTATTTCCTTTGACAATGTTAAATACCTTGGCCAGACTCTGATATTCCTGCCGGCATTAGGTGTTTTTCAGTAAAGAGAACCTTACTCCAGAAACAGTCCTACTGCAATCCTTCAAGCAGTGCAGGTGGTGGTACTAGTCATCAGTAGATGTGTTTGGAGATTAACTGCTGTGAAACATAATGGTATCAGAATCTGCCCTATATATTCACTTCTGCTCTTTTCAGATTCTGATGTACTAGGTCAGGAATTGTGATGCTAGGATCTTGTTTCCATGTGTCCAAGGTGGCAGAAGTATTGTGCTTCTAGATTGGTTTGATCAAAACTTTTCCTTAAAATCCATGCTCTTTGGGGGTAGGGATCATCTTTCTGTTCTCTGTGTGTGTTCTGTGTGAAAATTGGAACAATCATACCACAGTGGGTGGCCGCTCCATGACTAGAGTCCTGATATGTGCCACTTCCGTACAAACATTTAATTATAATAAATGACAGTGCAAGCAATTAAACAACATCAGATATGAATTTGACCATTTGTTATGGTAGAATCATAATAATACAATTGATAAACCTTTTACTACTAAGTAGGTCTTCCCTTTGGGGCCTATTCACCCTGGAGTTAAAACAACTGGTAGAATTTTCTGGACCCGGTCACTGAATTATAATGGCCCACATCCTATTCCTCCTCTTAACTGGCCGAGTGGAGTTAGGTGCCCAAATGTGATTCCTATTTCATTCTGATCAGGTCCCAGAAAAAGTGTTAGCACACCACCTTTTGTGACTTGCCATAATCTCAGTGCTGCAAGTAAATCCTAAAACAGGAGGGCCTGTCCACTTTGTGCTTTAACTGTTTCAGGGACTTAAGCAGGGTGGAAAAGAAACATGGTTAGGTGCCTAATGAATGGGATAGGATCTGTCCCTGTGTGTCCTCTTTAGCAAGTATGCCAGCAGTTCCCACTATACATCCCACTATACATATTCAAAATATAGACAGGTGGGACATATCATCCCAGCTGAAATGCTAAGCCTGTGCAAGGGGCAGGGCCAGATTAACGCATAGGCAAACTAGACACATGCCTAGGGCCCAAGTGAAGAAGGGGTCCAGTTGTACTTATTTTACATTTTATAATTATTGAGTGAAAAAAGTAATATAAATATACAGTATTAAGTAAGGGGCATGAGTTTGTTTGTCTAGGGCCCACGAAAGGATTAAGCTCTGGCAAGTGGGGAAGGATACAAAACAGTGGAATATTGAGAGTGATATTTTTAAAATGTTTAATTTTCATTGAAGCAAATACAAGCAAGAGCATGTGAACTGAAGCTGTAATGGCCAGAAATGGGCAGAGTGTCCTAGGTCTGAAACAGAACACAGAGATTCTGCCTAGGCTGCCTCGACCTCTGGCATATCACTGGCACTCAGAAATGAAGTAAACTTTTTCCACTGCTCTTTTCTTTTTTTTTAAGGGAAGAACCTGAACCCAAACCCCTGACCTTACCCCCAACAATGGAGTAATCTTGAGATTCTGTGGGATTTTCCTGCAACGTCCCATCCCCTGTGTGGGTTTTCAGTGATGGGAAACAACCTGGGTCTTAGCACTTACATAGAGTTTCTGTCAAATATAATCTATGATTCTGTTTACAAACATTAAATTGGCCTCTGACCATCCAGGAGAAGTAGGCAAATGTTTGTTTTTCTCATCGTACGGCTTTGGTAATACGAGCACAGAAAAAGTAATACATTACCTAGGGTTTCTCAGGCAGTCAATGGGAGAACTGGAACCAGACCCAAGCTACCTGGCTCTCTTTCCTGTGGTCAAAAACCAAAGCGTCTTTCCCTCCAAAGAAGAACAAGGTATTGGCAAAAAATAGTAGAACTCTGGTTTCAAGCTGTCTGAGAGGAAGATAGATGCACTATGTTTGTAATACAAGGGTCTCTTCTTTATGCATCAAAAATGCCAGGTGCTTTGTATATTTATTATTGCTATTCATTCCACTAGATTTATAAAATGACAGAGGGTGCCTGTTTACTCCATCTGGATGGATGCCCCTGACAAATGTTTAGAAATCCAACTAATCTCTTATTAATCAAAAGTATACATGTCAAATAAAGATCTCTTGCCTCATTCACAGGACAGACTTTCCCTTCCTCTGATTACCTGCAATTCATTCATAAGTACTTTGCCATTTATTAAGACATGAAGAGCTACAGATTATACCAATCTAGGTATCTGCCATAAAATTTTTGTAAGTATGTCAATGCTGGTGATAAATCCTGTTAAAGCTTCATGGAGGCAGATCTGTTCAGAGAGGATTAGTAGGATACATTTTCTATTCGTTGTCGTGACAACCACGACTCTACACAGCTGTAAAGCTTCATGTTAATCCATGTGGGTTAATCTAGTTTCAGGATTAGCTCATCAATATCAAGTTGCAAGATAACAGCTGGGTTAAATGCTTTTGTCTCTCTTCTCCAAAATAATGCCTAACCAAACAAGCCTGCACAAAAAACATGACATCATGCAGGAATGTATTTAGACCCTATAAAAAAGTAGTTGATCCAAATATTATTATTTTACATCAGTGTCTCAGATCTGTTTGGTGTTTTTTTATATATATATATGGATATTTACCAATTCTTGACTTTTTGCACTGGGTAAAAAGAGAGTGACAACAGCCGTGAGTTCTGTCATTGTTTGTAGGGGGTAACGTGTGTGTGTGTGTGTGTGTGTGTGTGTGTTCAACTACGAAGAATCTAAATAGTTCAGCGTCTGCCACATGTCTCGTATCACAGTTGAAGGTGATCCTAAGAAGGGGTTTGATATCTTGGTTCGCTGGTAACCTTAACTTTAAAGGTGTGAGCAGTTCCATGTACTTCACTATAAAACATACAGCTGAGTGCTTGGAAGGGGAATAACCTACTAGAGTTCCTTGGACAGAGCTAGTGCAGGAAAAATCATGGCAGGCAACACAATAATAAGCAAGGACTGATGAAGCAGGGCAAAGGTACACAGTATTTTGCAGACTAGAGGAAGAAATTGGAGTACAGGTGGCTCAATTTCTGTGCAGACAAGTTAAAATTAAAGCCTTTGTTTCACCATGAATCAAAATATAAAGAAAGATTATGAGACAAAGTTCTTAGTTTGTGGCTTAGCAGAGTTGCAGTCTGACAGTCAGACCTGCCATCTAGGAATCAAGACCCCTGGGTTCATCCTTTCCTCAGTCACTTTTTATCCCTGGGCCAGTCTTTTAACACCTGAGTTTCCCCAAACATGCAGTAGAGGTGTTAAAAGAAGTGTTAATTTTAATAAATGTTTACAAGGCATTTTTACCTTCTTAGGTATAGGTGGCCCTATCGATATGTAAAACATCATTCATTGTCTTTTGTCACTATTGAGCTACTTAGGATCTCTTGGCATGGCCTTGTTACAATACAGCAACCATTAATAATTTAGCTTAATTAAAGCCTTTTTTTAAATGCAACTTACATGTGAGGTTTCAATGAGATGTAACGTCTGGAAGGTTTCAGTGGTCTCTATGGCAGCCCGGTAGGGGGTGCTCCTGTGCTGAGCCACCCACCTCGCTGTACCCAACAACCTTCTAGGCTCCAAGTACCTCCTTGGGGATGCCTCACATCTGGCTGACCCCCTTCCTGGAGCACACCCGCAAGTCTGGGGGTGATGCTGCCACCACTCTTTGAAGGGTTGATCAATGATAGGGAGGGGCTGTATGGGAGCCTCTCTTGTCCCCACTTTTGCCTGTCCACTGGTATGTCTCATAAGATCTGCAGTAGTCTATCACATTCTGGGCAATCCTGGGCCAATAAAAGTTCTCCTGCAGCTGCTGGCTTGTCCATTCCCTGCCCATGTGGCCAGCACAAGGTAAATCATGAGCCATGGAAGGCTATTGTTGTCTGAACTTAAGGGATACTATGAGCTGGCAGCGGTGCTCCCAGGTCTCGGCATGGTTCATAGGCACCCACAACTCACAGAGGAGTCCTTTATCCCAGACCACCTGTTCCCTCTTATCTGGGGTGAACTCTGGCTCCTGAGCCATCTCCCAAAGTTCCTCCAAGTCGGGGTCCTCTAGAACCTCCTGCTTGAACTCCTCTTGTCCAGGGAGATCTAGTGCTCCTGTAAGGAGTGCACCTTCACCCTCACAGATGTTCTCTAACGTCTCCCCAAGAGTCTCAGTTTCCTCCTCCACTGACTGACTGGGCTCCTCTCTGGGGCTGTCACTTAACCCAACCTCGAGGTTGCCAGTTCCCTCAGTGGCTTGTGGATGGTTGCAGTCAGGAGGAGTCTCTTCCTTCTCCTCCTCTGCAGCCAGTTGGGTGACTGGGCCCTGGGAGGTTTCCACCCCTTCTGCTTTAACCTTTCTGCTCTGTTGACGAGTCACCAGATTAACACGGTAGGGCTCTATGAAGTGGTCCCCCACCCTTTGCAGGTATTCAAGCTCCATAATATCCTGCCCCACCAATATGGGGACAGGAGCCTCTTCCAGCACTCCTAGCTCTGTGCACATCCCATAGCCTCCCCACTCAATGGGAAGATGGGTTATTGGTACCTCAAATGACTGGGGCCCTACCCCTTGTATGGTATGGGTCCATCCCAGGGCTATGTCTGCAGGTGAAACAAGGTTGGTATTGATTAATGATGCACTGGCCTCATCTGTCCAGTTCCCTGACAAGGGTTCTCCCTTTTACCATTATCTCAGTCTGGTGGGTAGCTATCACCTTCTCTAGGTTTGTAATCCTGTAGCAATAGGTATACCCTCAAAGTGGCTTGGGTCCCCCTCCCCATTGCTTACAGCTGTTGCACAGCTGATTGGCTTGGGTTTGGTGCTTAGCTATGGGCAGCTGGACCTGATTTGGCCTGGCTCCCCACAGCTATAGCACCCCCTCTTTTCCGAACTGGGTGGTTTGACCTATGCAGGAGGTGGCCCACTTTGCCATTTTGGGCCTGGCCCTCACTTCCCCCCTTTGTGAGGGGTCATTCCTATGGCATTTCTAGCTCAGGGGGCTCAGTCCCAGCAGCTAGTTAGAAAGAGTGGTTCCATCATCCCCACACCCGCTTGGAACTGGGGTGGACAATTCCTTGGTTTGCTCATAGTCCAGCAGGACTTCAATCAGGTCCTGTATCTTTTGCCCTCTTTTTCTTTGGATGCCTGTCTCCTTCAGCTTCTCCACCAATTGGTCCATGGTCAGGTGGTCATATTTGTCAGCCATACTAGCTAGCTACTCTATCCAGTTGACCCAATGCCAAATTAAGGATTTGTTTGCTCAAGGGTTTTCAGTGACTCTAGTCCCTTTCCCAAGTTATGTCTTCAAGACACCAGGCTGTTGGATCCCACCTCTAACACCACATGTGCTGGGCCAGTAGGGGTGCTCCTGCACTGAGCCACCCACTTCACTGCGCCCGACTACCTTCCAGGATCCAAGTGCCTCTCTGGAGGTGTCTCGCATCTGGCCAACCCCCTTCCTGAAACACACCCACAAGCCAGGGGGTAATGCTTCCACCACCCAGGGTCTGGACTGTTCTTGAACCTGTGCCCCCTGGGAAATGCATGCCTAGTAGTCCTTGAGGGTACTCTACCCACTGCAAGAACTTGGGGTGCTTCCCTTAGTCTGAAGCACAAATAGTGGCCTCCCTTAGTAAGCCGAACCAAAGGGACCCCAAGGTATAACCTTAGACCCTCTCCCAATAAGTCTCCCATGCCAGGTACAGAAGAGAACTTTATTGATTACAAAGAGTAGGTTTGGAGTAGGGTGTACAGAGTAGAGCAATATCGGAGAAATACCTTAGAATAAACAGGGTGGCTGGGTAGCCTTTGATCATGCATCTAAGTTACTGCAAGCTATATATCTAGTTAGATCTCAAGTAGCTTACTCGCAAGTATCATCCAGAGGCTGACAGAGCTTTCCTCTGGAAGCAGGCAGTTCGTAGCGTGTCCATGTGTTTCAAGAGAAAGAGAGAGAAAGCTGAGCTGCTCTCTGTGTCTTCATCATGGCTGCAACCCCTCCTCCTGGTCAGTCTTGATTTATATAGACCTTCTGACCTCGTTTACCTGATCCAATGAAGGCCAGCTGAAGTTGGCTGCCAGCCAAACAATTTGAAATGTATCATTGGCTACTGGACAGAGGGTCAGTGGATTTTGCCTCCCCTCCCAGCCATGAGGTTATTGCTTAGAACAATGGAGAGTTTAAGCACCCCCTCCCAGGTGTGTGAGGCCAATCACATAGGCAAAGGGGCCTCTCACTTACTTCAGTGAGCTACTTAGCCACCAGAGGGCTAGACAGGTGTGGGGACCAAGTTTCACAGTTTCATAGTTTCTAGGGTCGGAAGGGACCTGAGCAGATCATCTAGTCCGCCCCCCTGCCATGGCAGGAAAGAGTACTGGGGTCAAACGACCCCAGTAACGTGTTCATCTAACCTCCTCTTAAAAACCCCCAGGGTAGGAGCCTGCACCACCTCTCTTGGAAGTTGGTTCCAGACCCTAGCCGCCCTGACCGTGAAATAGCACCTCCTGATGTCTAACCTAAACCTACCCTCTGCCAGCTTGTGACCATTATTCCTGGTCACTCCTGG
>NW_017729024.1:152908764-152917460 GCF_001723915.1 Gavialis gangeticus | reverse complement strand
GCCCTCCTCTGGACCCTCTCCATGCTGTCCACATCCTTCTTGAAGTGCGGCGCCCAGAACTGGACGCAGTACTCCAACTGCGGCCTGACCAGTGCTGCATAGAGGGGGAGGATCACCTCTTTTGACCTGTTTGACAGACCCTTTTACATTGGGTGTGATGCTATTTGTGCATTAGAGCAAAGGGTCAGATTTTGCAACACTGAAGACCTGGCTGGCAAAAGTGCAGGGGACACGTTTGACACCAGACATTACAAGTAAATACACACACACACTGACTATGCTTTTTTTTAAAAATACTGTTCATGCACATGAAGATTTCCTTTTACCTTCCTGCCAATGCAATATGTACTTTCTCGTGTTTGAATTCACCCACAATAAGTCCTGCAGTGGATGTTCTTTTTTGCCTCTGTGCAGTTACTTTTCTTGAGGACTCTGAAAATATTTGCTCCTAAGGTTGCATTTGAGCAGCTCTGAACTGATGCCGCTTTCTCTGCATATTGAGAATCTTGAGCTCTCATTAATTTGAAGGGAACTGAGACCCCTCAGCACCATTCAGGAGGTGTACAGTACCTGGTAAAATAGGCCTTCTAATAAACATCAAAAGAAAGCATTAAGAGTAATCCTAGTGCAAACTGTGTGCTGCTAGCCATCAAAGAAGTAATTGTCCATTTTTAAGTATCTTAATTGAAACATCATCAAAGTTTGTTCTAAGATGAGTTTTCTCGTAGTACAATTCAGTGGTAATTAACTCTAGTGTGTTCTTGCATCAGGATGTGTGTGTATGTGTGCGTGTTTCTCACAAGCCTTCTCTCCCAGCTCCCCATTTTATCTCCCCTCCCCCTTCCTGCACTTCGTTGCTCCATGCCGTTTGAAACAACCAATGTCCTGCTAGGTCAGGAGAATGATTCAAGGACTCCCTCCAGAGCCAGAGCTGGAGTCCTTGTAAGAGGTAGGTTTGGCAGCTTTCCCAGGCACAGATTACATCACCTCTTTGGTGGTGGTGGCCTTGAGTGACCCTAGGCTTGATGAGCTTCTGAATGCTTATTTGGCAGGACAATGAAAGCGCTGATTTGTACAGCTACCACAAACTGGCCTCCCATTTTACATGAAAATACAGGCTTCAAGAAAAATACAGGAATCTAGGTTGTGATCTTGGAGTTGTTAATATTCTCCATGCTTACTGGCTATGTCAAAAGAAGCAAATTACTGCAGAGGTTTAATGATGCAGCATCATCCCATTTTGTAACCTCACACAAAAAGCCGTTGCTGCAGTCCTTACGGAAGTGAATGTCCCTGTGACTAAAAAAAAGAAAAAAAAAAAGAAAAAGATTTTCCCTTGTAGAGGACTTTCAGAGCTGGCTCATAAGTCCTGTGAAGAATTGTCAGAATGGGATTGCATTGCAGCCAATCAACAGCCCATCCCTTTGGAAACTGTGTCTAATGGTGAGAGAGAAAAGAAGCTGAGTGTATACCTGTGCCTGACTTGCAAAACAACCCAGTAATTAGGACACTCCTTTGGGATATGGAAGTCCTAGATTCAGTCCCTCCTTTCCCTGATCTAGGACATGGATCTCCCAAATGCTGGATGAATGCACTAACCTGGCATGGTAAAGTTGTTCTTTTTGTGGTCCAATGACTTCATATAAACCAGAGCTTGAAACTGGCCCCACAGTTTAGCACCACTTGAACTTGGGTCTTCCCATCCCAGGAGAATGCCCTCATCACAGCATTATTTTTCAGTGGAGGTTTCTTTCTTTTGTGCTCATGGTGGGGGTTACCAAAAATATATATCTCACTTTTTTACCATTTTTCTATACTTTATACTTCAAAACCAGAGCTGTAAGTACAGGAAAGAACCTACCAAGAACTCCCTCAGTCAAGCCTTTTATTGTTGATTTTTTTTGTAGAAAACTTTTAAATAAATTAATAATGAATTAAAAAGACCAGATACTTTTTCTCATGGTTGCCTTCACACATGGAAAAGGGCTTTTTCAGCTTCTTGTCATGATTACAGGCAAGTGGCAGGTAGAAGTCAAAGAAGGTTAGTTATTTGGAAAGATACTTAAGAAAAAGAGTTCTTGGGCATGCTGGGAACCACATAAAGTCAAAACTAGAGCTGTGTGAATTGAAGACAGCTGACAAAAGACCTGACTCTACAGGCTAGAGTTTGGCAAACTAACTTGCAATGTCTGGGTGGCAGTGTGACAAAGCATATGATGCTGTATCATTGGAACAGTACCCCAGAAGAGCCGCCGCTTTGAAATCTGCACTTGAAGAGCTTGAAGTGAAAGCCATACTCTTCCCCCGCCACTTCCCTCTTTGCAGATTTTTATCCACTGAGGGGTGAGCTCTAATGGGCAGTGTTATGACAATGGAGGCTGCAGTATATTGTTGCAGACGACACATTGTAGCCAGTTCAGGCCCTGGACTCTATTATGACAAGGTCAATAAAAGGACCTACCTAGACCAGAACTGAGAAGAACAGTGCCCCCACCTCCTACCCCCAGCGTGGGTGGCCCTAAGTGTATTTGTTAAAAGCAATTGCAGGACGTATTTAGATCTATATGCAGTTCAGGAGAGCAGAGTAAAGAGAATTAATTCCCCCTAGAATCGATGTGGAGCTGTGTTGTGGATGCCGAATGATTGTTGTTGATCAGTTGCTGATTGTGCTAGGAAGCAAAATAGAGAAGTATGTTAGTAGCCTGCTTGAGATGGCAGTTAGAGAGGCAGCATTTAGGCTAGGCTGCCTTATTCTTATGGGACACTGCATTGGGAAGATCATCCCATAAATGTTTGGTTTACTTGTTCTGGTATGAGGGCTGAGGAATGCTGCTCTCACAAATGAAACATGGACGGATCAATCTGATGACGGTGGAGATTAAGATCTCAAGAACTGTATAAAAGCCGGTGAATTCTCTCAGATAAATGCACTGGATGGTGAAAAGCTTAGTGGCAGCAAGGTAGACTATAATAGTTAAGGACAGTGTTTCATGTGAAACAGAGACCCCACTGGGAAAGCTGATCTCATGCCTACTCCTTTGCAAGCTGTCTGGCTGAAAGATTGTTTCCAATTCATCACCTCAAAGGTTGCTTCGTTTTTTAAAAAGCTTCTGCTTTCTAAAAGGTCATCATAGGGAAGCCTAATTGGTGAAGTGTAAGTTTGAGCCTTGCTGTGGGCTTGTGCCAAAAGTCATTCCTAGCCAACCCAGATATAAATGGGCACTAGTCATTCAGATTGACAAGTCAAATATGACAGAGCAGGGCATTAACCACATCTCTCTTTTGTGGCATTGATCACAGAATCTGCTATGCTTTAGCCATGCTAACTTTATGGCCTTGTGGGCTCAGGTGGACTTTTGACCTTTTTGACTTACTGGAACATGGTTGGTGCTCCCAAGAATCCAAATAACAAGCCAAACGTCTTTATTTAATATACATGCATTTCTCCACTAATGTACATGCCAAGAGTAATCTATTTAATAGTCACTTTCATTAGGGGAAAAATAAGAGTAATCTATTTAATAATTTTTCACAACCAGACCTTAAACATTGTCTCCCATCACCCTGTATTGCTAAAACTACCTAGTATAATTTGCAGTGTGCTTTGAAATCTTTCACTGAGGAAGGCACTTCTGTTAAAAGCTATAGGAACTTGAATAGCCAAAGATGTGTAAGGGGACCTCTCTCAGGAGAGTACACTAGCAGAGCTCCACTGATTTTACATGGAGTTACATCCATGAGCTTCCACTGACTTCACTGGGTAATGGATCTGGCCCATCATGCTTTCCAGGCACAAGACATTAATTTAGTAATGAGTCGAAGGGAGTAATGCCACTCTGAATTTTTGGCACCACTTCTTGCAGCATCCAGATTATCATTAGGAATCTCTCATCTCATTTTATCTTGCTGTCTTTGTTTAAGCTTGTTTAGCCTATGAGATCTGATGGGGCTGTTCAGCCACATTTTCTAACTTTCATCTGTTTACAGAGTTAACCCAAAGATCCCAGTGAGATTTAAAAATATACCCCTGGTTTAAATGTGTAGCTATTCGAACCATAAGCTTTGTAAATTTGGCTTAGTTATTCAATATTAAAAAGCAAGAATTTTCCCAAGATATATTTTGTTGCCACAGCTTGTAGCTTAATATGAATAAATTTTAAATGATAATTTTAGTGATAGATTCACTGGATGAATTCCAACCTATAATTTTCCCTTACTGCCTTCCAGTTTCAGATTTAGTCCTTTCCTTTTTTATGTCCTTGTGACGCAGTATTTAGCAGAATTTGTAGACTTACTGGAATCTGACAGGGCCGCACCGTAAGCACTTCTGCTACGGTCTTGGATTTGAAACCTCTGGGTTGTCAACCTTATGCCTTAGCACCCATACTGCCCCAGTCCCATCAGATTTAGTCAATTATATTTATTATAATGGGAATGTAGTTAATTTATTTTGTGGTCCTGTTGTCACTCTTGACACTTTCCAATATTAATATTGTTATTTTAGAATACCATTAGCTCTTTTATTGGATTTTTTCTATCATAAACTAAAAAGAGTTAGAGAGTTTTCCCCCTTGATTTGTTTTTCCTTTCTATTTCTGCTATCCTCATCCAGTTCTGCTCCATTCAAGCAACAGTCTTTTCTTATGTTGGTGGGTGGTTGCCATGAAGAGGCACAGTATTAAGCAAATCCAGGATGGATTAGTCAGTGAATGAAATGCCAGCAGCACTGTGTTAATATCTGTGTAAAAATAGCTAGGGCTATTTCAGAACTTTAGTCAAGCAGTAATAGCTTGAAGCTTCTACAACACTGTAGACTATGCTATATTCTCTATTAACGTCTGGATTCTGAGTCATAATTTTAATTCAAGATCTAGGGGGAAAGAAGTCAGTGACATGTTAGGCTTTGTTGCCCAAAGTTTTCTTGTTGCATCTTGAAGGCGTGTGGTGCTAACAGGGGTTCTGCGTTTACTGAATGGTGAGTATTACTTTTGCTTTACCAAGTGAGTATCAGTATAAGAAAGTACAGTGTGAAGGTTTTGCATGCTTGCAGGAAACTAGAAGTGGACAGCTTGTACAAACATAATAATATTTTTCTTTCACTCAAAAGTAAGTGGACCATGTTCATAGTTTGGTCAGTGGGGAAACAGTAGTTGCAGAAAATAAGAATCCTTATTGCTCATATTCAGTGAGTTTATAATTAATTTATAATTTTGCAAATAAATTCAGAATCCACTTCCTGATATCACATTTAATTGCCAATTTAAATGTTTAAACAAATATGTATTGTGCTGTCATCTGAGTGGAAGGTTCATTCTGCTTATTTTCATGAGCCGCTCTGGGCATATCTACATGAGATGTTTACTGTGCAGTTGACTAATTAGCTGCACAGTAAACATCGAACGTCTACACATGCATCCCTGTTAGGCTGGAGGAAACTAATTTACTCCATGGCAGGATACTATTTGTAAAAACAAGTACTATCCTGCTTCAGAGTAAAAACTCCACAGCAGCGCACGTGTAGACGCTGCCCCGGCTGGCTGGGGCACAAGGGTGCTTCAGTATGGGGGCTACCTGCTGGCTAGCCCCACACTGAAGCACATTCATTCCCCAGCCCAGGGGCGATACATAGGGGGTGCATGCCGGTGCATGTGCACCCCCTGTAAAAAGGCACTGATGACACTGTCGGTGGTACCTGCAGGAGGTTGCTGCTTGCCATCCTGCTGCCAGCACTGGCGGCAGCGTCTGTGGGTGGTCCATGATCGCCACTTGCTGCCACTGCCGGCAGTGCCTGTGGGTGGTCACTGACCCCTGATCAGCGTTTGCCACCTCCCCCTCCCCGCCACCAGCAGTGCTGGTGTTGTCTGCAGGAGCTCTATGCATACTGCCATCGGGCTCCCGCTGCCACTGCTGCACTCCTGCCACCGCCATCACAGCTGTGCCCCCGCAGCCACTGGGGGCACACGCTATTCATGCCCCAGCCAGCCCCTCCACAGCACATTGAGCTGGGGGAAGCATCCCCAGGCTAGCAGGCTGACTCCCAGAGCCCTCTGCCAACTGAGGCTGCTCTGACCCAGCTCAACATGCTGTGTTCCCAGGTGCATGTGCAGATGCGGTGCCCAGGAGTAATGAACTCTAGAGCAATAAGCTCCAGAGTGTATTTATGCACACTAATAGCACATGTAGATGTGCCCTCTATGTGGCAATTCAAATACTGTATTGTATTAATTTAACAGGCCTAAGAATCTGCTGAAAAAAATGAACTATTACTCCATATATATAATTCAGAAAGTTAAATGAAAAATGAAATGGGTGATCTCCAGATATTAGTGGATATTCAGGCAAGTCAATTTTTATAAGCTTTAACTAGAATATTATTAGACCTCAGTACTATTCCAGATCCTAAGCTAATATAACCTCATTGAAATCAGCAGATCTGTACCAATTGACACCATCAGAATATCAGTCTGGATTGGTCTAGTTTGTTGGCATTTGTGGTTTTGCTGTACATTTTAATCAAAATCTCATCCAAAACAAGCAACTTGTTTTTTTTCTTTTTAATGACTTGGAGAAACTCAGTGTACTAGATACTTGCGTATCACTTAAAGTTTTAGTTACCAGTTTTATATAGCGCAGCAGTGGGGCATGCTTCCTGCAATGTACAGCACGTATTCTGTGCCAGATACAGGCTTTCAGTATCTGGAGTTGTCAGTACAGCATTTCTTCAAACAGAAAAAAAACTAGACGTAGATCTTCTGCTAAACTTCTGGCTGAGTCATGCTATCTCTGTTCGTATTTTCTGAACACTGAATACAGTCCATTCCCAATAGAAAGTCAGTTTTACATCAGACGTGAATAAATGAAATTAGTGCCTTCTTGGAAGTGAAATACTTGAAATTGAAGTTTTTTGAGCTTCTCATTGACGTGCATAATGTTTAAAAGTTCTTGAAAGTTACTACAGTTGAATGGAGGATGTAAATCTAATTCTTTGTTAGATGGCCTTGGTAGGAAATAGTACATGGGTGTGCCTACGCAAGATGTTTACTGCAGACCTGACTAAGTAGCTCCACAGTAAAATGTTACCATCTACACATACTACCCTGTTATGTCACAGTACACTAATAAACACCAGCACAGGGTAGTCCAGCTAAACACAAGTGGTACCCTACAGCGGTGTTGTTTTTTGTGCTGCAGTGCATGTGTACATGGTGATGTGGCTGGACTGGGCATGATGGTGCTTTATTGTGGGGGCTGGCTGCTGGCTAGCCCCGCACTAGAGCACCTTCATACCCCAGCCAGCCCCTCCACAGCATGTTGAGCCAGGTCAGAGCAGCCCTGGGCTGGCAGGCTGCTCTGGAGGCTGCTGCAGAGCAGCCTCAGGTCCCCTGCCAGCCCAGGCTGCTTCAGCTAGGCTCCATGTTCTGTGCACTGCAATATGCTCTGGAGCTTTTTCTCCTGGGCGCATGTTCAAACAGCGCACCTGGTAGCAATAAGCCCTGGAGTTTATTCATATGCATTAATTGCACATGTAGATGTGCCCAGTTAGGAGTAGATTCTGATATTCTTATCCATATTGAATTATTACATGAATAATTGAAGTCACTGGATCAGACTGCGAGCCCCTTATTCACATTGGGACTATCTTGGAAGTGAGATTTCATACAGCATGAGTAAGGTTATATGAATGTAGCCAGAAAGTGGTAGTGGATGGGTCGTTTTTGACCTGGAGGGATGTGGGCAGTGGAGTTCCCCAGGGCTTGGTCCTCAGGCCTGTGCTATTCAACATCTTTATCAGTGACTTGGAGGTGGGCATGGAAAGCATGTTGTCCAAATTCGCAGAGATGACACAAAGATTTGGGGAGAAGTGGGCACACTGTGGGGGAGGGACAGAATCCAACTAGATCTAGACAGGTGACAGAGGTGGGACGATGAGAATAGGATGGAATTCAGCACGGACAAGTGCGAAGTGCTGCATCTAGGGAGAAGGAACCTGCAACATACCTATAAGCTGAGGAACACTCTTCTTAATGACATAGTGGCTGAAAGGGATCTTGGAGTCATTGTTGACTCCAAGATGGACATGAGCCGCCAATGCAAGGAAATGGTCAGTAAGGCTAACTGCACCTTGTTGTGCATCTACAGATGCATCACAAGCAGGTCCAGGGAGGTGATCCTTTCCTTCTGTGCAGCGCTGATCAGGCCGCAGTTGGAGTACTGTGTCCAGTTCTGGTCACCACACTTCAAGAGGGATGTGGCTAACCTTGAGAGGGTCCAGAGAAGGGCCGCTCGCATGGTCAGGGGGCAGCAGGTGATGATAGACTCAAGGGCCTGAATCTATTCTGCCTCCACAAAAGAAGACTGAGAGGGGATCTGGTGGCTATCTATAAACTCACCAGGGGGGACCAGCGGAAAATAGGTGAGGCTCTGTTCTCCCGGGCACCACCTGGGATAACAAGGAATAACGGTGACAAATTGTTTGAGAGTAGGTTCAGGCTTGATGTCATAGTTTCATAGTTTCATAGTTTCTAGGGTCAGAAGGGACCTGAGCAGATCATCTAGTCCGACCCCCTGCCATGGCAGGAAGAGCACTGGGGTCAAATGACCCCAATAAGGTGGTCATCCAACCTCCTCTTAAAAACCCCCAGGGTGGGAGCCTGCACCACCTCACTTGGAAGCTGGTTCCAGACCCTAGCCGCCCT
>NW_017729024.1:152905615-152908154 GCF_001723915.1 Gavialis gangeticus | reverse complement strand
GGGAGGTGGTGCTCTCCCCTACCTTGGGGGTCTTCAAGAGGAGGTTGGATAGATATCTGGCTGGGTTATTATGATCCCAGCACTCGTTCCTGCCCAGAGCAGGGGGTCGAACTTGATGGTCTGTTCTGGTCCCTTCCAACCCTAGAAACTGTGAAACTATGAAACTAAGAAAGCATATCTACACATGCTATTAATTTGCATTAGGCTTACTGCAAAGCAAAATACTGTGCAGTAAGCCTTCCCTGGGAGCATGTCTATATGTGTCCCAATGTACACTGTGCTCTGCTGATTGCAGCAGCAGCTGTCTCCTGGCCCCGTGCATTTTGGGGAGGGATGGGAACCTGATGTGCACCAGGTCAGGAGATAGCTGCCCCTGCAGTGGGCAGAACTCTCCTGGCCCTATGCCTATTGGGACACACAGCTGCCAGGGAGCCCCCTGCCACATGGGGCTTCCTTGTCTGGCAGGGGGTTCACTGGGAGCTGTCCCAGGCATGGGGCAGCTGCCAGCAAGCCTCCTGCCAGGCAGTGGGCATAGGACTCATCACCAGCTGCCCTGCTTGGCATAGAATTGATTGCTGTAGGGGGCAAGTAGGGGCAGGCCACCCTTTGTTATGGCTCCCAGCATGGAAGGGGCAGAGAGTTCTCCAGTCCTGGTGCAGATTGGCTCCTGTGGAGAGCCAGGAACTCAGCAGCGTGAGGACCAGGGACAGAGATCTCCAGGTCAGCATCTACATGAGTGCTAATGCAGAATTAATCTAGTACCTGTTAGCTAATACCTATATGTAAATGTGGTAAATGCCCCACACCTATAGATGGTGATGCTTAAATGTACAATAGATTAGTCTACTGCGCAGTAATGTGCCTCTTGTAGACGCATGCAGTGGGCATATCTACACATGATATTAAGTAGGCTTAAATTTAATATGCATTGAGCTAATGCACATTAAGCGTTTTTTGGCAGGTGTCTACACGTGGTGGGACATGGCACTAACTTTAGTCCCAGGTCAGTGCAGCCCTGCCATGTGCCCCTGTGGCCACCAGGGGGAGGTCAAGCCTTGAAACACATGCCTGCCTGCACTTGGCAGCTATCTTAAAAGCACATCCTCTGCACTGTAACCTCTGGGCTGATGCTTCCTGTGTCAGAGCAACAGCATGGCAGAGAAACAGGCAGTTTGTGCCCTCTCTGCTCCTGCTGCAGATGCACTTCCCAGCCCTGATTGCCCTAGTTCCTGGCCCTGGCACCCAGGGACAGGGTCCCCTGCTCCTCAGGGCTGCTGTAGCTGGCCTGCTCACCTGCCACCATTCCACATGCCTCCTGCTCAGTCACCCTGCACTGCCCGGCTCCCCCATCCACTCTGGCTGCCTGCTGGATGACTGGTGTGTGACCTTCCAGGGCCCCCACTGCTGTGTAGCTGCTGTCACCAGCCCTGGTGACCATGGGCTCCAGGATGCCACTGCTGTCACCCTCCTGTACCACCAGCCCCATCGCGCCAGCCAGCACTGGTGGCAGTGCATTGTGCTGCAGGAATGGGATGAGTGGGTCAACATGCTCCATCCTGGGTGATGTCCTCATCCCACCAAGCCAGCTCCCACACCTCTCATGCCTGCTGCAGTGCCTGCTTCTGCACCATCCAATTTTCAACCAGGAGGGTCCAGTCCCTGGTGTGCCGCTGGCACAGCCAGCACATTTAGGTGACTCCATCAGTGAGTGGCAGCAACCCTGCTGTGGCATTCCCACAGGGCCCTGAAGCCTCTCTCCCATGTTCAGATGTTGGCCCTGAAGAGGCAAGAGACAGGCTTTTATACGAGTTTGCAACATTGCAGAGGTAAGATGCAGGGCTGTGCAAAACGGCACCATTCCATTTTGACTTGTTTCAACGTTTTGACAGAACAGTGATTCATTTTGAATTTTGTTTTGATTTGAAACCACTGTTCCATTTTGTTTCAATGGTGTTGCGATGTTTTGTCCATAGGCTACAATGGGGAAGCTTGAAACAGCCTCTCTCATCCAGCAGGCAGATCGGGGGGCTGTGCGATTGAGCTCAGTTCCCCTCCCCAGCCCAATCAAGTTGGGGAAGGAAACTCAGCCCAGCTCAGCTGAATTCCCTTCCTGAACCCGATCATAGCACAGAATGTGGGGTGCTTCACAACTTGAAAGGTTTCGAAACTTTTGAAATGTTTCAACTGCCCTTGTTTTTTTTTCAAGGCTGTTTCAAAGCCCTTTGTTTCATTTCAGTTTCACTGTTTTGAGCTCAGAATGAGTTAATAGATTTCATAGACACTTGGGCTGGAAGGGACCCTGGACAATCATTGAGTCCAGCCCCCTGCCCCAGGGGCAGGAAGTCAGCAGGGATCAGAGGATCCCAGCAAAATAAGCATCCAAATGTGTCTTGAAGGCATTCAAAGTGGGTGCTTGAACCAGCTCCGGTGGCAGTCTATTCCAAAACTTGGGGGCTCGGATAGTGAAGAAGTTCTTTCTTATGGCCAGCCTGAACTGGTTACAGTGGAGTTTGTGACTGTTCAATCTTGTCATCCCTTG
>NW_017729024.1:152905354-152905604 GCF_001723915.1 Gavialis gangeticus | reverse complement strand
CTTGTGGGACCCCACTGGTCACAGTGCACCAAGACGATTGGTGGCATTCACAGGGATGCAGCCTGGCTCTGGGGGCACCAAAATGCAGGTCAGCTGCCACATGAAGGGCATGGTCTTCTGGGCACAACTGGACTGACAGTTGAAGTCAGTCACGGCCACCCACTGTGCCTGCAAAACCTTGGCCTTCATGTGGTATTGCCATGCCATCCAAGAGTGGCCTTGTGCATGCATCCTGGCTGAAATGGCCTCA
>NW_017729024.1:152886015-152900354 GCF_001723915.1 Gavialis gangeticus | reverse complement strand
ATGCAGGTCAGCTGCCACATGAAGGGCATGGTCTTCTGGGCACAACTGGACTGACAGTTGAAGTCAGTCACGGCCACCCACTGTGCCTGCAAAACCTTGGCCTTCATGTGGTATTGCCATGCCATCCAAGAGTGGCCTTGTGCATGCATCCTGGCTGAAATGGCCTCATAAATGTGGGCATTTGAGCACCTGCCCCATGCGAACTGCCTCTGGATGTGGGCCCTGCCCCAGAGAGCCATGAGGTCGTGCACTCCTCCTGGGTCCAGTTGGGGCCCCGGGCACCATTGGCGACGTGTGGGGAGTGCATGCAGGTGTACATGCACCCCCTGAGATTGGCAGTGCACCCCCTGAGACAAGCGCTGCCAGCGGAGCCTGTAGGTGGTCGCTGCTCACCACACCCCCCTCGCCGCCAACACCACCAGCGGCATCTGCAAGCAGTCGCCAATTACTGCTCGCCCCTGCCAATGCTGCTGGCAGCATCTGTGGATGGTCCCCTTCCCCCAGCCGCCAGCACCCCTGCAGCTGCCTGCGGGAGCTCTCGGCTCACTGTCACTACACCCCTGCTGCTGCCACCACCTGCAGGTGGTCACCATGCTCCCCAGCCTCCGGGGGCACACGTCATTCATGCCAGGTGCTCAGGATGAGTATGGGTATGCAGGCAGGGCCAGGGCTAGATGGAGACAATGTGCTGGATATGCTCCCCATGCCAGTTGTCTGAGCCATCGTGTGGCTGTCCCTGTGATGCTAGCCCTGGAGGGCTGCCAGCAACACCCAGGACAGGAGTACAGCCAGGGATGGGGAGCATGCAGCAGAGGCGCTTCATCACAGTGCCTGCTAAGAGAGAGAGCTGAGATTGAGGCTTGTATACCCTACAGCTAGGGGCTACCAGAGAGCAGCCCAGCCTTGGAGCCCTGGGCAGACCCAGCACTGAAGTCCCTGTGTTAATGTGCATTAACACCTCTACATATGCATTATCATACTTTAACTAATCACACCTAAATTTGATATTTGCTTTATGCAGATTTCAAATTTAGGTGCAATTAGCTAAAATAGACATTTTTAAGGTGCATTAAGGATGCACACATGTAGACATAAGCCCTTAATGTGCCTTAAACTGGGCTAATGCACATTAAATGCCCACATGTAGAGACACCCAGTATGTTCTAAAAATATAGTGAGAATCTTCTTTATCCACCAAGTTTCAGTTTTTCCATTTAGCTCCTCAACATGTTTACTAGAAAGAAGCTCTTTTTTTCCCCTTGAATATTAGTTTTTGTCACTATTTCTCAGTCTCCTTAAAATATTTTTTCAGAAATGCCAATCACCTATCATGCCAGTACATTGCTTAGTGCTAAGACAGGCTATTTCAGAGAATATGGAGGCAATTTGACATTACTTCTCTTGTAGGAAACACTTAAATCTCTCACACTAACAAACAAGCACATACAGCATGTCATGCAATTACTACTTATTCCTAAAACCGCTGCTATTTTTTAGGAACAAAGCAAGCTGCTTCTAATAAAATCTTTGGTTTACCATTTAAATAAAGTTTTCCACTGTTTATGTTAAGGGGATTCTGTTCAGATTTGTTTTTATCAACCCCAGTGTTTCCAAAAGGAAAGAAATCAAGTAGCAGGCATGGTATTCCTGTTTCTCTTCTGAAAATGCAAGTGCTGCTTTTTTATCTGTTTCATAGGCTTTTAAAAAGATGCACACTCTCTGGACTCCATGCTAAAGCAGGTTGCTAGTTATTGTTAAGGACAGTGACATCATTGAGGTAGACTTGTTTTTTAAGATGATATCCTCATAAATTTTCATAGACATTAAGGCTGGAAGGAACCTCACAAGATCATTGGGTCCAGCCCCCCACCTGCAGTGCAGGAAACCTGCTGGGGTCAATTGATCCCAGCAAGATGAACACCCAAACGTGCCTTAAGAGCATCCAGAGTAGGTGCTTGCACCACTTCTGGGGGGAGTCTGTTCCAGACTTTGGGAACTCGGACGGTAAAGAAGTTTTTCCTTATGTCCAGTCTAAAACGATCTTCCCGGAGTTTGTGACCATTAGACATTTAAGTTCCTGGAAACTTTTAAGGATATATATTAGAATATATATAACTTTTTAGGATATAAAAATTCTTGGGAGCTTTTTAGGATTTATAGAATGTTCCAGTTTTTCATTTCACCAGTCAAAATGTTTGGGGATTTTTATAACTAAAAATTGTTTCTTTGAGAACCATTTCTACACAAAGTAGAAATAAATCTCACTTTCTACATAGACACCTCTTCTCAGACACTGGCGGTATCTACACTAATTGAGACATTTGAAACTGGCACGGATCAAGTAGTTGCAGATATACTGTGGAGATCAATCCTGAACTCTCGGAGATGGAGTAAATGAGTTTCTTGCTCTTAGAACTTGTTCTCTAAAACTCCTCTGATTTTTGAATACCAAATATTTGTTTATATTTTTTCCACTAACTAAATTCAGTTCCAGGTTATTGCTTAGCTCTTTAGTTAAACAGCTTTTTAAGCGGACTGCACATTCAAGAAATATTTCCTGTGGGGTTCCAAGGTTTATATTTCCCTGACGCTGACTGGAATCATTTGGTAATTGTCTTGAGGTCAGACAACATGAGATGTCTTTTAAAGTGCAGTGTGAGTCTTAAAACAAGCAAACAGCAAACCCCCACCCTCAAAAATAACTATATTTACTTGATCCCAAGAGGAGATTTTTGTCCCTGGTCATCATGTGGGGGGGAAAGAAGCCTCGTCTTAGAATCGAGTACCTGCAACCGGGCCCTGCCCCACTCTCTGGCTCTGTGCCGATTCCCTCGCTGTTCGCCCCCTCACTGCTGAGCCAGGGAGTTGTGAAGGAATCAGCCTGGAGCCAGAGAGCAGCTCAGATTCCTTACTGCTCTCTGGCTCCCCGCTGGGTCTTGCACTTCTCCTTGCTGATCCAGGGAGTGGTGGAGGAATCAGGTGGAGCCAGAGAGTAGCCAGGGAGTAGCTGGGCTCTGCTGGTCTCCAGTTCCCTGCTGATTTCTCCACCACTCCCAGGCTCTGCAGGGAGCCAGAGAGTGGTGAGGGAATCGACAGGGAGCCAGGGAGCAACAGGTTGCAGCACGCAACCAGAGAGCAGTGAGGGACCCAGTGCGGAGCCAACCAAAAGTGCAGCATGCAATGGTGGGGAGCGTGCGGGGGCAAGCGTCTGGGGAGCAAACACCAGAGGGAAAGGCATGAGGGGCAAGGTGCAGTGGTGCAGGTGCAGTAGAAAAGCAAGTGGCAGGGGGGCAAGGTGCAGGGGTGGAAGGGTCTGTAGTCAGGCTGTCAGCTCCACCTGCTCTCCCCCACCACTTGCTTCCCCACTGCTTGGTCCCTGTTGCTGCTTTCCCTGCCACAGCAGGGGGGGAATTAATGTAAAATGACCCTAAAATAATTATATTATATGCATTGAAAATTATAAGAAAGGTAGAATTTTTCACATATAAAATCTAATTGAGGGGGCGGTCATCTTAAATTCAAAGTCATCTGGGATTTGGGTAAATATGGTTATATTAATTGCACATATACCATTCTGAGATCCCTTGAAAACTTACCTTAAGACTGGTTATTCATTCACCACTTGCCTATTTTGTATAATTCAATGAAGTTAGGCCAGATTGCCTGATTTCAGGTATTCATCTTCTGCTCTGAGTTCATTTTATAGTACTAGTCTTAATTAAATTTGACTTTTACAGGCATTCATGAGAATTGTGTTTTAGGGCTATTTATTCATGAGGATTTGTTACAGGGGTGTGTTTGGTTTTTTTTCTTTATAAGTTTAGTCTTCCTTTTAATGTTTGACATTTTATTATGGTAACTAATGAGGACTGCCTTGGAGCTCCCCTGCTCTTGTTCGTGTTTGGTTTGTTTTGTTTCTGGGTCAGATCTGTTTAGTACATTTGCAAGTTATTTAGTTTTGTCTTGTATTTTTATTTACAAGTGTCAGGGTCATATAATAAACAGGTGAGGAATAATGGGGTTCCACTGGGCTAAATTAAGTACACTGCAATAGAAAATAGGGCATGCAAATTTTCCTTTAGTAGCCAGGAATTGCAAATCACTGCAGTACTGTAGGTCATCTCCCTCTTACTTGCATTAATCAAGGGTTTGTTTGTTTGAGTTTTTTGGTAGCATCTTTTATTGGACCAACTTTATAGTTGAGAGAAATGTTAAACAAGCTTTCAGGCTCAAACTGCCCTTCAGGTTCCCTTCTTCATGGGCACTGACACATGTGAAGAAAGAAAAAGAACAGCACTTTATCAGAAGAGGCAGGGTGTTAGTTCAACCTGGTTCTGCAGCATCTGTATAGACCGGGCACTCCAGTGGGCCTTTTTGGCACTTTTATCTATACAGACAGTGGGTGAGCCAGGTCCATTTAATGCGCTGCCTCTTCCAGGCATGTGCTGCACTCTGCATGGGGGCATGCCAAGCTTAAAGTAAAGCACTGGGATTTGTTTGGGTTTTTTCATGTCTGGAAGCAGCTCACGGCTACAACCCTTCAGCCCTCTTACCTGTATGGTCTGCTAAATGGACAATCATTTCCTTTCAATATAAACTTTTCTTATACGCTAAGTGGTGCATTTTATTGTAAAGCTACTACGTGAGGTGTTTAATTTGCTTGCTTTCCTAGTGGGAGCTGACTCGGGGCATTCTGTAACTTCCACTTTTTTTTCTGGCTCCCTATTTTATCAGTGGAAGTCACTGGGGTCCATTCATTCTTGGTACAAACCCACTGAAGCAATGGATTTGGGTATAAATTTGGCCTATTACTTAAATGCTAACGGGGACTTTTTATTGTATTCCCATTCCCTTAGCATATTCCCTTAGCTACATTTTCTTACATATAATACATACATTTTTTCCAAAAAAACAGCTGCTAGAAATTGGAGTGTGTATTATGTGTGAGGAAATATGGTAAAAGCAGTTTTTGCTGATTACTGGGCAAAAGCAAAAATAAAGTCTGCACACGGTACGTGTGGCACAGAACAGTGAGCAGACTCTGGTCCTGGCTGCTACTACTCAGCTACCTACTACAAAGAAAGATTTTTTCCTTCTTTATTTTGCCTTTCAAAAAACAAGATATGTGTCTTATTCCAAGGTGTATTGTCTGGAAGAAAATATGGTGTCCTTAACTGAAGCTGCTTATATCTTACGGGAGCAATTCTGCTGCAGATCTGAACAAGTTATGTTAATGTCCCAGAAGAGAACCAGAACCATTGGCCAAGTTAGTCTGCCATTTCAAAAGGCAGGAAACAGCTTCCTTTTATTAAACTCAGCATTGATGCCTGTCCTGCATTTCAAAGAATTGGAAAATCAATGGATTCTATTAACAAAGACTAGAAAGGTGTTGAATTTGAATGCACACACGTAAGCAACTCTAACGTTAATGTTATGCCTAGTTATTGTTATCATACAAAGCAGCAAAATGATTAAAGGAATTTTTCCATATTGTGATCTCTAGTTCACGGACTTGAAAGGCAAAATAAACCTTTTTGATGCACTATATTCATCAGCTGCCTGTAATTTGCCTGAAATAAACCCTGTACAGTTCAAAACATGGGGGCCAGATGTTTGCATATAACATGGCTGGTGAAAATTAGGCTCTGGTCATGAGAGGATCATCCCTATGCAGAGTAGTATAAACCTAATGTTGAGGCTCCTGAGCAGGAGGGAGCATGTCTGGGACTCACCTGCTTATCCATGATCCCTGACTCATCTTTTGGCTCTTTAGAGCCTTTGGTAATTGGGATAGATTATATCTAGGGCTTAGCTTGGCACTTAGATGGCCTGTGAATGGAGACGGTGGGTATTGTACCAGTTTCAATCCCAGCACTCTCAGCACTTTGGACACAACCGAAGAATGGCTTTATGCAAATTTATTCTGTACAGACACTTTGTTTTTTAGAGGAAGAAGCATTGTTGTGTCAACAAATTTTAGAGCAGGGTATGGGGAGCCCAACAGATGTTAGAGCAGGCATGGGAAACAGCTCCCCTTGGAGTCAAGAGCAATTGTCATAAAAAAAATAGGATTTGTGAATTAACTTTCAAGCCCAAATTTTCTACTAAAGGGTTTTTATCATATCAGCCTCTCTCTGGTGTAAGGGAAACCTTCTTCGTCCTCATGTCTGTGCAGCGTGTTGTGAGTCACTGGGCACATCTACACTTTCATTAATGTGCAGTACTTGCTGCACATTTAGTTTAGTACTTGCTTAATGAAGTACTAACTAAATGTGCAGTAACTACAGTTACTGCACAATGGCACCGGTGCATGGTTTTTTGTGATGCTTACTGTGTGGTAGCCTAATAACACTGCGCAGTAAAGCTTATCAGCACGGTTCTTGACTGGCACACTACTGCACAGTGTTATTAGGCTACTGCACAGTAAGCGTCTCATGTAGATGCACGCACTATGTTATTTTCTCCATCAAAGAGGTGACTGCAAATCACTTGTGCATTGAACTGAATGTGACTTCATTGGCAGAAGATACAGGGTGAAGGTTAGTCACCAAATTCCATTTATGAAAAACACTGCAAGATATTTAAAATCAACAAAAAGCAAAGAGGAGCCTCTTTCTTTTTCCATCTAAATAAATAACGTTCACTGGGAGGCTATGAAGGTGGAAGAGATGAAGATCAGATGAGGTGTTTGGGAGAGACTGGGTCTAGATAAGCAGGGAGACCCAGGAACAGGTGAGAAAAGGAGAAGGATCTGAGGAGAAGGCAGGGATGGTAGAAGACTGGCCAGGCAAAAAGGCTGGAATAAAGAGCCAGCAAGGACACGCAATATAACACTGGAAGTGGAGCTTGGGGAGAAAGACTAGGAATTTTGGAAGATGGGCTGGGGGATCAGCAGGCTGGAGAGGGAGAAAAACAGATGGGATGAGGATTCAAGTAGACGAGAACAAAGACAGGAAGACTGGAACAGTGGGTAGTGACTTCCTACATAAGGAGACTTGGATTAAAAGAAAGGATACTGGGACTGGGTGGGCAAAGAGAATAGGATGATGCAAAGAGGCAAGGGAGGGCAAGGCATAAAACAGGAGTAGGACAAGGTGAGGTTGGAGAAGAGGGAGCAGAAGCAACAAGCCCATGAGAAACAGACAAGTGGATCTGTGCTCAGGAGACCCCTCTTCCCTCCAGAGACTGCTGGAACCCACAATTTCTGATTGACACCATTCCTCTGCTTCCAGCTAACACCTTGGCACTCCTTGATCAAGTGTTTTTCCATATAAAATAGTAGAGCTAGTAATTAAGTGTAGCCATGATAATGCAGGAAATGTGTGAGAATCAAGGTGGGGTTTTGGTAATATCTTTTATTGAACCAACTGTATAGCTGGAAGAGATGTTAGCTAAGCTGGTCCAGTTAAATAAAATCACCAAATTCGCCCCCACAAACCCGAACAAACAAGCCCTTGTTTCCACATAAGTATTTATCTACAATTTCTGTATTGCTTCAGTTACTCGGTCAGGTGAAGTGGCAGCAATCTGTGCTAAGAATCTAAAAGTTGTAACCTGACTGAAGGTCCATTTGAGTGCCACATAATGAAGAGAAAGCTGGAAAATTACACAGAATAATTTCTCAAGTGACATTATTAGGTTGCAACGGCAAGCACTCAAGCTAAGGGATGTAAGATTTAAGTTGCCTGTGAAACCTTAATTCAGTCCCCTTATGCACTTGCATCATGATACAAGACCAGATCCTATTCCACTTTATTAGGAACATAAGTGTGAGTCTACGCTACCCAGCTCAAGTCCCTGAGGATGTGAATTCACTCACTCTTGTAATATTTTATCATCCTATCTGTGCAACTAAATCCTGAATACCGTTGCAGGAGGACCTACCCCCTATCTTTTTCATTAATTGTTTTTCAGGGACTTAAGCAGACTGGAACAGGATCATACTTAGGTGTCTAATAGGCAAAATAGACTTTAATTACATCAACATGTGCTAGCTTTATCCTGTGACTCCATTCACCATTCAGGCTAGGTACCGACATTGAAAAAGCCCGAGGCAGAATCGATCTACGTTATGTGGTTTTCTTTAAGCGGCATAGTTTAGATCAGTAGGGAACAGAACACATGTTCACCCTTTGCTGGGGGAAGGGAGTGGGGGCAAATCTTAGATTGAATTCTGCCATTTTTAAACCAGTCTATGTGGCTCTGCCCTGCACTCAGACAGGCAGCTGGAATGGGGCCGCAGGTGGATGGGGAGTGGCATCCAGAAGCGGGACAGGCAGGGCTGGGGCTGAGATTGGGATCTCTGGGCAGTGACAGCACAGGCCTGGGGTGTGGAGCAGAGCTGTGATCTGCTCCCTGCATGCCCCTGCGACAGGCTCCGGCTCCAAGGGCAGGGGCATGCGGGGAGTGTATTGCAGCTGTGCCCCAGGCCCCAGCCCTGCATTGTCACTGCCCAGTGATCCTGGGGTCTTCATGGAGACCGGCCCCGGACCCATGCAGGCAGGGCGCACTTGACCAGGCACATGGGATGGGGCTGTGAGTGGGTGGGAGCTGTGTCTGGGAGCAGGGTGGGTGGAGGCAGAGCCAGGGCTAGGATTGGGATTGCGGGGCCATGACAGTGTAGGGTCAGTGTCTGGGGCAGAGCCGCGATCCACTGCCCACATACCCCTGCCCGCAGAACCAGCCTCTGGAATGAAGCAGTAGGGGATTCAGAAAAGAACTGGATGTTTCTACAGAGGAATATTAAACCTTGTGTTTTAGCTCTTAAGCCAGCTTTTAACTGCTGGAGATCAGGCTAAGACTGACACACAACAGCTACCCTACACACAAGAGAGGCTGAGAATAGAACGAACCTGAGCCTAGCTAGAGGAAGGCAGAGATGCACATTGTTTCATGTTACAATGCCCTCAGTATGAAAAGTACTTGAAACATCAAATTCAGGATTTTTCAGTTCTGGTAGTTTATTTTGGGGATCAGCAAATTGCCCAGAACTTACTCGCTGCTGTGGTTGCTCCATCCACTGTAGATCCAGGCGCGCTTCTGAGCAAAGATGTTCACAATGCCACACTTTAGAGGGGATTGGAAACCTGCTTCAGCTACTTCCTGCTGGTGAATATTTAATTCTCAGCTGACCAGCACCTGTGTAATAGATCTGCCTTATTGGTAGCTAAAAATTGCGTTATGTGTTACTGGAAGAATGAATCCATGTTATCAGTAGAGAAGTTGGTGCCACTGATGAATTATGCCTATGAATGTGCACGGGGCACTTTCTTGACGTTTTCAGGATCGGGCCCTGTTGCTATTTACATGTCAGAGAAGCCAATTACTGAAAAGTATGTACATCACAGTGGTGCGTGCGCTATTTGTACCAAATGGTAAAATGAAAAATGTCAGGAATTGTTCCTCTTGTTCTCTTATGTAGAGCTTTGTAATGTCTCCCCCCACCCTGTGAAAAGGATAAAATGTGAAAATCAAGACAAAAAGACATGTCATTGTCCAGGGAAACTAAAATTCAATGGATGAGTCAGCCAAAATATGAATGACATTAGTTCAGCCAGCAGTTTCAAATAGGTATATGTATTCTGGCTGAGCCAGAGTCCTCAGGCATGCATTAAATTATACTTCGCAAAATTTACAGGTAGGGATAGTAGTTCTGCTTTATGTATGAGATCCAACCTGGGGTGGGGAGTCCATAGAAGGGTTTATCTCTTAAATACCCTAAATAGGGTGTAGGTGGTATGTAAATAACTTCTACCCAAAATGCCTGACTGAAGTGAGACTTAACTGTTGGACAGTCTTACATGGGACTTCTGCCTGTGGGGACTCATATATAATTTAAAGTAATGTGAGTCTGAGGGTGGGCTGCAGCCACACCATCTCCCCACTTAACAAACCTCTTGCCTATCTGCACAGGCAGGAGAGACTCCAGTGCAAGGGTAGAAGCTAGATCCAGAATGGGAGCTGTGTAATTCTGGGTAGACAACTGTATGAGTTCTCCTCTTCTCAAGCTGTTTGAAATTCCCTGGTGCACAGGGTTTTCCTTCTGTGTTTGGTGTCTGCAGCAGGGTATGGTGCTCTAAAATCTGCGCATAGCTGAGAAAATTGAAACTACACTGGCTGGGCTAGGACCCAGATCTATAGCAGATGCAGGTATTTTAAACTTGCAACTGTATTGAGTATTCTCAAATTGAGTGCTTTAACAAAGGAGGTGATTAGTTTGCCTTATTTGTTTTGCTTGGTGAACAAAGTTGTAACCACCACTGTAGTCTGAACTGTAATCTGTACAACCAGAAATACCATACAGGCAGTCTAATCCCTCTCTCATCAGAATGAATTAAACTAATGCCATCTAGTAGGTAAGCAGGCCAAGCAAGTACATGCAATTTTAACAGATGCTTAAAATAGGTCTGAAATAACTTAAAATAGTAATTTCTCACTGAGAATGTCACTGGTTTATAACCCAGTTAGGGCCCCTGTGGCTTGTTTAAATGCATATGTAATGCTTCCTACCAGCAGTGAGCTCATCCAACATCTACTTTGGAGCTCTTTATTTAATTTTCTTGCATGGATCTGTGACCTTCTATGACCCAACACACTTTCAGCCTGGCAAGAAACCTCAGAGCCAGTGTACAGTGATCAGCAAAATCATATACTATCTGACTACGCTTAGTTGCCTCTGCTGACATAGTGCAGCCAGTTTTACTAAACAAGAAAAGTGCCTTCCCTGTTTCAGATGTTATCATTTAGCCAGAAGCTTTAAGTAATATTTTCTCTCCTAGCAAGTTGTCAGAAGCTAATGCAGGGGCAGGCAATTATTTTGGACACAGGGCCACTTACTGAGTTTTGGTCATCCATCGAAGGCCACATGACTGGCAGCCCAAGGCAGATAAATATTAATTTTCTAAATTTTTAGGGGTCCCACGGGCTGGATAGAATAGCTTGACGGGCCACATCCAGCCCCTGGGCTGCATTTTGCCCACCCCTGGGCTAATGTGATTTTTTAGCTTGGAACATAAAGAACTTTTGGACATGACTGTCTTTTATCATCTTAGCACCAAACTGTCAGCTGCTGTTCCAGCAATTATTTAAAAAAAAAAGCGCAAATGAAGAAAACCCAATGAATAAGAAGGAATTAGCAATGCAGATTTAGTGTTAAAATATTTTCTTACTTATCCACATTAAGGAGCAAATACTTGTTTATAGGAGGATGGGTGGATAGTTTAAGAAGATATAATTGACCTAATTTTGTGACAGCTACTGGTATATCTTTTGTTTTTTCCATGAGATAATGTCATGTGTAGGAACCAGACAGGGATGGGGAGAAAGGGTATCTAAATAACCATACTTGTCAAACCTATACAATATGCTAATCTGGTATGGGAAGGGCCACTAGAAGGCTCACAAAGTGTTTAAAGGAATTTTAAATATTAATCTGTTTCTATACATTATATTCACCTGTCACAAACTCACAATATTTTATGGTTCTTGTGGAATGTCACACATTATCTTCAGTTCATTTGACTCATTTTGAAAGTGCGGTCACTATAGATAGGCATCACTAAGCTGTGTTTAGCCTTATCATTCATACGTTTGTATGAATCATAGCATCAGATATATATTTCTTATGTTATAGTAGAGTCATGATTGCATAGTGTGATAATGATTTCAGTGGTACTCCATAAACAGTGAGTTTTGCACCTGGAGAAAGATCAAAGCCAAATGACTGAAAAAAGTAATGGCTGGGTGCATCTACATGTACTGTTAAGGTGATGTGATAAACTCCACCAGAGTCAGCTCTTCCCAGCATCTTCATGCGCACCCTGGACCACAGCAGTTTGAGCCAGGGCAGAGCAGCCATGGGCTGGCAGCAGGCTCAGGGAGTCAGCCTCAGACTGAGTGAAATAGGAGTTTGCAGGAAACCCTGATAGGAAGGTCAGAGGCATCAGCTGCTTTCTAACCTGTAGAGCTGAGTAAGAGCTGCATTAGAGAGCTTAGGGCAAAGATGCAGAGGTGAGGTAAAATCATTGTTCTGATATTTCCTTTTGTTCATTTATTCTTCTATCTCTGTCTGTATCTTAGTACACAGTTACTAGTGTCATAGAAAAAAAGCAAACATAAGAAACATCTTTTGTTATCTTTTATAAATTACTTATTTTCAGTAAAATAAGTAAGTTATAAGTTATATATTCAACCAAAATTAACAGAGATAAGAAAAGTGGTAATGGTGAGCATTACTACACAGGCAGCTTTCTTTTCTGGAAGGTGGGATCTATTATTTCTGAGCATGCATCCAGACAGAGCTGTGGTTCTTCTACCTGGCAAAATCTTCTCTGCTAAGAGCTGGCAAAACCTGAGTGAGGCGAGTAAAGCTGAGGCTCTATAGGTCAGGAAAGTGACCCTTGGAGCACCTCAGTTTGTTCTCAGTGGTCAATCAGCAGACAGCAGGGAGGGTTTGGAGCTAACTGAATCTGGGGTCAAGGTGTGTCACATCACCTATTTCCAAACTAAATGGTTTCCTTATTACTAGATTTCCAAAGAGCCTTTTGAATTGTTTGGAACAATACAGCTAGGTAGCACTGGACAGTGGTCATTTTTAAAAATAGAGCCATGTGTTGCATCCTATTGAAATCAAAATTCACCAGGAAACAGGAAAAGTCTGAGCACAGCCTTATTGGAGAAGGCAGCCCGTGGTAAGTTCATCTTTAGATGGAAGGCCAATGGGAAAGGTGTCTTGGCCAACAATGGTGCGTGCCCCTGAGTCAAATTGCCCTGGATAAATCTGGTAGGTTTTAATGGCCCTGGCAATGTGGGACTTCAGTCATACCGCACAGCACACACACTAGGCCAAAGGTTCCCAACCACTGGGCCGCAAAGGGTTGGCTGCCGGGTCATGGCACAAGCCCCCCGCTTGGACCCCCATCTGTCTGCTTAGGAGTCATATCCAGGGTTAAAGTTGAGTGGCGGGGCAGCCCTGGGAGGGAAGCAGCTGTCTGTGTGCTCTGTCCCACTCCTGCTGCCATGGCCATGCTCGGTGAGGCACTGCCTGCACAGCAGGTACTCGGGCCTGTGCCGAGCCGGGCAGGAACCCCCAGCCCCACCTGCAGCTGGGAAAGGGGGGATGCAGGCAGGGAAGTGCCCAGGGCAGAGGGCAGGGAGGCGGCTCCACTGCTTGCTCCTGTGGAAGGCAGCGGAGCCCCTTCTTCCTGGGCAACCTCAGCTGGGTCCCCCCGGGCCACCACCAGTGCAGCCTCCTCTCCTGCAGGTCCCTCGGTGCCCACAGCTGTGGTGCCCCAACCCACACCTAGGTAAAAATTTAAAGATGTAAATCAGATTGTTTCTGTACCTGGTCTGCAAAAATTCTTTGAGTGAGCTTGCCTGTCTGCAGTATAAAGAAGGCTGGGAACCACTGCACTAGGCAGACCAAAGGCATGGTGTTAGGTAGGGTTAAACTTGGACCCTTCTACTAAAAACATAGGTTCCTACCATATGACCTACAAATGAATCTTATTAAGGAATGAATCATGGAAGGTCCTGAGCACTGTCGTCCAAATCCAGCAAATAATTTAAGCATGTTTCCAAATTATTTTAATAAAGTCAGAGAGGGGCCTTCACGCCTTAGCTCTGGGAAATTAGCCCTTTTGAAGCACCATGTGTATACCTATGTGCTTCTGGTTAAAACTGTCCTCATTTGCCCTGTTGAATATAGTTCTGTCATAATCATTAGTTCCATGACAGCCACCAACTTCCAGCCCAGTAATTAATGTGTATTCATGCCAAAGGTGCAGCTCAGAAGGGATGACACACAGTCGTCTTTATTTTACCCTCTATCCTAGGCTGTCTCTCTGCGTCAGATTGCTTTCCAGTATATGAGCTCGGGCAGCCTGACGACTGCTCTAATTCACTATGTGTGGGCTACCAGAAATTCTAATAAGCGATCATGTCAGACAAGCATTGTTGAGGTGCACGTATGGGCCATGCTCCCTTCTGAATATTTCCTTTGGATGCAGAAAGGAGTGATTCCTACCTAGTGTGCTATATGCTAACAGTTTTATATGTAGACACATGCTTTAAAAGGAAAATAAATACATAATAACCACCAAGAAGCAAAGCCACCCTCTGGGCTGGCCCCATTTCTAAGACACGGGGATTAGCCAAAGCTACAGTAGGACTGTGCTGATCTGTCATTAGCTTTCCCCATTTTATATAGGGATAATTTTTTTGTTGAACAGGTCAGAAGTAGGTAAACTAAAGAACACACATCATTTTTTTTATTACATGCATACATACATTTAGGATTTGCTGCTGCTTAAAAAAAAAAAAAAAAAAAAAAAAAAAAAAAA
>NW_017729024.1:152866385-152885798 GCF_001723915.1 Gavialis gangeticus | reverse complement strand
AAAAAAAAAAAAAAAAAAAAAAAAAAAAATCAGGAAAATCTGTGATTTGAAGGAATTTTAAACTTTATTGAAGAATCCAACTTTAGCTGCTAAATTTGTCCTTTGATAAAGAGATGCCTAATTCCCTAAAATACATGTAAAATCCAATGTTTATATTCCATCACTGTGTTCCTTTAGCCCAAGTCAGTGTCTGCAGACTCTCCTTTACATTGAATTTGGTATTTTTAGTGAGTTGGGTTGCTCTGGTTGTTAGAAAAGGAGCTAGATCCTTCTCAATTACAGCAGGTCAAGGCTAATTTTGACACCCAGTGCACAGATCACAGACTCTGCCACTGATATCCCTGTGGGACAGGTGAAGTTATCTTCTTCCTACAGGCCACAAAGGAGCAGCAGCCTCAGGGCTGCTACTGCATCCTCAGATCTTCAGTCTGTACATCTGCACTGTATTCAAAGGACCAGTCGGTTTGCAGATCCCAGTGCCGAATTTATGAAGCAATATCCATGTTGTAGTTGCACCTCTCTCTCCAATACAGCGTTGCTTTTCCTTGAGCTGCAGCAGTGAAAGCCAGGATTAATGTTACAGGCTGCTCCAAAGCAGATCACACCAATAAACTGAGATTAAAAGGTTGTCAGAGAGATGTCACTGAAGCTTTAGTAATTGCCATGCGAAGTCATACAAAATAAATTACCAACTGCTGGCTCATTTTCTTTGATAGTATTTTCACAGCTGGGTGCAAGTAGATGAAAACAAGTCTGAAAAGTTCACTTTTTTCTTTGATTTTGATTAGTTTTCAGGCTGCATGTTTGTTTTTATCCTGAAATAGCAAAGAACTCTGCAAGGCAAAATTACCTTCTCCAGGTCTTTCATTGACTGCACTTATTCTGGATGAAATTCAGACCCTGTGCTGGTAGGCAGAAATATGATCTAGTTATCACTTAAGCCCTTACGGGGGTCTTATACATAGGACTTTCGCTGGTCCTCGGAACCCAGTTAATCACTGATGTCACAGAAATGACCTCTTGTCAAGGCAAATGAACCCACAACAAGCTCCTTGATGCTGTGGCTAAACTGCTCCCTACCTGAGCTACTGGGTTTAAAGCTAGCTCAGGCATTTCTCTGCTGCACTGCAGTCCACTTCCTACAAGGTATGTGGACACCTTGACCACCTGTAGAAGCTTCACACCCCATGTCACGTTGATTCACTGCATGACTGAAGCAACCATATGAACTTTCTGTTGCTGAAGGTTTGCCATTAGACTTTGCTCAGTACCTTAAATGCCCTTAAATCCAAAAAATGCCCTTGAAATATTATTTCTTCAAGCACTAAAAAAACCCCCCCAATTATGGACCAATTGGAGAGCTCCAAAATAAACATCCCCCGTGTGTTATGAAACTTGGAGGTGGGTGGTTTGGTGGGCATTAAAAAAGTGGCAATACACAATCACAATTTGTGAAGTCAGATTGTTTTACATTCCCAACCCTAATAGAAGAAAATATTTACACTTTTCTAAGCAAACTTTGAAAAGTCTTCAGAAATGAAAAAATGTGAAATCAGTGTTTGTACATGTAACAGGGGGCCTACCGGGGCCAATCTCCGCATGGCCCACCCATCTGTTCTTGGGCTAACCGCTGGCCTTCTCACCTGCCATGCCTTGGTCTTAATTGATTAATTAATGGATGTAATTAGGTGGGAGGCTGCCCATTTACTGCTCCACTGCTATGGGGCACTATCTGTGGCTCCATTCCTCCCCTACACCGCAGCCTAAGCCTTGCAGATGACATCCCCCATGCCAGTCCCCCACGATAGGGCCCAGAATCCTTCTGTAGGACCCCCAACTGAGTTCCTCCCTTCAGGCGGACTCTGCCACCGTCATACCGTGCCACAAATCTCTCTGCCATCCATTTCCCTTCGGGTGTGGTCCCCTCACTGGGACCTTCAGTTCACAGTAGCCCCAGACCACCTCCAGGCCAGTCAGGACCCCAGGCCCCTGGCTCTTGGGTGTCCCTCTCGGTGGGCCTCCTTGCCCTTCTGACCCTCCTGGTCCTGGCCCACGCCTGTGCCAGTCAGGGGAAGCTCTGGCAGGCCTCACTGTATGGCCCATACTCTTATCCTGGGGTCCCCCTCTCTGGGTCCTCCAGAGCTGGGGTTACCTTACACCACAGCTAGTACCTCAGGGTCTCACAGGAGACTCTCACTCCCCCCAGGCAGCAGGTCATGGTGCTACTACTGGTATTATATTCAACGCAAACTCTGCCTCCCCGCACTGGAGAACTTACTGGGGTCAGGACTGGGTTACTCTCACTCTCTGGCTGAGCCCCCTCTCCCTTCACAGGGCTCCGCACGCTGCCCCCCTCACACTGGGGGCTCCACACACTCATAGCACCCCCTTTACTCCAGGTCTCAGGGCTTCCCTCCACAGGTGGGCTCAGGTGGCTGTAGCCGTACCTGGCCCCACCTCTCCTCTTCGGGGTCTCAAACCCCGACAGGGCTCAGGTGGCCTTGGCCACACCTGGCCTCCAACAGCCCTCCTCAGGGCTTGTACCCCCACAACTACCTCCGGTGTACCCACCCAAAGGTGACAGCTAGGGGTTAAGGCACCCCAACCCACCTTTCACCGGGGTGATCACTGGCCTGGCATTTCCTGGGGGCTCCCACACCACTGGGAGCCCCACCAGACCACCCACTCCCAGCAGGGTGTAGTTTCCAGTCATACCCAGGATCAGGAGCCTCCTACCACCCCTACAGCTCCTCCTGATGAAACTCAACAGCCTTCCAGCCAGGCAATGTTGTTGCCTGCCTCCAGCAGCCAAACCACCCTGTTTATATAGGCAGCCCTGAGCCTAAAATGGATGCCCTCATTAGGCACCTGGAGGCTGCCAGCTCCAGGGCCTTAAAGTGGCAGGCACCCATAGTGCCCTGCCACAGTACAGATAGATACTTACCAGTACAAATGGCTGTTTGTGTCCCTGTACTGTGCTCTATAAGGCAGCAAGGTGGCCAATTCTCAGACCACATTGAGCTGAAGGGTTTATGTTAACATGACATAAACCAATTAACACTCATTTTAAACAGCATCTCAGTGTAAACCAGAATGAACATCTTTTACAAGACAGGGCAGGGTAACATGTTTTAGCCAAAGTGGTTATTTGTATTTTTATGACAAGATGAGCTTTTTAAGGGGAAAAGATTGGAAAAATGTCAAGCTTTCTTTTTTTTTAAATATCTGAAGTAACTTTCGTATCCAAAAATATTGTTGAAATGGTTAATGAAATATTTCACTCACTGAAAACTGAGCCTTAAACATTGATTAAGAAAAAAAAGAAAAAAAATTCCTTCAACTTTTTGACTAAATTGTAATTATTCTTCCCATTTTATGCTAGAAAGTGTATCTAACATCTCTCCCAACCATATAGTGGCTCCAGGAAAAGAAACAGCCAAACAAACATTTATATATATCTGGGCAGTCCTTTATTTAAGTAGTAATTTTTAGTTACGGGATAAGCATATTGGGTTGAGGGTTCTCCTGTTTCTCAATGTATAGATGTGAGGTACATGTGCAAATTAAGAAGCCAACAGACGTTGACTCTCACAATTCACCTGCAGCAATCTGCAGATTTACAGTGGTCATTATTTGCACCTATGGGCCACTGCAAGAGATCAAATCTTCCATTCTTGTAGGTCCTCTATTATGCAGAGTGAAGAACACTACTTAAAAATTACTGGTATGATACAGTTCATCACTACATATTTGTTCATGTAAATCTGATGGCTGAGTCCCTGTCAGAATTTAAAACATGTTAAATTTGATAATACCAGAGAGTAAATGCTACTAGACAGTGTGCTCAAGGAATATGCTGCCTCCCCATTCAGTAGCTTAATTCATTTTCTCATTTCCTTTTGTCAGGATATGCCTTTAGTATGAGGACAGGGTTTTTTTATGTTTTTAAGAGCTTATATGCAGTTGTCCTTATCTGCATTAGGCATGTCTGTTGTATGCACAGACGATCCATGCATGGAGAACCACAAAGGTATTGGGTGCATTTTATTTTTGAATTCGTATGGTTAAAAAAAAGGGAGATTTTTTTATGTCTCAGCAAACAGTCATTTTACAGAGTGATAACTCTGCACTAAATAAACAATAATAATTTGAGGACAGAATCAAGCTGGTAATGTGGAGCTTTGCAAGTGAGGTTAGTTTAGTTATTTCTGGACACTTTTCACAGTTTGCTTAGAAAAGTGTAAATATTTGCTCCTATTGGGGTTGGGAACGTAAAACAATCTGACTTCACAGACTGTGCTTGTGTATTGCCATTTTTTTAATTGCCCACCAAACCATCTGCCTCCAAGTTTCATAACTTACACAGGGTATGTTTCTTTTGGAGTTCTCCAGTTGGTCCACAAGTGCTTTCCAGGGCTTGCAGAAATACTTCAAGGGCATTTTTTGGATTTAAGGGCATTTAAGGTACTGAGCAAAGTCTAATGGCAAACCTTCAGCAACAGAAGGTTCATGTGGTTGCTTCAGTCATGCAGTGAATCAATGAGACACAAGTGAAGGAGCAGAACTGGGGAAGTTTAAAATACCTTGCCCTCCCCCTTTTTCTGAACAGCCTATTGTAGGACTGTATAAGAGAACTTTTTGATGCTCCCACAAGATTTGTGCTACACGGGTTAAGGCCTGTTATGTCTGCTGGTGTTCTTACCCTTGATAGAAGGTTGACCTTCTAAAATGATGCATCAATCCAGTTATCAGTATTTTCTAGGATTATCTAAATCACATATGCTGAATGAATAGAACCAATGTTTTGTTAGTAAACTCATCCAACACTCCACTAGTTGAGTTCGGTCCCATTACAACATTACACAGTAAATACTGGGATAACTTGTGCAGCATTTGAGAGGGAACAGATGAATGGATCTAATCACTTGCTCTCTGGACTATTTTCATCTTCAAAGGCTGGAAGGTGGTATAAATTTAGCATCAGAAGGGGCAACAGTCCCAGGAGACCTCCTCCTAAAGATCTCTGCTGCACCAAAGACTTGTCTGTACAAGACTATCTCATGTTCTTCCCTGTTTATAGTTGGAAAAAATCTTGTTCAGCAGCTGTTCCATTGTCATTATACAATAGACCCGTCACATGCTGTGAGATACAGTACAGTTTCCAAAATATTAACACTAGGAGGGTGCCTGAATATAGGTGCCTACACAGGGCTTAGAAAACCTAAAGAAAAGTGACCCAGTATGCACTCCTTCAATTTAGGCCGCTTTTACTGACATATCAATATAGGGATATAGGAGCTCAAGTAGAGGCATCTGGTTTTCTTTCTCTGGGTTTTCTCCTTTCATTATATTGTATTTCCCAAGTCTGTAATGATGGGTTAGATCTGAGGTCCCAGGTTTCAGTATGGTGAGTGGGAGCTGAAGATAATTGAGCACCTTTTAGGGCTGCCACCACCTGCAGCAGATTAATTAAAAGAGCATGGAATAACTCAAAGCTTACCATCAAGACCAAAATGCTAGTGTACAAAGCTTGCATACTCAGCAGTCTCATGTATGGTGGGGAAACACGAACAACTTATGCACATCAAGAAAAAAGGTTAAACAGCTTCCACATGCGCTGTTTATGCTACATATTTAACATCAAATAGCAAGATAAAGTTACAAATGCAGAGGTTCTTCAAAGGGCAAATTTACCAACTGTGACAGCCCTACTCAGAGACAACTGCGTTGGCTAGGCCACCTGAGCGGATTGGAAGATGGATGTATTCCCAAGGACATGCTATATGGGGAACTATCGGAGGGAACAAGAACAACAAGACGTCCCAACTTCCACTACAAAGACAGGTGCAAGCGAGATGTGAAGGCATTTGGAATTGTTCCTGACCACTGGGAAGCCTTGGCAAGCAATCAGAACAAGTGGTGTCACCGTCTCCACCAGGGCATTGAAGTCTATGACAGGAATTGGCTCCAACCACTTGAAGAGAACAGTCTACAGGAAGCTAGCAGCTCCCGAACCACCCAGTCATGACACGTACACTTGCAACCACTGCCACAGATCATGCAAATCTCAGACTGGACTACTCAGTCACTTGAGATGCTGCAAACTGTCTACACCATAGGCTGCAATATCCACCATCTCTTGCAGATGAAAGTGTGCCAATCATCAAGTTGGGTTGAATTTGTGCAGGGTTGATTGTGAACATTTTTAAATAGCAAAGTAAGGTACTAACGGCAAAGGCCACCTTTGCTGGGATGGTTTCCTCAAGTGTAACATCTCTATTCTTTCTGTCTTACTCATGGTTCTGGTCTCTCTAGTATTTTTTGCAAAGATTTATATTAGGCAGCAATTGACCAAGTGTTTGCAGGTCGCGAATAAGTCAAATAAATTACTATGGGATATAAATTACCCTTCACGACATGTATTTCCAGACTAGGAATCTGTCAACTCCTCAGCCTCTCTGATTTATTATTATTTATTGTTATAGACATCTGTAAAGTGCCCTTCAGGGTGACATGTGGTGCATTTTTCATGATTTAGGTTAACAAATAAGAGAACAGAGACCATAAATAGATGGTATATGTGCTGCTAGCTCCTGTTTCACTAAAACAGCTCATCTTAAAAAACTGGGGAAACCTAGCCAGTGGGATAAAAGCCAGGAAATTGCAGAGCCGATGAGTTCTAAGCAAGTTGGGAAAATATTAGGTTAATCTGTGCTCTAAAAACAGGGCTCCCACAAATATTGAGAACCTTGGGCTCCCACAAGGTTATGTAGGAGCAAATTCTGAATGGACTGGGTGCTGCAAATATTTTATCTGTGTGAAAAAGAGAACTGTGAAGGCATGCTTATAGCCATGATGCTTTTGTCACTATGATTCCAAGCCTTTGCATACCCTACTTTAGCTGGCTTCTTTGCCCGGAGCAATACTTATACAAGGATGGATTGTATGATTCTATGCTGGATTTTCCTTGCCACGGCCTGGCCCTGTGTCTGGAGGATTTTCTTCAGTCCTATTGTATAGATAACTGATTAAAAGGGCATGGGTAATTCTTGCAAAAGATGGGCTGTTGAGCAGCCTCAGTGTGGGCCATTAGTGTGGGTAGTCTTGGCTTAGTGTTTCACATAGCGCACTGAATAAACCAAGATTTTCTTTGCCATTACAATAGCACATCTCTTTCTACATTTCTGGTTCTACTGCAAATAAAGCTGACTTCAACAGCAATGCAGAACTTTATTTTGGTAGCTGCAAGTAGCAGATAGTTCCACAGTAGTGCTTGGAGGCTGGCGGACAGTGTCTTGTACTTGATTTAATGCCTCTGCTGAAGGCTCAATACATGCTGCTTTTAAAGGGAGCAGGCCCTAAAGATGCAACCTGTGCTGTCAGCCAGCATCAACTTCCACCCAAGAATTGGTTCAGAGCAGGCTGCTGGGCCCCAGCCTTGCCCCACCCCATCCTGCCATTCAGCCACATCTTTTTGTGGCCTGCAACATCTCTGGCTGTGCTAACCTGTTCCCTCTTGTGCTGTAAAAGGCACAAGGCAGAAGGGGCTTCCAGTGCCCCTCACCACTTTTTTGCACCCAGGCAGGAGAGCCAGAATCTGGCCGTGAATAGAAGCTGTGCTGCTGTGATGTGATAAGGGCTTTAGTAGAGTTACTGTAAACACTTATGTAGTAATTTTCAGCCATAAGCATGCAGCTCTCAACAATACTCACCTGCTTCAGTAATCTTCATTTTCTGGATGGGGAAGCTGGTCATCAGATGAGGTCCAAGTTTATCACGCTGACTTTTGCCCGACATCAAATAGGAATACTACCCAGCGCCTGAGACTTAGTCCAGTTCTGTATCTATTAGGCTCTGCTGTTCCTAGGCCAGATGAAAAGAGAACAAATGGAGAATGTAGGGTCTTCGTTTGCCAGCTCTGTGGAATGGCAAGTTCTCCTTCAGCTGAGAACAACTGATTACCACCAGCTGCTCCCTTTTAAAGTCAGTGGGCTGGATCCTGAAGACCTTACTAAGTTTTTATTCAAGTAAAAAACTGATGAACTTGATCAAGAGTTTTGGCACACTGAGGATAAGAGGACTTGAATCACTCATTACAGCAGGGGCTCAGCACCTCCCAGAGTTTTGTTTCTAGTTAGATCCAAAGAACCAAATGTAAAGTGCATTTAAATGGTACTGGGGTTAACTTGCAAACAATGCTGTCTTTGTGTTTGCTCCACAAATTTCTCTTGGTGTTTGTCTGTTTCCAGCGAGTGCTGATCACATGTTGCTATGAGATCTATTTTGCTCTGTAGCTTATTTATTATATTCATCCCAGGACAACTATGAAAATAGTCTCTTTTAGTGGCAGTGGGGCTGAACACTGCAATTTATGTTCTAGAAAAAATTAAAAGAACCAAAACATTAAAATAAAAACCTGGACCACTAAGGACAACAGAAATGTCATGAGACATGTTCTCTAACCATGCTGCTATAGTCTATTGTTTGTCCTCCAGTGAAGCCTGGAGGTTCACACCAAGTGTATGTACAACAGCTAAGAGACAGCCCTTACCCTGAAGAGGTAGACAGACAGGATGATTTTGTTATTCCAGTTTTCAGACAGCAAGCTCACGCATCTTGGTGTAGTGGGGTAACTTGACCACAGTCATGCAGGGAGCCTGTGTCTGAATCCCTCAGCTGAAAAGTGGACGGGTGATGAGACTATCCTGTTAATCTCTGCCTCACAGGCATCATTTATTTCTAAATACGAGGTGCAGAGTGGTGCCCAGCATCTCTCAGGATGTCAGTGTCAGTGCAGGAAGCTGAACATAACTCTTGGAAGCGCTGCCCAGCACCTGAACTTCTGCCTATCTGGGTCTAAGTACAGACATTCAAAAAACCCGAGCCTGAATTGATTCAATCTTTCCAGGTTAGGTGTACCTGCATAGATTGAACCAATTTGCAAGTGAACAGACACTCACTTCTGATTCCAGAAATGCAGCCACATGCTTGCAGTAGCTCAAGCTAGAAGCCGGGGGGGGCTAGAGTGAGCCCTCAGCTGTACGGAAGCTGTGCTGAGCAGGGGCCACGTGGCCAGGCTCCAACAGGCTGAGTATGAGTGGGGAGGGGTTTAAACCCCCACCCTGGCTTGCAAGGACCCCAGCCGGAGTGTGCCTGGAGGAGGAAGGAGGAAGCAGCCCTTGCCAGGCATTTCCCACTCCCTCCCTTGCCACTTGAGCAGCGGGGGGTGTTGACCAGCCCCGGCAGCGGTGTGAAATGAATGGAGACGGGTTTAATTCCCCCTTCCTCTGTCCCCTGTCCTACTGGCACAGACCCAAGCTGGGGTCTGCCTGGCAGGGCTCAGCAGCCCATGGTAGAGTTCCCCCTCCCTGCTCCCCCACCCCCCAGCTGCTGCAGCGGCAGGGCTGGGGTGGTGGCCAGATGCTGGCTAGCATGGCCCCTTGAGGCAAAAGGGCCAGGGAGGGGGTTTATTCCTCCCTCCCTCCCCTCTCTCCTCTCAGGGGACTGTGGTCAGGGTCTGACAGCCCTGGCTACCACCTCTGCTGCTTGCACCCAGCTGGCAGACCCCGGATGGGAGTCCCTGGGGGGAGAGGGGACAGAGGGGGGAATAAACCTCCTCTCTACCTCCTTCGCCTCAGGGGGCCATGCTAGCTGGCATCTGGCCATGCCCCCACTCCTGCCGCTGGGCCAGTGAGGGGGGAGTGACTGTCATGGTGTCCCCAGGAGTGCAAGTCTCTACCCGGTGGGGGGGCTGCACTGTGGATGGGAGCAGGGTGGGCATAGCTGCCACAGCCTGCACAGGTCGAGTGGCAGCGGCAGGGCTCAGAGGGGTGGCTGTTGGGGCTAAGCCAAATTTTTGGGTGGCCATAGCCCCCTGAGCCCTCCCTAGTCCCACCACCACTGCTGCCCTGCTCAGTCTGCAGCAGCACAGCCCCCCACCGGAAAGAGTCTCATGGTCCCCAGGACACTGTGACACTGGCTGAGGTCTGGGACAGAAGTTCCATAAATTGGTTTGACCTCAGTTAGTTAAGTCTAATACTATATTCCAGGTTTATCTCAAACTGGTTTCGCTGATTTTGAAACTGGTTTATGTACACTGAACTTCTGTTCTGTTACAGGTTTAAACCAGTTTCTGATCACTAAAACCAGTTTATGTGTAACTTCTGTCCCTAGCCTGGAAGATTGAATGGCAAGAAGAGTTTAACCGTATCAGTGCCTTACATTAATACTTTTTATGGTATCCAGGTCCCTGGTGACGAAGTAGTACCCAAATCCCTTTTCATTGTCCTTTCACAGCTCCTTCTGTTTCTCCACTGCACCCTCTTAATATAGGCAACTTGCTTCTAGACTACCAGTTCCATCTTGCTATATATCTACGATGAGTGAGAGTCCCCTTCCCCCCACCCCCCATTAAATGTGGCACTACTGTGACTCTTACCTGCCTGAGGTCAGTCTTGAGTCATGGAGACAACCTCACTGCCTTCACAGAGAGGCAACATGCTGAAGGTGATAGCATCAAACTAAGGGACAGGAACAATTAACTATGTAAAGCTACTGCTCCATTTCCTGAGCTGGAGTGAAGGAACTGAGGTGCAGCCTGCTTCTGTGCCTTCAGGATGCAGACTGGTACTGCAAGGTATACCTGTGATTAACAGTGACTGATGACCTTGCATGAGAAGGAATCATATCAGCATGCAGGTAAAGAGGAAAGAAGATGCATTACTATCAACTTACACGATTGCTTGCAAGTACAACCTATAATTTGCATGTGTTCTAGATCCAAAGACCTGGAATTAAAACAAAATTGGGAAACTATCAGTGGAATATTGTAGCTCAGTGAAACCCACAGCTGCTGTGGAAATGTTATAATGACTTTTTTCATTTCTCTGTTTAGCATATCCACATGTGTGGCAAAATTTCGAGACGGCTCAAAGATTTAAAGAAGGCTCATCTAAATAAAGGAGGGTTAAAGTGACATTGCAGCAAATTAATCCTGTGCTATCCTTCCATGTGACTAGAGTGATACTGAGGCACAACCTTTCTTTTGCTGATGCACAGAGTATGCTTCACCCAGCATCCTACAGCATCGCTTGTTTGCATCAGGCCAGCAATGGAAACAAAAGAATGCAGCAGCAAGCACTTTTATTGCAGGGCTGCAAGGTCGGGCATTTTCGAACCTCAGTGAAAACTTTGCCTAATGAATGTATCAAAAGAAAATCCAACTTTCGGGCTGGGACCTGAACCAAGATCCAAGGGCTGCTTCACTCCCACTGAACGTCAGCAGTCTGCACTGATCTGAAAGCCTTTAGACTTCTTCAAAGCTGCTGACCCGCTGGTCTGACCTGAACCTATCAAAGTCATTTCCAGGGCAGCAGACCAAAGCCTGAAATTTCAAGTGTCAGCTATACGGCATTTGTTTGTGCTCCAGAGAAGAGGAACAGCTCATTTTTGAACATGCACAGTTTTCCACTTTAACTGTGAAGGCTTTTTTTAACCCTTAAAGATCTTGCTAACTGGAGTTGGACATAACTGACTTTTGAATTGTATTTCTGATTTTTGGACACAGCAGAAATGCAAATAAATGCAGGTTTGGTTCCTAAGTCATCCCTAAACTGATCCTGTGACCTTCAACATTTTCTTTTTTTTTTTCTTCAGATTATCAAAGCATTATGCCCTACATTGTGTTTCTATACAGAAGTATGTTACCTAAACCTTCTATTGGAGCATCCTGTTGAACCAAATGGAAAGGTGATTATTCTGTGGACTATGACAACAGGATATATGAATGGAGGTGGTCTGGGAAAACAGCATTATGCCAGGTGGGACCGGGAGGACAGCATGGAGGACTTGGCACGGACCGAGAGCTATGGGGAAGACGAAGAGAGCAAACAGCACAGACTGACCCCATTCGAGAAACTAACCCAGGATATGACCCAGAATGAAAAAGTGGTGAAAGAGTTAACTCTGGGGAAGAGGATTGGCTTCTACCGAGTCCGAGGAGAAATAGGAAGTGGGAATTTCTCACAAGTGAAGCTTGGAATTCACTCTCTAACCAAAGGTAAGCAATGCCCCTTGGGGCGCAGTTGTGGTGCTGTGCATATATGACCTGAAATAAAAGGCAGTGTTTCAGTCCTGAATAGATAGATGGTTTCAAGCTTATGCAGTAAGTATTTATAGGGAGGGACACAGGTAAATGCTGGATTATCCCTTGACCTTAAACAGCCCCAAGAAGCATGCCCTCGGTCTAGCATCCCTTATACTAGTTTCAGGAAAGCGGCAGACTCTATGCACTGGGACGTGCAGGAGCTGCACCCCGTGGTGTCCCAAATGGCGTAGAGCCTTGGGCTAGTTCTTTCTTGTCATAACAGCAGGTGACTACTTGATTTCTCTGCAGCACATGGAAGGGTTCCTTACAGTCAGCGTAGTTCTGTACCCTGCTTTCCAGAAGCAGCTCAGGCAAAGCTAGCAAGAGTGGGAATTACTTGTACTAAATGTGCCTACTGACTGTGGACAAAGCTCTGGTTTGTAGGCAATGATGGGGCTGGTGAGAAAAGTTGCATGTGTGCTGCTGCCTCAGTGTTCAAGTTTGCTCCTGACCTGACTCAGCTCTGGGAGATTGAAGGGGTTCTGCAGAGCCAGAGGACTGAGGGTGTGGGCTGAGCAGTCACTGGAGATGAGCCAGGTCTGGGCGAAAAGCCTGAACTGGATTTCCATAGATGTTAAGACCAGATGGGGCATTTATGGGAACTTTCTCTTACCTCCTGCATCACAGATCAAACATCTTCCCCGTTATTCCCATGTTTCATTTAGTGTTCCTACTGTGAACTAAACCAAACCCTAGGTGGAGCTACCTGATGCACCTCATGTGCTGCACTCTAAGCACTTGTGGGTTGGGGAGGCCCCCTGCTCACTCAGCAAAGCCAGTGGCAGCTGCAGCCTTGTGACAGCAACGGTAAGATCCGAACATCAATCCTAGTTCTAGCTTTCTCTTACTTTCCCTTTTTATTGTGAAGGCTAGTTTCCTCAATGCAAACTCATTGCTAAGAGTGTCGTGGAGAAGCCCTGCTTTGTTCTATGTGCTACAAGGCAGTCGGACTAGCGTTGCCTACCTTTCGCAGTAATAGCAGTTTAATAATTGGCCTTCAGTGAAAAACAGTACGTTTGCTTGTGCATTTGGCCAAAACCCGTGGATTTAGGTTTTTTTTCTCAGGCACCATCTTCCTGCCCAGCCCATGGTGTACACGTGCAGTGGCTATATGTCTGGGTCCTCTGAAGGGTAGCTGCCTGTGCACCAGGGCTCTTGCTGGTGTTCATTTTCCTGCATGCACAAGGATAACGTCTATACTTACTCTATGCCATTGCGTTCGAGGGATGGGGTACTCACTCAGATCTCCATGCCCCTGGGGCTCTGCCCTCAAGTCCCCATTCAGCAGAGACAGGTGGGATGATAAACAGCTTGGTCTTTATCAGGAAACAGGATACAACAGCACACACACTCACAGCTTGCAGGGAGAACCACCACACACCAACAACCCACACCCACAGGGCATCCAGGGACAAGCGGACTGCTCCACTGCAGACCCCGTAAAGGTACATTCCAGACACCACATCCCCCTTCTTTACTCTGGGAGCTTCCTCTTGTATAGTTGAATGTTCATCAGTAGCTACTTTAACTTGGAACGTTTTGGGATCGTGGAGCGAGAGGTTGCTAGCACTTGGCTCACTGATGGTGTCTAGCGTCTACGGCTGTCCCATTACGTAGTCCTTGTACTTCACAGGCAGCTTCACCACACGTCCACTCTTAGTTTGCGCAGTGTCGCTGGGTCTGTCTGTGGGTGCTGGTGGATCTCTGAAATGTGACAAAACTCTTGCTTGTGGTGGTCTGGTTTTACTTCTGATGTTTGTTCTGCTGCTGTCTCGTGAGGTGCATCAACATGTTCTGCTGGTACCGATGAGTAATCCTTTCTTAAGTGTCTTCTGTTCCTCCTGTAGACATTACCGCAGGGCGAGTTTACGACGTAGGAACACGGTTTATCCCTTTTTGCCATAATGGATAGTGGTATCCAACCTGTACTTGTTTGCATCCTTTCTTTCTCCCCCTCTCATAGAGGTGGCACGAATGCAGCCGTGCGGTCATAGTGCTTCTTTTGGCTCCTTTGAAGTTTCCACAACTTGTGGGAGGCATTCGACCGTAGCCTAGGAGTCAGCACTGCCGTTGCAGCAGGGAGGGTACTGCGCAAAAGTCTCCCCACCAGAAGCTGCGCTGGAACGTACTCAAAGCCTGTAATGGGCATGTTCCTCAGATTGAATAAAGCCAGGTGTAGATCGGAGCTGTCCCACAGTCTTCTTAAACATTGCTTTGATGGTCTGAACCGTGCGTTCAGCCTGTGGATAACCGGGACTAGAATGGGTGATGGTTATGCCCCAGTCAATTGCAAATTGTTTCATCATGTGACTTGCAAATGTCACATGATCACAAACGATTTATTTGGATACGTCATGGCAAGCAAACACAGACTTCATTTTGGCTACCACCATGCCAGCTGTCTTGTCTGGAAGGTGCAAACCTTCAGGGTACTTGGAGTAATAGTGGATTGTTATCAAATAAGCTTGTCCCCGTAGGTCAAAAATGTCCACTGCCAGTTTTAACCAAGGCAGGTCTGGGATCTCTTGCGAGATCATGGGCTCTTTCTGAGTACTGGGTTGAAACCCTTGACAAGATGTGAGGTCTTGTGGGTCTAGACAAAATCGTAGCAAACCATCCTTCTTTTGTGCGATCACAAAGCTATTGACCCTGGGTGCAGGCTTAGTCACCTTTGTAAAGACTCTCATAGCTGCCAACGTTTTGAGGGTGGCCTTTAACTTGCCTAGGGTTGCATAGGTTTGATGTGTGCACCTCCAAGTGCAACCAGTGTAACACGAGCTTGAGTCTTGTGCATTGTGCCTTGCAGGACCTTTTCTACATCTACTGGAATAGTGCTTGCTTCTGCTCCAGTATCTAACTTAGTAGTTTCGCTTTTGTTCAGCTGTATGTAGGTTTGCTTCTGCAGACATAACATGAACCTGGGCACTTGTGAGAGCCTTTGCCCTGCAGATATCCAAGCCTGTGCTAGGGTGAGGGAGGGGTTTTCCAGAAGCCTTTCCTTGAGTTTGCAGTCAGTTATGCTAAAGACAGTTTTGTCCCTCAACATAACATCCTCAGCAGGTCCAAATTCACAATGCTGTACTCTGCTTCTGAGCTCTGTAACAAAATCATTTATGCTTGCACCCTCACTGTATCTAAGTTGCCAGAACTCATTGATACCTTTCAAAAACAGGGTTTTTTCTGGGTTCGCAGGAGTCCTTGAATGCTGCTAGCACCTCTGTAAGGGTTTTGTTATTAGGATCTGCAAACACCCCTTGCCTGTTGTTGTAGTTTTCTAGGGCTTTATCTCCAGTGCAGTGAAGCATGACTGCAATTTTATAATCCTCTGCCTCTTCCTCGGCCTTTCTGACAGCAAGGTATAATCAGAGCTTCTGTTCCCATCTCCAATTCTCCCCAAGTTTTCCAGTAAAGGATAATGCTGGTGGAGGTTTGAAATGCTCCATTAATTTATTTTTTTAGTTGCGGATGAAAGCTGATAATCAGACTGCTGGTGACTCCACCGAGAGGCAGGTCACTTCTGACACCACATAACATTTACTCTAGGCCACTGGGCTCCAGGGATGGGGGACTCACTCAGACCTCCATGCCCTCAAGTCCCCATTCAGTAGAGACAGGTGGGATGATAAACAGCTTTGTCTTTATTAGGAAACAGGATACAACAGCACGCACACTCACAGCTTGTAGGGAGAACCACTACACAGCAACAACCCACACCCACAGGGCATCCAGGCCCCTTCCAGACACCACAATGTCTATTTTCAAAGGTCTGTTGAAGTCCTGCTCCAGGTATGGGTGCACACAGCCCTTGGGAACAGGTACATAAGCTCCAGTTTAACAAACAGAGCTTGATTTCTGTCTTTCCTTTCCCACCTTGGCAGCCCTGGGAACAGCTGCCATGGCAGCTGGCTGGTCTCTGCTCTGCTTGATTCCCTCTGTCGGTTGCTTCTGGCAGACCAGAGAGCATCACCCTATGAGGGTTTGGGCAATGAAGAGGATAGGTATGGGTCTTCAGCTTCTGTGCAACTGCTCCTCCAGGTCCTAGACTGGAATAAGGGCTGTGACTTCTTCTATACAACCTCTGGATGGGGTTGCATCCACCAGATCTGTATCATTACTCCAAGATCTATAATTATACCACTAAAGGTCCTGTGTACAGGGGCTCATTCAGAGCTGGACCAGCTGTACGACTCTTGGGGGTGCAGGTGTTATCTAGTGGGTTATGGACTGGAGAAAGATCCTGCATTATTTACTGATTCGTTTGATGCGCCTGGCTGGGGAGTATTTGGCTAATTGCACGATTTCACAATGATTACACCCTTAATTTGTACAACACAATTTTATTTGAAAAATGCTTACTGTGTACACAATGGTTTGTCTTAAGAACAATACAAACATCAAAACACTATAACTACATATACTAAGAACAGCACTCCAAGAACAATTAAAATTACAACTAAAAGTTAAATTCGAACTAGAAAAGATATAACTATTATTATTTACATTATACTTACAGTCCTAGGATTCTGAGAAGCCAAATACCCAGCTATCTGTTCGTTCTTTAATTGAGGTTTAACGGGCTGGCCTCGGTAGTGGTAGGAACGAGTCCCTTTGCTCTGGTCACGCTCAGGTGATGCGTGGCTTCAGCATGAACAAAAGATTTGCATTCACGGAGAGGGTGGTTCAGGTGATCAGTCTGATCTGGCCTACGCTTGAGATTCTTCCTTTGTTGTTCTGCCAGTGAGGTTACCTCCAAATTGGGACTGTAGTTTTTGGGTTATATACTGGGTGAGTTGCTGTCATGGGCCCCTCCTACCCAAACTCGTCACTACTCCCAATTTTGGGCTGATATTATGTCATGGATAGTTTCTTTGGGGGGAAAGTTTTACCCACCAAGTGGAATTTTCCCCTGCGACGAACTTTTAGTGCCCTCATCTTCTCGGACTTTCCATACCACCATGATGACCCTTTAGTGCCCTCAGTTTCTTATCTGTTGTATAAAATCCTTGGGCTTCAATTTCTTGGAGTTCTGTAACAAGTCTAATTAAGTTTTGATTCTAGCCTAAACTGGCTAATGGGCATTTATTACATATAACCCATAAACTCCATAAACTTATCACACTAAAGGACCTGTGTACAGGGGCTGATTCAGGACTTTAAGTTCCATTTCCAAGCGTAATGTAGAATGCTATGCTCTTGTCAGCAAGTGGATGGACCTGAGGATTAGCAACAGGACACGGTAGCCTTCTAGGTCAGCAGTCTGAATCCCGCTGTATTTAGTATACATTGTCATTTGTCATGTGTTGGTTATGCAAAATAATTTAGTGATCTGTAGCCCAGTCAGTTTGCACAGGCATCTACATTGTTGAGTCATCCATCACGTGCACCCCAAACTGATCAGCTTTTCTAGCTGTGTCTCCAAAAAGAACTGGAGTGGGGGACCTGTGTGGGAGGTTGCCTTACAATGGCTCATGTTGGGAGTATTGCTTCTGGGATTTAAAGGACTTCCATACATTGGGCAAATAATTCAGTATATTTCACAAATATTGAATTCACTTAAAATGTATAGACAGCGTTGGTATCAGGAAAACACACAATACTTTAAAATTATCAGGTAGTATAATTGATATGGAAAATAAGGGTTCCTTAATTTGCCCAGGGGCAAAATAGTATCCATGAAAGTGACATTTCACCAAGATGGGCTGAAGTATTTTACTGAAGGTGAAGGCTATTAATGATTATTTCAACACTCTTTAAGACAAAGTTGTTCATGCCAGCATGTGGGTGGAGAAGTAAATAGCTTAATAGCCACCATGCTCCCAGGGTGAGGCCCTGAGACAGATTTCTGTGATGCTTCCTTTAGCTCAGGGCCATTCTGCTTGCTGCTGATTATCAAGGTTGCTTAGCACTTCACAGGATTCAAGGTTTTAACTTTTGACCCAGCTGAAAAGTTAAGGAGATTAACTGTTAGGAAATAAACTGATTGTGGCTAAGGTTTCCCTTAAAGAGCTGCAGTACAGCTGGCTTCCCTCATTGCTGATGTGCATCTTCTACCTGTTTTGTTTCAAACAGAAAATAGCAGCAGCAAAGGTTTGACTTTGAGACCAGGTGCAAGGTTAAGGCAACGTTCCAAAAAGACCAGATTGCCAGATCGTTTCTTGGATTTCTGCAGGCTACAACAGAGGTTGTGACAAGAAGAACAGGGGCAGGGAGGGGAATCAGTGGTGAATAACGTGGAAAAACAAAACCTGCCTTAGCTTTAATTAACTTAGAATCTCTTCACATCTTGGTTTGAATGTACATAAAAATGAGTGTCAAGAAAATCTCATTCTTGCACTGTTCTGCCTTGCCTCTGGTTCACAGCAGGGCATAGCAAGGAGATAGTGGCTCAAGCAGGGATGCTTTTGTACACGCATGGAAGCCTAAGTGTGAATTCTGTTTTGCCCATTCACTGTCTAACTATAGCTGTCAGCAGCCCTGGCTTACAGACCTGGGGCCTGGAAGACACTGCTTGGTATGTGTCTTACCATACTTTCAGTGGGGAACTAGTATGCAGCTTACATGTCCCCAGAAGTGAGCTCTGCCTCACCCAGCAGTTGTGCACAGCTCTCCCATACACTTTGATGGTCAGCAATTAATTATTTCCAGTGATGGCTTCTCAGCCTGCTGTTCGAGCAGGGCATCTAGCTGGAGCAGACAACATCTCTGCAGAAACCCATATCCCCTATGTATGCAGAAAATCAGCATAAGGATCCTCCTCCTTTTTCTGTACAAAAATGGTAGTAGTGAGAGCACTATCCTAAGATGTAGGAGACCTAGGCTCTCCCTACCTCCAGTATACCAGTAGAGCATGGTATACACCTAGTGGTCATAGAGAAATGGCTCAAAGCACCTTACATTTCCTTCCTATTGAAGCTGGCCCACTGGCCAGCCAACAGTCACGGGGCCTAGGAATAAGGCTACTGAGCAAAAGAAAGGTGGCAGTACTACCAGAACAGTCAGTTCATTGTCAAACAGTCACTACTCACAGGGCACATCTACATGAGACACTACTGTGCAGTGGTTACTGTGCAGTAACATCAGTGAATGTCTTTTAAGTGATGCTACTGCGCACTTAAGAGGGATGTGGACAGCATCAAGAGGGTCCAGAGGAGGGCCACTCGTATGATCAAGGGACAGCAGGGTAGGTCCTATGAGGAAAGGTTGCGGGACCTGAACCTGTTCAGCCTTCAAAAGAGAAGGCTGAGGGGGGATCTTGTGGCCTGTTATAA
>NW_017729024.1:152863970-152866058 GCF_001723915.1 Gavialis gangeticus | reverse complement strand
GCTAGGGTCTGGAACCAGCTTCCATGTGAGGTGGTGCAGGCTCCCACCCTGGGGGTTTTTAAGAGGAGGTTGGATGACCACCTTACTGGGGTCATTTGACCCCAGTGCTCTTCCTGCCATGGCAGGGGGTCGGACTAGATGATCTGCTCAGGTCCCTTCTGACCCTAGAAACTATGAAACTAACTATGAAACTACGAAACTAGCCTAATAACATGCAGTAGCATATTGGCATTGTCCATGCTGTGACATGCTACTGCGCAGTATTATTAGGCTACCGTGCAGTCAGTGTCTCATGTAAATGTTCCCATGGGGTGTATCTACACGTTATTAGCACAGCGCAATAAACTCTGGTGCATATTAGAGTTTATTGCTCCTGGACATTGCATTTGAACATACACCCAGGACCACAGTGCATTGAGCTGGGTCGGAGCAGCCCTGGCTGGCAGAGGGTCCATGGGGTCAGCCTGCCAGCCTGGGGCTGCTCTGGCCAGGCTCAACATGAGACAGAGGGGCTGGCTGGCAGGCTGCCCCCACACTGAAGCACCCTCATGCCCCAGGCAGCCCCATCGGCATCTACATGTGCATTGCTGTGCACTAAAAAACTCCAATGTAGGATAGTATTTGTATTTACAAGAATTAACCTGCGGTGGATTTAATGAATTCCCTGTGGCTTAATAGCGCTGCACATGTAGACATTGAGACTTTACTACAGGGCTAATTAGGCAGCTTCACAGTAAACGTCTCTTGTAGATGCACACAGTGAGTGCCACTGTCTACTATTTCAGGGGTTAGTGCAGCATTTCAAATAGTTTCATAGTTGGTAGGGTCGGAAGGGACCTGAGCAGATCATCAAGTCCAACCCCCTGCCATGGGCAGGAAAGGACGCTGGGGTCAAACGACCCTGGCTAGGTGATTGTCCAGCCTCCTCTTAAAGACCCCCCAGGGTAGGAGCGAGTACCACTTCCCTTGGAAGTTGGTTCCAGATCTTAGCCACCCTGACCATGAAGGAGCACCTCCTGATGTCTAACCTAAATCTACTCTCAGTCAACTTATGGCCGTTACAACTTGTTACTCCCAGTAGTGCTCAGGGGAACAGGGACTCTCCCATTGCCTGCTGGTCCCCCTTGGCCAGATTATAGATGGCCACCAGATCCCCACTCAGCCTTCTCTTGTGAAGGTTGAACGGGTTCAGGCCCCATAGTCTCTCCTCGTAGAGCCTGCCCTGCTGCCCCCAGATCATGCGAGTGGCCCTCCTCTGGACCCTCTCCAAATCACAATGGAGCATAAATGGAGAAGAATGTCTCTGCTGCCATACTTCCCTTCTTCCAGGCATGCGCAACAGGGCAGATTTAGTCATGTAGGTACAGAATGTAGTAGTGTAAGGAATATAATCGTCTTTGTACAATTCAGGCCATTGAGCAAAGTGAAGTAGAAAGTTATTGTAGTTACTTAAAGCTACATGTGACTCTTACGAGGCTTACCCTTGCAATAGAATTCTGCCCTGACTGTAGGAACCTAGTGATTCTTGCAGGCCTAAAGGTAGATGCTGATTGAATATATTTGGTGCCAAACATTTCCTCTGCATCTTACCCCAGTTTCATGAACCAGTTTGATTATCTGTTAATATACATAACTTAGGCAAGTGCAAAAACCTGTTGGATTGTCACTGCCATGAACTGACAGACAAGAGAGTGAGAAATGGGCTATAGCAGTGTTTCTGTTAGGGCTTGTATCCAAATCAAAGAAGGCTGAGGGTAAGATCGTTATCATGATGTTTCCTTCTTCCAGTTCCATAACAGTAGTTGTCTGCATTCCAGAAAACTACTTTTCCAATTAAGTCTTTTGAAATCACAATGAATATGTTACGAGAACTGGAAGACGGAGGTGTGACCTGGCTAGAACAAAGTGTAATACTTGATTAGAAGATAGACCCTGGCATGGCTTTATGAACACTCGTGGTGCTCTGGAGAGGTGCTGGAGGACTGGAAGAGGGCCAACGTGGTTCCCATCTACAAAAAGGGGAGAAAAGAGGACCCGGGGAACTACAGGCCAGTCAGCCTTACCTCGATCGTGGGCAAGCTGTTTGAG
>NW_017729024.1:152843293-152863322 GCF_001723915.1 Gavialis gangeticus | reverse complement strand
GAGGGAAGGTTTAAGTTGGACATCAGGAGGCGCTACTTCACGGTCAGGGCGGCTAGAGTCTGGAACCAGCTTCCAAGTGAGGTGGTGCAGGCTCCCACCCTGGGGGTTTTTAAGAGGAGGTTGGATGACCACCTTACTGGGGTCATTTGACCCCAGTGCTCTTCCTGCCATGGCAGGGGGTCGGACTAGATGATCTGCTCAGGTCCCTTCCAACCCTAGAAACTATAACATAATAACTGTTGCCTCATTTACTACTGATACGCTAGTAATTGAAGTGGATTTTCTGGTTTGGCCTTGCATTTGTAGTGGAGTTCACCTACATTTCAGCAAGAGAAATTGGATTAGAGAACATATGAAGAGCATACTGTTCTGATGAAGCAAAGGTACCATTAGCCTACCTTGACTGGGTCAGTTATTTGAATGCAATTGCTTTCAGTGTAGTGATGCAAAGATGTCACAATCCAATGCTTAAACAGAAATATAGGACACTGAACAAACTGTTTCTCCTGCTTTGAGGTATCCTGGTGATGCAGACCTACCAAGGTTATAGTTACATTGTCAGTAGACTGTTCCTTGACTTCACCAGGTACATCATGTAGGCACAGGGTAAACCTGGTTATGCTGGTTTTTAAAGGTGGCTTTGCATCAGAAAGCACAGAGAAGCTGGATTCATGTACAAGTAGATCTGACCTCTGTTGTTCCTTCTGCCTCCTCATGAAAATTAGCTTCAGCACCATGAATATATTTTGTACACAAATAGCATATAAACACAAGACTTGGACCAGTTTTTTTTTCAGTGTTCTCCACAGCATGAAGCACAAGAGCTCACAGTGGGTCCATCTACATGTGCTATTAAGGTGAGGCAATAAACTCTGGAGCAGTTCACACTGGAGTTAACTGCTCTCATGCACAGAGTCTACATGTGCTCCTGAGACCACAGCAACTAGAGCCAGGGTGGAGCAGCCGCAGGCTGGCAGGGAGCACAGGAGTGTCAGCCCTGGGCTTCAGGTGGCAGCAGTGAACAGCAGAGGGGCTGAGACAGCCAGGATCTGGCCCCTCGCTGGTTGGGCTGAGTGCAATTTGTGCCTGGTAGTCACTGTCCACATGAGTGTTTGATCAGTTAATTACTCCCCTGTAAGATAGTGCTGCTGGGAACTGTACTATCTTATGCCAGAGCTAATCAGTTAACAGCAATAAAGTCCACATGTAGATGCACCCAGTAGGTATGGTATAAGGCACAACACAGTGCTAAGCTGCCTCTCATACCAGGTACTAGGGCAGTGCTATACCCTGGTGAGAACCAGAGCCTATCCAGCTGGGTAGAGCATCACATAGCTATGCTCCTTCCAGTATTGGAGCTAGCTCAGGGGGCTCTGCCCTCAGCTGTGTGGACATGCCCAATGGGCAAGTAATTACAGTAATGGGTAAGAGTCCTGGCTGCTGCTCCAGTGTTTATGTGAACGTGGCTGGGGAGACTGGGAAACCAGAAGACTGAATAAGGACAAACCATGACAGCAGCAGTAACTGGTAGTGGTAATCAAGCATGGTTTGGGGGAATGGGACTAGGAGAGGAAAGATGGCAAACATATTGACTTAGCACGTCCTTATCATATCACAAACCTTTTCTACTTGAATAAGGCAGGCCTTCCCTCACACTCCTTCCCAGCAGCCAAGACTATAGCACACTGTGGTGCTACTGTGGTGTTAACAGTAGTCTAGATAAGTAGCTAACTTAACCCCTTGGGAAGTTATACCATCCCATTGGCCATCTTGGAAGAGCGTAAGAAATAAAAAGGTAAGGGCCTTGGCTCTGAGCGGGTGGAATGTGATGGGACTGGTCTTAGATGCTCTTCTGTAACCCACATTAAGTGAATAGTATGTAGAAGAGTTGAGATTTGCCTTTACACCTGACTGAACACGCAGTGTTTTGAAACAGTAGCATGAACTGATACTTGTCATACTTCTTTCCAGAAAAAGTAGCTATTAAGATTCTGGACAAGACAAAGTTAGACCAGAAAACTCAGCGCTTGCTGTCCCGGGAGATTTCCAGCATGGAGAAGCTGCATCACCCAAACATCATCAGACTGTATGAAGTGGTGGAGACACTGTCCAAGCTGCATCTGGTGATGGAGTATGCAGCAGGAGGGGAACTCTTCAGTAAGATCAGCACAGAGGGAAAGTTACCAGAGATAGAAAGTAAACTAATCTTCTCTCAGGTTGTATCTGCTGTGAAACACATGGTAAGTTGTTTTTCTAATGACTGTAATCAGTTTAGTAGACCTCATGGATGAATGAAAGGTTCCAGAGAAACGGGCTGAAGTTTCCAGAGGAACAGAGCCCAGAGACAGGACTGAATGATCAAGCAGCTCCTATAAAGCACATTGTCTTACTATTAAAAACCCTGGTAGCTTCTGACAAAAGCCTCAGTTAATGTAGAGTTAAGGCTGGACTGCACTGTCTCATGCCCTTTCCAACCAGAAATAGCCTCCCTCCTCTGTGACATAAACATCTGAGAACTGGGAAGGAAGAGAGTTCTGGTATTTCAAACTTCTGGAAATCAGGAAGGAGTCCAGGGGCAGCCAGTACACCCCTCTTCCTGCCCTGAGCACTGACCCAGCACACCCAACCCTATCACTGTTTCATTGATCAAGTAGGTTTTTTCCCCTCCCCTGTGGTGACGGAAGTACAGGGCAGAGTAAGCTTGTTTGTGCAAACCTGCATTTTCCTGCCCCTCTTTGGGTGCTAAAGGTGCCCTAACATTTGCAGAGAGGGGAGGACAACAGTAGCTGAGACCCACAGTACAGTAACTGCTGGCAAAGTCTTTATCATGGCAAACAACTTCTGTACCTCAGGGCATACAGAAGAAAAACTGGGAAAAGCCTTCCTGTACCTACACTAATACTGAACTGTCCTGCTTTGTTCAACAGCATGAGAACAATATCATTCACCGGGATTTGAAAGCAGAAAATGTATTCTATACCAGTAATACTTGTGTGAAAGTGGGAGACTTTGGCTTCAGCACAATAAGTAAGAGAGAAGAAACTCTCAACACTTTCTGTGGCTCTCCTCCTTATGCTGCTCCAGAACTCTTCCAAGATGAAAACTACGTTGGTGTTTATGTAGACATCTGGGCACTAGGCATCCTCCTGTATTTTATGATGACTGGTACCATGCCATTTCGAGCAGACACAGTGGCCAGACTGAAGAAGTGCATTCTTGATGGAACGTACAGTTTGCCCCCATCCCTTTCAGAACCTTGCCAGAAACTAATTCGAGGAGTCCTTCAACCAGTGCCAACTGAACGATACTCTATTCAACTTATTATGAGCAGTGAATGGATGCAAGGGATATGGTATCCACAACCACTGGAACCATTTAAACTGGATCCAAGGTATTTATCAGAGACCAATACCCTCAAAGAGGAAGAAACTGAAGTGAAAAGTATTTTAGAGGAGTTGGGAATCACACAAGAACATATTCAAAATAACCGGGGAAGGGATGCTCGCAGCTCAATAACTGGTATCTACAGAATAGTTCTGCACAGAGTACAAAAGAAGAGGGCACTGGAGTGTGTTCCCCTTGTCACACAACCAGACCCCAAGGAGCAGGACTTAAAAAGGGGGTCATATCATGGCTTCAGACACACGTCCAAGCTGTGTTCTATTTTATAGAGTGCGTTGCAGGCTTTAATTTAGTGTTTAACAGAGGGGTTTTACTCATTTTTCATAGTAAATTCTGCTGTTACATTTTTTAAATTTTTAAATAAACCGAAAATGATGCCTTTATTTGCAAATGTGTTATTCCCACCAGAGGATAGGCATCCTTACTCTGACTTCTAACAGACTTATTTGTGCCAGCATCTTGTCCCCATGACCGTTCACATTTAAAAATAGCCCAGCTGACTGTATAAGAACTAAATATTGCTTAGCAAAGGTGTTTTTTAATAAAAATGAAGCAGATCTGTACTTTACACTGGGGAAAAGGGTAGCTACTTTAGGTTCAGGTCACCACTGTACAGGAAGAGACAAAAATCAGAAATCTGAACAGCGGTGAATGTTTACTCGTAAAGAACCTACAGCTGGGCACTTAACCCTAGCATAATTTATAAATAGCTGTATATTAGGACTTCACTGTTAAACATTTATACCTTGACTGATATAAACAGAGCTATCAACCTCCCTTACCTCCACCCCCTCTCTTTGTGCTCCTAAGTCCAGGATCAGCACTTTGAAAAACCTACACCCTTGAAAAACCTCAGCACTTTCTGATTTATCTAGCTGTAGCAAATCCCATCACAAGTTCATACCTTGCAAGTAGCCCTTAGCAGTCACAAACCATCTTGTATGATGAGTTGTACTGCCATCTACTGGTCTCTTGAATGAATGAGGTGTTAGTAAAACATCTGAAGCTTCTTGAGCTGAAAACTATTGGCTACCCAAACCTACTCCAGCCACAGACAAGGGATACTACAAGCATACACTGACTTCAGACATCTCTCACTTGACATTTTCCTACTTCAACACGTCATCTAAGAAGTCCAATGCTGCTGCAATGCAAAAGCCCTGAGCAAACACGTTTTAAGACATGAGTGCACCACAGACTAGTGCTTCTAATATTAGTTGCTATCTCAGCAAAAGGCAGGCACAGTAACCTGAAACTATTTTGATATCAAACTACTACAAGCCACAAAAATACCCAAGCAGGACTTTTTTTGGTACCTAGGCAGCAGTCTCCAATACATTCCTCCTTGCTTTATTTAATCCAGTTACTTTGCGCCCTGTTATGAAACGGCTGCACTCTGAAGACCCTAAATAAAAAGACAGAACGAATAGAATAGCCCAACCTTCTGCTGTCACCAGATATGGTCTATTTTCCTTTTGCCCTTCCACCACTCTGTTTAAGTGCAAATGGAAGAGATGTTTCGCCAATGACTTTACACCTGTGAAATGGAACTCTTAAAATAATCACACTGGCACACAGAAACCATCATTCCTTCAGGTAAGGTAACTAAAGGACTGGAACAGGGAAAATATATTGCTGGGTTTTCAAAAGCAGGATTGCTATACTGCAAAGTACACCCTAGAATCTGCGTATTTGTTTACTTGCCTCTTCAGCTTTATAAACAGGACTATCTTAAGAGAAAAGGTACTTGGTACCAGAAGACCCCCAGCTTGTGGACTTGTACTTTTAAACCTTCACTTATCCTAGCCTGCTTAAAAGTCCCGAACAATTCAGTATCCAAACATGTGCCATATCTCTAAAACTTTATTTTACAAAGAATCTTCAGTGTTAGCAAGGTTTATGAGGTTAATTTTTGTGCCAGTACTTCTTAGACTGTCCATTGCCAGCAATGGACTTTATTCTGGAACAGACTTATTTTCTTGTACCACATTAACTTGCTTTCATGAAACTTAAAGCCCAAACACTTGCACAATAAAATCTCCATGCATTATTCTTCCATCACTTTTGGTGGAAGATCTTAGGCCGCTGACCTCCATGAGTTCATAGTAAAACAATACTATTTTAGCAACTCTTAACTGTACAAATCCAAAATGTTATCAAAGCCGAACAAGTGACAGACATACAATAGATTATACAAACACTACATTACACCAGAAGTCTGCATTTTGTATCTTGATACACATTTTATCATTTCTGCAAAGTTGTGTTAGACAATGAACCTTGGTAGAATTGGACAGTGAAATAAAAGTTAACAAGACTTAGTTCTACCCATTAGCTCAGTTTAAATATATTTTACAAGCTAGCAAAGCTCGCCTCAGAGTTCTCCTCCAGTCTGGGCCTGCAAAAGTCTCCAAATGGACTCCTCATTAGCTTTTTAGGTTTCCTCCTTGCATACCAAACAAGTCTTAGCTTGCAAGTTGAAGAAAATCATGGTATTCCTGCAATAGTTTATAGCTGTATAACAAATAAAGAGCTTGAAATAGGAAGCCAATCACAATTCAGTAAGAAAATTCATACACGCACAAAGAAAAGCAAGAGACCAAAGTTAAGGAAAAATTGTCATTTTTTTTTCCTTTCTTGGTCTGCCAGTTAAGATAGGTTCTGACAGTATTTATGAATTGGATGCTAGAATTATGTTGTTTCAAATGCTTAAGTCTTTTAGAAGAGTGCATTCAACATGCCTGAGAAAAGTGCCAGCTTGGTTAGATAACATGGGAAATTAAACCCTTTATTTTGAACAGATGCCCTTTTCTCCCTGTTCTGCCAAAACCTGCTATGTAAAGTTGTGTGTGGTACTAGGGTCTATAGTGCGATTAGAATGATGGAATACGGATATCAGGATGTGGATGATAATGGATTTTTAAAATATCACAACTGAATCCGTCTGACGGAACTAACTGGAAAGCAACTCTAGTCCATTAACAGCACCTTGAACAAGGACTCTGCAGCCCTTATCCTTTTTGGGTGCTAAAAATGTGTAATATTCAGACAAGGCAACACAAGCACCCTAACATTAAAACAGTGCAGCTTACAGGCCAAAATTATTTTTGGTCAGACTTTGGAGGGGGCCTTAGTTTTGCTTCAAAGTCTCAAACTGCTTTGAAGGCAGAATTCCCATTTCCTTGGTACAAGTACAAGACTCTCACCCATTTCAGAACCATTTTTCTTAGAGACCAAGCAAGTTCAGAGCCCTTGGCATGCCCCACTCCACAATACATTCATGCTTCAGTGTTATGAAACCATTGCATGAAGGTGTCAGCAAACCACATTAAAACAAAGCCTTTCAAGGAGTTTAAAGCAGTTTTCCATGCTCCAGTAATTAAGGATTACTGTACAGTGAAAATTAACTAATATTTAATCCCTTTTCCTTTCCCACCCCACCCTCATTTTTATTAATTCCCCACCTCATAGAGGTATCTTAATGTTCTCCATTGGAAATGGCAACAGTAACACCTTCAGGTTCTGTTGCTGCAGGGATTCTTGGCACTTTCTTAGCAGGGCTTGGGATATGCTAAAAAACAAAGAAACAAACGTAATAAAAATCATGTATGTGATTTTCGTGTCAAATGAATTTCCATTTGGATAACATGCTTCCTTCCCCAAATCCCAGCCCTCTCTCATCCCAAACACTGATGGCATAATAGTTAGTCTGATCCAAGTTTAACTGGCTGTTTCTGCAAACTTTAAGTGTGAGAATACGCCTAGTTTCTCCTGCACCAAAAGCTCTGTTCTACACCGATATACGTATATATATATTTTTAAAGTTTACGTTTTTCATTACTGGCTCTTATTTCCTCTGTTTTAACAGAACAGGTCATAGCCTGTCAACTCCTGTTCCTCCTTTGCACCAAACAAGCCTGCACAAATGCTATGGTCACTTGCTTTAAGTATTAAAGAAATGCAGCATTCTTACTTCATGAACAATTCCTGAATGGACAACATCAATTCCTGCTTCCAAAGGGCCATCACCAAGCAATGGGCGCCGTGCATAAGTTCTTCGGTGTTTTTCATCCACTCGCACTAGGTACCATGTCCCCTCAAAGAGATCATCTACTGAACACTGTGGAATATAGTTGGCTAAAGAGAAGCCAGTAGATAATACAACATTAAATGTATTAATAAAAATAAAAGTTACATCATAAAAGATCTTTCTATTGTCCCCTTCTAAACTGCATCTATACCAGAATAGCAAGGTGTACCAAGATGCATGGATGTGCCATCACTTCATCTGTGCTAGGAAAGCATATTAAGACCTAAGTTTTCTAGTTTTGCATTAGATATGGACTTCCTTTATTCCTAGCTCCCAATCCTGCAGTTGAATATGAGTGGGGCCTAGACAGATTCATTTATAGGATCAGAAGTTCACTTTGTTACTCACAATGTGAATTATGTTTACTTAAAGTCTTCTTACCCAAGTGATGAGTTTCCTGCCTAATCTTCATGTTTTCAGCAAAGACATCTGGTGCAATACATTTTCGTGAGTCAAGTCTTGTTTGCAGATCAGAAAGGCTGGCAGTTATTTTATCCAGAGAAGAACCTGCAATACAAAACCTCTAAGTCAGGCAACACAACTGCTCTGAAGACTGTGGCTGCATTTCAAAAATATGTGAATATGCTATTCTCTGGATTATACAATCACTGAAGGACATTCAGTGTATGTCCTCTAATTGAATCAATGTGCTAAAAGAATGAGCTATGAAATTAGCCTTTTAAGGATTAAAACATGGCAAAACAGCATCTTGGGTTTTATTCTCACCTAACAATGCAGAATTAGTGCGATCAATGCTAGCCCGTCTGCTGCAAAACCACGTATATCAGGGAGAGACAGAGAGACTGACTATATCCAAGTTAACTTACCAGGTGTGGCATCCTGTGTAATTCTAATAGAGTACAAGGTGGCAGCAAATCCAGAACCATAGGAGAACACACCAATCCTCTGTCCAGCTAACTGCTGTGGGGAGAACCTGACAATCAAGTAACAGTTGTTAATGAAAAAGCCAAGATCAAGGGCCAGTTTTAAAGTAGTTGAGTGATATCTAGCTTCCATGATGTAGCTTACTGGATCAAGGCAGGTTGCATACAATCAGAGTTCTTATAACATCAGAAAAACAGAACCTTTCCCAGCCTCTTACGGCCAGGACAAGTGATCAATGTAAAGCATCTACACACTGCATTCCCTCTCATTAAACTACAGGTCTTGGGGCAGGACTCTTCCAAACCTTTCACACAGAGCTATGGCAATTCATCATGCGATATGAACAGCAGTCTTCAAAACAAATCCAGACCTTGCAGTTACACTCAGACCAACTTAATCAAAATAAGTTAATGCCCAAAATGTTAGAGTTTAAAGCAAGGTTTTTCCAATTTTCAGGCTACTTTGACTTCTTAGTCTGTCTAGATGCGATTTGTCTGTGAAGAAAAACGCTGACAGAAAATAAATGCTAAGGATTAAGCTGATCATAGTAAATCACCTTCTCAGTCCTCCTGTCATAAATGGTGAGAGGGAAAAGTCTTCTAATCTTTAGCCACCACAAGCATCTTTTCAGGTCTTTTTACATGAATGGTGTAAAATGTTTGGCCAATTCCTCAACACACAGAAACACCCCCCCAAAGAGGCCAAGTACTGATCCATTTGATGTGGATACTCCATGCAAGCATATTATTAATTTATTGTAAAGTTCCAGTACAATCACCTTGTGCAAGGGAACTATTAGGACAGCCCTAGCACGCAGAGGACTGACCCCTGGCTGGGGTCATCTGAACCCAGTACTCATTCCTGCCCAGGACAGGGGGGCAGACTTGATGATCTAAAAGATCCCTTCTGACCCTAACATCTACGAAACTTGCTTTCCTACAACAACTGCATACATACAAAAAACATTTGGCTAAAATGAGCTTCTGTGTTTCAGCTTATTAAAGCAAAAAGATTTTCATTAGGGGTGCACTGATAGAGATTTTTGGGACTGATACCAACAGCCAATACCTAAGGAGGCATCTCGGCTGATACTGATCCGATTTCCAATAGAGCTACCTCCAGCTGGTAAGTCCAGTGTAGTGGAAAGAAAGAGGGGAGGGAAGGGGTGTGGGGGGGCAGATCAACGCCCCACACAGTGGAGATAAGGGGCTGGGGCCTATTAAAACAAAGCCTTTCAAGGAGTTTAAAGCAGGTTTCCATGCTTCAGTAATTAAGGATTACTGTACAGTGAAAGTTAACTAACATTTAATCCCTTTTCTTTCCTACCCCACCCTCATTTTTATTAAATTCCCCACCTCACAGAGGTATCTTAATGTTCTCCAATAGAATGGCAATTGGAGAATGGCAATGCTCACCGAGGGGCAGCCCAGAGCAGGAGCTCAAAGGGGGGAGGGGTGGCGCAGCACCCATTGCTGCATACACCTGCAAGGGCATGGGGGTGGGGAAAGCAGTGCAGGGATCTGTGCGCCCCTGGATCTGTGCATGGCAGGGCGGGGCAGGCTGCAGCTGCAGACTGGAGCTGGGACTGCGCTGGACTCTTCTCGGCAGGGGCTGGGCTTAGGGCAGGCAGTAGCAGCACTGGGAGGGGGGCAGGCACCCCAAATTTTGCTGTAGCCCCGCCACCCACCCAGCACAGCCCTGGTTGAACCCCCACCTCCACCCACATGCCAGGAAGAGCCGGGGCTGCACCAGGCGGGTGGTGGCGGCACTGGAAGTGGTGCTACCAGGGGGGAGGGATGGTGGGCTGGGCTATGGTGAAGTTTGGGGTAGCTGCAGCCCCCTTCATAGCCTCATCCTAGTGCTGCCGCTGCCCACCCCCGCCAAGAAGTGGCCAGTGCAGCTCTGGAGTCTAGCCTGCCCGCCCGCCCCTGCCCTGTGCTGATCCAGCAAAACATGCCTCAGCCCCATGCCCTCCCAGGGCGCACACAACAGTGGGAGGTGCCCCCCCACCCACAGCTCTGTCCCGTGCCCCACCCCACTCTAGCTGGGCAGTGCACCTTCCCCCGTCACTGCAGGGATCCTTGATTTGCGCCCCCCACACTTCTCTCCTCCTTCCCCTTTCACCACAACGTACTTACTATCTGCACGCTGCTGGGCTCGACTCCTCTCTGCTTGCATGCTGCACTGTGGCTGCACACATGCACAGGCATTTTTCAACCAAGTTATCAGCCACTTCAGCCAGTTTTCTTTATATTGGTACCAATCTGATATTGGACCAATATAAAAATTGGTGCACTTCTAATTTTCATGCCAAGTGGGTTTTCAGCTGGACTGCTATGACCAAAAGTTACCCTCCCAAACGTTTTCAGGCGTTAACAGTTAACAACTTCTTATATTTCTGACTCTATACTTACTGAGCTAGAAGAGAAGTGAGGCAACCATAGACTGAGGGGGTGTACATATTTCCATTCTGATTAGACACAAGCAGAGAAGCTTTAGTTTTCTGATTAAAGATCTCAGAACTAGCTTTCATAAAGGCTCTCTCTACATCTCTGTCAAAGTATGTATCTTCCAGTTTTACATCCCTATTAAAAAAAAAAACAAAAAAAACCACGCATTTAGAAAATGTTGGTACACAGATGAAAGAAGGAAAAACAGGTACAGATACTTCTTTCTTCCTTAGTTCAAAGAACAGATAGCAGCAACACACCTGAAAGCTTCCAGCCCATTATAGATACTATTTGTCGTCTGTGGATTCTGGTCACTAAGAAAGTCATTCAACAGCAGCCGGGCCACAGATTTCTGTACAAGTTTACAGTATGGCGAATGGAAGATCATGAATCCAAAGTCATTCAAGGTAAAGCCTCTGTCAGTTCCTTCTGGAATAGGACAAAAGTCCAAAAATCTTAACACTGCCACACATAGATAGTGCTCACATTAAAAAAAAAAAAAAGCCAGATTGCAAAGCCCTAAACTCTGCTCACCAGTTACTATACATATAGTAATTTGTTTCAAAGTGAAGTCATTACAGAAGTCCTTTGAAGTGTGCCAAATGCAAACATTTCCTATTTTTGAAGCAACATTTGCAATCAAGCTATTATTTAAGAATAACAGTACTCAGAAAGCACCAGACTAAGAAGGTAGTTAAATATGTATCTAAACCAGCATAGTTTTGAAGATGAGACCAGGTTTAATGAATCCATTTATTCTGAACAATTACTAAAAAACGAAACTTCAGCAGTTCAGAATTAAGGAACAGATTAACACAAGATAAACACGCACAACCCCTTAAAAGCAAGGTATCACACCCTGGAAATTAGAACTAGGCTGCTGCTTTGCCAAGGTTTGTTACCTTCACCCTCAAGGCAAAAGCAAGACAGTCCCTAAATGTGCACTTCCAAAATTTTTCTCCACAACAAACTGAAATGAGCAAAATCTGGCTTCTTACGCATGTATCTAGGAGTAGTCCTTACGTTAAATGCCTGTATTTTGTGTCTGGCAATCAGAAATCACATTCTCACTCCAAGATCTGACAGATCCATTTTATAATCACCAAGGCCTGGAAGCAAGATTTGATAATAAAAACATACCCTTTTGCCACTTAGCTCGGATCTTGTTGCGGTAAACAGAATAGCAGCGATCCAATGCACTGAGGTAGCATTGTATAGACAGTTTCCCATCAACTACAGGGTATTCAGACACCATATCCGGTTTGTAAAAGTCATAGGCATGCTGCATATGGGTCCCACGCAATCCTGTTTTAAAATAAATTGATGAGAGATTAAAGGAATCAATTTCTTCCATCATTTCATATGCCTAGTGAAATATACCTCGCCCAAAGTCAGTTGCAAATAACTGAAAAAAGTGAGACTGGCTGAAGAGCTTACTGGTGGTAACACGCTGCACTTTTATGCTGCTTTGATAACAACTGATCTCACTCCCCAGTTCAGTGGGAGCTGGAAATGCTGAAGAATGCCCAAAAATGCCTCCTCTTGCAAACAGAAGTGATGTTGACAAACCCTAACCAGTACAGCTCTTTTTTTGCACTGGAACAAGCCCCAAGGGAAGGCAGGCAGAAGCACCTCCTTATCCTACCTGAGCTGAATTCCACTGAGGGAAATAAGCAGCCAGCCCAGAGCCAAGAGATGGAACGTATGAATTGTAACAACATGGCTAAGAAGGAAGCTAGCTCTCTGGAGGCCAGGGAAGATGCTAGCTTCAAGGCTAGGCATCCAGGAGTAGCAGGCACACGCTTCTGAGTTCAGAGAAAATTCAGTATCCTTATAAATAGTGTTTGTTTTAAATCTCTCCAGCTAAGACTAACCTCTCTCAAATATTAAAGGAGCATTTGGACCAACTAGCATGGCAACAGCACCAGCTCCACCTGTTGGTCTAGCATTTCCAGTGGCATATACAGCTATGTCTCCAGCAACAACAAGTGCATAGCGCCCTGTAAGAGAAGAGAAACAGGAATCTTGTGAAAAGGAACCTCATGGATACAATACTGTAATATCAGCCAGCAGTTCTTATAGCTTTGCCTTACAGAATAGATGGCTGCAGGAATAAGAATCTTTTAATACATTGAGAGTTTTTCAAGTTTGTTTCTACTTTACCCTTCTTGGAATATACCATGCAGGTTTGCAAGAAACAGTCAGTGATAATGAGCATCTGTCTCAGTATCACTTTCCATCCCTATAATGTATATTCTAAATTTACATTTCTGTGGAGATACAGATCAGCCACATGAGCCATCTTGCAACAGCACGTGCCTGTTTAGGTTATTCTCAAAAACACTACTAATAAATAGACCTCAGCTTGTTGAAAGGCTTGGTGTGTAAATCCCACACTTTGCAATGTGTACTTGACGCGGTTAAATAATCACTTTGTAGTTATTTGGATACTTGGAAAGCTATATCCTTGATTATTGCCAAGAGGCACACTTACCATCCCAAGAACTGGACTCAATCCAGTTAACAGCATTAAAGACAGCAGCAGTGCCTCCATAGCATGCATTCGTTGTGTCGATCCCTTCTACATCTGTATTACCAGATTCTTCAAAGAGTTGCATCAGAACAGTCTTTACAGATTTTGATTTGTCAATGATTGTCTCTGTTCCAACTTCCAATCGCCCAATGCAGTCATAGGAGAGACTATTCCTCTCCATGAGCTTCTGCACCACAGTCAAGCAGAGAGAATTGATATCCTCTCTATCAGAGCAGAAACCCATCTTCGACTGGCCCAAGCCGATGGTGTATTTCCCACCATCCACACCATCAAATTTTTCCAATTCTGCCTGGTCAACATACTGAGAAGGGAAATAGATCTCCAGGGCAACAATTCCAACATCTTTTGGCCAACAGGCTTCAGCATTTACAGGAAGAGACCCAGGCATGCTGTTTGAACTTAAGGGGGAAAAAAAAACAAAACAAAAAAAAAAAAAACAACAAAATGAGTTCTGGGCACATTCACGTTAGACATCCACTTCACATTTTAAATTCCTATACATTCCATCCAGCAGTTTGCTACATGTTATCCTCTCAAAGCAAGCAGGAGTGCTTTCATCTTTGTTAGGGGCGTATGCCATTGACATATGCACATTTAAATGCTGAATGAATATAAACAACACACAAAAATGATTTTTAATCTGAATAAGATTTTCTATTTTTATGTTTAGTCATTATTTCCTTCTTTATAATGGACGCACTTTTTTTTTTTTAAAAAAAACCTGTTTGTTGTCTATTAGTTGACTTTCAAATGTTATATAGTCTTTTTTTAAAAACCCTCCAAGTTTCATGTTTAAAACATTCATCTAAGCAGACACAGACACAAATCAAAGGCCACATGAGTGCGCTCTATCCACGAGGACAACCTCAAATGCAAAAGTGATATGCAAGTTACCCATTCTATCTTTGTAACTAAAAATGCTGCTTGGTACTTCGAACTCCTACAAACAAGGACGCTAAAGTGCCCAAACATACCATGCTCCACGGGGTCTGGACCTTTGAAATCACTGAATTACCTTCAAGTCAGGCACCTATTTTCGGTATGTGCAGAAAATTTCCTCTAATACCTTCTTAAGGTAATGGAAATCCAAATCACTTTTCATTTTAACACTAAGTTACTGGGTTTCAGACAAAGATCTTATACCATCAAAGCCTCTTTAAAATGAGATAGGGGTTTTTGTCTTTGGGATTAAACCTGTTTTGCAAATGACACGTGAACCACCCGGATGGCCTCAGAGAACTCAGCTTTCAGCTCCTCTTTTTTTGCCCAATAAAAAATTAAATAAAGTTATAACTATAACCCCCTCTCAGCACCAGCATTTTAAACGCCTTTTCTTTGTCATTTACTTCTAAGCTTTTCTTGAAAGGTATAATTAGCAGAAATCAGCAACATTTTAAAGTTGACCTGATATCGTCAGGCGGAAGTTAAAAACAAAAAACCCCACCGCTCATTTTATTTATGTTCCTAAGTTCAAGGATTAAATTGATCCCCACGCTTAGGGCCGCTGTTCCCCGCCCTCTTCTGACGCAGCCTCTTACCCGAGCCTCCCTCGGCCCCTGCGGCCCGGCCCGGCCCCACCAGCCGCACCCGGGCGGGAGACAACTGCCCCAGGACACAGCCTGTGGGCGGCGGGTCAGAGCGAGGCCCCGGGGGAGGGGCGAGGGGTACGGGGACCCGGCGGGTTCACTCACACGCTGCGGAATCCCATCGCCGCACCGCGCCGAGCCGCGCGGGCCGACGCCGTGCGCATGCGCGGCAGCCTCTCGCGCCCCGCCCCCACCCTGCTGTCACCTTGACCGGCCCGGCTGCGCACGCAGCATCCGCCTCGCCAGTCCCCGACAGCGCCTTCCTTGGCGGCGGGGTGGGGGCCGGGGGTTGCGGCAATTGTCAGCTTTAAACGGGCCCGACTGGTGCCGGGGGTCCCCTGGGCAGCTCAGCCTCCGCCGCTGGAAGCGCCCTTGCAAGCCGTGAGGGATGGAGGGGAGCGGTGTCCTTGTTGGCCTCGCACTGACTGTGCAGTGTAACTATGGCATGCATGCACGTGTCACTTTATCCAGTTTGCACTTGCAAAGAAATTACCACGGGATAAAGATGGCTGCCCTGCTGTAAAAGCTGAGCAACTATCAAATTAGTGCTTGAAAAGTGCACTGGTTTCTGGGCAGTTTTCATCCACCCTCGGCAGGGCCCTTTTTGCCCGACACAGAGGAGGGCTGCAGACTCCCAGTCCAGCCTGGTGTCTCTGCAGGAGCTGAATCACAGTTTAAGCTGCCAAGCACAGTGCCTAGGGGTGAGGGGGATGTACAGGGAGAAAGCTGGCTTCAGATGCACATGGTTCATTCAGCCTTTGAACAGTGTGTTTGCAAAACAGGCTGCAGATACTTGGGTCACATGTTGGCTTTTGCAACAGGGCCAGACTCAGACTCCTCTGATGAACAGTCGCATTGCAGTGCCCATGAGAGGTTCACTTGAATGCAAGGCCAACCGCAGAGCAAAACCAGGCTTCCTCACAGGCACGGTTAGTATGTAGGTAGGACAAGTGCAGCTTTTCACCTCTTAGATTAAACTAACTACCCCGGCTTTCTTTAAGTGAAGGGTGGGCATTTATAGATTTACAGTAGTTTGAATGATGCTTGCACAATAAGACAGTCAGTTCTTGTTCTGAAGACTCAAAAGAAATTAGGTCTCAACAGTAATGGGTAGTAGGACATTTATGCCATATTACAAACAAAAGCAGAGAAGTAGCGTTTCCTTTTTAGGGAGACACTGGAGTTGGTTGCAGAGTTTTGGGTGCCAACAAGGTGCTTAGTCCTGAAGCGCAACTAAAAACACAACCCCCTCTGCTTGGCTGCTGCCCAACCCTCAGAAAGCTTAAATCCAGTATTTTAGTCAGACTTTAAGAAGTTCCTCAGGTGCCTTTGTATGTGCACAAAACTACCCCGATCTTGACAGGGCTAAGCCAGTTGGCATCTACTTAATGCCTAAATCCAGAAAGGATCCAGAAATTAAGCATCACTCTGTCCAAGCCCCCTGAGGAACTGAAGCCAGTAAGCATGCTCTAGTGCACAGCATCAGATTCCCCATGTAAAAAAAGTGGTGTTACTGATGCCCTCTTAACTGCCATCTGGAGCCCAGGCTTTGACAATCAAGTGTTGTAACCACTACACAAGTTACTGGAAGATCCATCTCCAAAGTTTCCTCTTCTGGCTAAAGGTGGTTCAGGCCTGCATCTCACTTCTCCCTGTGCTGCAAATCACCAGCCCATCAGCTATTCTGGGGGGAGCACTCTCCAGCCCTCCTGTGGAAGCAGTGCCACTGGACAGAAAAAAAAGTCACTAGGCCCAACTGCGATGGCAACTGGGGGGGAAAAAAAAAAAGGAGTCAGAGTGAGGGTCCCAGGTTCCAGCCCCAGCTGTGGGAACCCTTGCCTTTCTATAAGATACGGATGGTAGTTTCTGCATGAGATATGACACCAAGTTGACAGATATACCTTCTGGCAGTCCAGAGAATGAGGCACTTAAGCCCCACAGAGATGCTGGATTTCATACATCTCTACCCTTTACAGCTAGCTGGTAGGAAGCTCTAAGAGCTGCCTGGCTGAGCTTTAAGCAGCTCCATGTTCTGCCGGCTGAGCAGTTTTGGATCCCTTTTGAAGAGCCCAACTCTTTCCATGTATTGTATAGTAAGTCTAGGTTCATACCACAGGTCTGTCGATGCCACTGTGGTCCAAGCTCCTAACTTGTAGGTGCCCAAGTCATTTATTAGGTCTAGCCCATGGCATCTTCATGTCATCTTAATGCAGATCTTGTTAAGATCATGCATAAGATGCCTGACATACCAACTGGTAAAGCAATGGCTTCTGCCAAGCTGACAGCCATATTAGCTCTCAGGAAAGCTTGATCTTCAGTATCCAAAAGGATTTGGATTCCTGATGAAAAATAATTAGGTTCTATTTAGCTGCCAGGGGCTGAACCAGGGCTGCATGAAAGGAGACTGCACTACTACTGCACTGGATTAGCAGCTCTGAAGGCCTACCTCTTCCGTGCTACTAAACCAACTGGTATTTAAAGTTCCCTAGTTCTGAGATCTAATAAGCTCTTCTACTTCAAAAATGTACTTCATACAGCAAGTATCTTTAAAGTGTTTTATTAGTTTAGCCAGGGTTTCCATCTCTGCAAAAACGTTGTAAGGGAAACTATTTCTATGATGTCTTGCTGACGCTACCCACATCATGGGCGACTCACCATAAATCACTCACAACAGCTCCCTTGCCATTTTCATGTCAAGTCATACATCATTCAAGATGCCTGACCCAGGACAAGTGACACCAGCTATATCGAGGAAAGCTAATTGTTACAGCAAAGGAACTGTTTGAAGAGGTGGGAAAAGGAACGGGTTTTGACCTCTTGTCCAAATCTTACTCAAGTTTTACCAAGGGAAGTAGATGGCTGATGTGTAGAAGCCAGAGCCAAAATGAGAGCATAGTTAGCAAGAGGTCGGTATTATAAAAACATAAAACTGATTGCATAAAATACAAGCAATGAGGAATGACTTCACTTCGTGTCTCTTTAAAAAGCCTCTAGGAGACGCACCATACACAGCAGCCCTCTCGATGATTCCTGCCATGGTTGCAAGATGCCAGTGGCAAGATTTTCCATCAAATGCTGCAATTTGTCTGAAGCCCTCAGTGAATTTATAAGCAGTGTTGCAGATTTGCTTTTTGTTTTCAGTTATTTAAATGCATCAGCTACACAAGAAAGATAATGCACCGAAGACTAGAAAAGGCAATGAAAAACCTCCTGCATGAAAGAAGGAAGGACAAGAAAGGAACGCTCACAGGGCAGGAGAAATGAATGATTTGCCAAACACAACAAGCAAAAACACAAAACAACATTTTTGCCTTACAAGAAGACGGCTTTAACGCTTTTGAGCAGCCTCCCTAAAGAGCCCCTTCTGCAACCAGGATGTCTTACGGCGATCTTTGACTGGACTCGTTCCCCTCCAGCGAGAGACGCCCTCAGACACCTTGCCTCTCCCCGAGCACCCCTCGCCCGCCCCCCCCAACACACGTACACCCCCTGGCAGGAGGACGCGCTCCGGCTCTGAGCGCCACGGCCACGTACACTGCACCGCCCCGCACCTGTCCGAGGCGATGGTTCCCGGTCCTGGTCCCGCTGCTGTTCGCTCCGCACGTGCACTCCGCCCCCGGGATGAAGCCGCAAAGCCGCCGAGGCACCTTTAAACCAGCCCCGCAGTCCCGGCGGCCGCGGGAGCCGTGAGCTGCAGCTCGGACGCCCAATCAGCGCGGCGCTGCGCGAAGCCCGCCCCCGCGGCGCGGCGCCACCACTGGGCGAGCGGGGAGGAAGGCGGTGGGGGAATGGGGTGAGAAAGTGACGTACATGGCCAGAGGGTGGCCCGCCAATGGCAGCGTGGCGCAGGGCCCGGCCGCTCAATGGGAGCAGGGCACCGCGGCCCGGCGGCCAATGGGAGGCGCGCTGGCGACGGCGGGTGACGGTAGGGCGGGCGCGGGTCCCCGCGGGGTTCGGGAGGCGGTTGCCTAGCGACGGGAGCTAGGCTGTAGAGCATCGCGCGGCCCGGCCTCGGCCGGGACCATCCTCCACCGCCGCCATGTGCCCGTTGTACCCCTGCCCTGCTTGGGGGCCTGCAGCGGGCTCGCTCCCCGCCCTGGCATGGGGGACATGGGGGTTGGCACGTGGGGCTCCCCTCATGACATGGCCTTGCAGGCAGCGCTGTCACTCGTCTACCTTCTGCACTGCACTGCAACCAGCCGCGTGGCTGTAGCTGGGCAGCCGCCTGGCACTGACTTAGTGCAAGGGCAGAAAACAGCTATTGCCACAATGCCCTGCGATTGGGGCAATATGGGCAGTCATCTTTCCTGCCCACGTGTGGAGGGGCTGGACCTGATGATCTTGTGAGGTCCCTTCCAACTCCTAACATCTATGAATCACTGCCCCTGCATGTGGCAGCCGTCCTGGGTGTATGGTTCCACCACAGCCTCTACCGATCTGTTGATGCCATACAACGCCAGGCCCAACGAGCTGATAACATGGTAGCTATTTCATGTGATGGCAGCCTGTAAGTGTGTTAAATGCAAGATAGGGTGCCCTAGGCCCACAAGTGTGTATTAGTCTTATCTCAACAGCATATAACAGGTTCAAAACCACAAATTGGTTCCTGGCAGGTACAGAAAAGGTGAAGATACCACCTACGACTGCCAACACCCAGAAGGCCTGCTCTTGCCAGTATAGTGTGCTGGGAATAATAGGGGGGTCAGCGAGCTACAAAATATCACTCACAAAGTTGCTCCCTTAATAGTCAGCAGTAGTAGGTTTCATGACATCTTGTCCTGGAGCACTCAGGTGCCCTGCGCCTGAGAGCAGAAAACAGCTCGGGAGAGACCCCTAGTGGCAAGAAGGGGGAGGCCCAGCTGTCAGTTACCAGGGCAACCAGGGTAACAGGTGCTGGTTGCCAGGGGGAGCCAGCTGACAGGAAGGGGCAGGGCCTGGCCCATATAAGCCCAGGCAGGAGGCCAGGAGGGTAGTTCCCCTCTGGTGACTGAGGGAGGAGGAGCCACGACACGACACGACACGACACGACACGACACGACACGACACGACACGACACGACACG
>NW_017729024.1:152839046-152842526 GCF_001723915.1 Gavialis gangeticus | reverse complement strand
CACGACACGACACGACACGACACGACACGACACGACACGACACGAGTATCCCCTGGTCGCTGCTGGGGTTAGAGTGTTTTCCTGGTAGGGATTGAACGTTGTTTGGCTGGATGGCTTAGCTTTTTATGTTATAGCCAGGGGTTCTGTGTTTTTGTGTTTGTTGTTTTAACCAGAGGACTGGGTGAGGCTATTAGGGGTTGGAGGAGGCCTTATAGGAGCTCCATGGGAGCATGGGGACCTAGGCACTGGAGAGGGCACAGCATTTGGGGTGCATTGACACCAGTCCCAGAGCAAGGTGGGCAGTGAGGAGGTAGTGTGAGGCCCCAGAGTGAGGGGGCAGAAGAGGGGGCCAAGTCATAACAGGGCCCAGGTCAAACACCGTCAGTACCATCTGCAAGACTTGGGCTGCGGTGTACGGGAGGAAAAGGAGCCACAGATAGCGCCCCTGGCACCGGGAGTGCATAAAGTGGGGCAGCCTCCTGCTAATTACATCAACCAATTAATCAATTAAGGTCAAGGCATGGCAGGCAAGTAAGCAGGTGGTTGGCCCATAACAGGAGGGCGGAGTCAGCACTAGAAAAGCTCCAGTAGCGATACTCCTGTCACACATCTATTTGTTACACCCACCAGAAAGCAGGACACTTTCACCAGGTTCAGGTTTGGTGTCACCAGTAGGGATTTGGCTTCTTGGACCACAGGATCTTGTTCCAAAAGAAGGATTGCTAAGAAGAGACGGGATCCACCTGATGAAGAGGGGGAAGAACAGCTTCACAGAGGTTTACTAACCTTGAGGAGGGCTTTAAAATGGGTTCACCGGGGGATGGAGAACAAAGTCCTGAGGTCAGTGGGGAAATGGGTAAAATGGAGGAAGCACAAGCAGGAGGGGGCAAAAGGGAAGGCATTCTCAGTCTTACTGAGAAAGTAGAGCAACCGGCTAGTTACCTCAGATGTCTGTACACAAACCCATGGAGCTTGGGAAACAAACAGAAAGAAATGGAAGTCCTTGCACAGTCAAGGAACTATGATGTGATTGGAATAGCAGTAATGTGTGTGTTGGGATAATTCGCATGACTGGAGCACTGTCATGGATGGGTATAAACTTCAGGAAGGACAGGCAGGGGAGAAAAGGAGGAGTTTTTCTTTATGTAAAAGAGCTGTATGATTGCTCAGAGCTTCAGTATGAAACTAGAGATAGGCCTGTTCAGAGTCTCTGGGCTAGGGTCAGAGGGGAGAGCAACAAGTGTGATAAGGAGGTGGATGTGTGCTATAGACTACCAGAACAGGAGGATGAGGTGTGTGAGGCTTGATTCAAGCGGCTAACAGAACTTTAGAAGTAAGGACCCTGGACTTCAGAAAAGCAGACACTGACTCACTCAGGGAAATGGTGGGCAGGATCCCCGGGAGGCCAATCTGATGGGGAAAGGTGTGCAGGAGAGCGAGTTGTACTTTAAAGAAACCGTACTGAGGACACAGGAACAAACCATCCCAACACACAGGAAGACTAGCAAGTATGGCAGAAGACAAGCTTGGTTTATCAGAGAACTCTTCAATGAGCAAAAACACAAAGAAGTGTACAGGAAGTGGAAACTGGAGAAACATCTAGGGAGGAGTATAAAAGTATTGCTCAGGCATGCGGGGATGAAATCAGGAAGGCCTAGCACAACTGCAGTTGCAGACGGCAAGGGATGTGAAGGGTAACAAGAAAGGTTTCTACGAGTGTCAGCAACAGGAGGAGGATCAGGGAAAGTATGACACCCTTACTGATTTGGGGGTGGCAGCTTTGTGACATGATGTGGAAAAGGGTGAAATACTCAATGCTTTTTTTCACCTCAGTCTTCACAAACAAGGTCAGCTCCCAGACTACTGCACCAGGCAGCATGGGTGACTGGTGTCTCTTGAGTTGGGGGGCACATGACCCCCTGACACCGGTCACCAACTGGGGGGGGGGGCAGCAGCCAGTTGTGCTGACCGGGGGATCCCTCCACAGCCAGTCTCACCAAAAAGTGGCTGCACTATTTCCAAAAATCCCGTGGCCACTTTTATTGGTGGCCTTGCTCCCTGGCCAGCGCTTGCAGGGGGAACAGTGGTGCTCCTGCCTGTCCTGCTATCCATTGCCTAAATGGGAAGCATGACCTGCAGGAAGTGCATCAGCACTCTCAGGGGGTGCATCCCCTATGCATCGCCACTGCCAGGCAGCACAGTTTGTGGAAGAGGTAAGCAGCCAACAGTGGTGAAAGAACAGGTTAGGGTCTATTTAGAAAAGCTGGATGTAGAAAAGTCTCTTGGGCCAGATTTGATGCAACTGAGGGTGTGAGGGAGTTGGCTGATGTGATTGCAGAGCCACTGCCCAGTATCTTTGAAAACTTGTGGCAATTGGGAGAGGTTCTGAACGGTTGGAAAATGGCAAATATAGCGCTCATCTTTAAGGAAGGGAAGAAGGAGGATCCAAGGAACTACTGACTGGTCAGCCTCACCTCAGTCCCTGGAAATCTCATGGAGCACGTCCTCAAGGAATTCATTTCTAAGCACTTGGAGAAAATGGTGATTAGGAGCAGTTGGTATGGATTCACCAAGGGCAAGTCATGCCTGATCAACCTGATTCCCTTCTGTAATGAGATGACTGGCTTTGTGAAGGTGGGGAGAGCAGTGGACACGATGTACCTTGATTTTAGCAAGACTTGATACAGTCTCCCACAACATTGTCTCAAGCAAGCTAAAGAAATATGGGTTGGTTGGATGAATGGACTGTAAGGTGGATAGGAAACTGGCTGGATTGTTGGGCTCAGAGGGTAGTAATCAATAGTTTGTCTAGTTGGCAGATGGTATCAAGTGGAGTGTCCCAAGGGTGAGTCCTGGAGCTGGCTTCATTTAATATCTTCATCAAGGAGCTGGAAGATGGATGTGCCCTCAACAAGTTTGCAGATGATGCCAAGATGGAGGGAGCTCTACTCTCCACCACGCTGGAAGGTAGAGGTAGGATTTGGGGAGACCTTGATAAATTGGAGGATTGAACCAAAAGAAATCCTATGGGGTCCAATAAGGAGAAGTGCAGGACAGAACAATCCTATGCTCTAGTATAGGCTGGAGACTGAGTAGCTAGGTAGCAGCTCTGCAGAAAAGAATTTATTTGGATGAAAACTATTAAGCTACTGATCTTCAAACAACCCCAAAACATTTCTAGAGAAAATGAGATGAAGCCTATTTATTCAGATATTTATCCCTTCAGGCATTTAACATTTGTTTATAGTGGTTCCTCTCAGTGAAAAATAACTTTGGCTAAAAGGAGCTTTACACTCCAATAAACTATGTTATGAAAGCAATTTTTAAAGGGTTTCTATAATGTTACACATTTGCAGGACTTTAATGACACTTCACAAGGTGACTAAATGAAAGCACAAGCTTTACAAAATTAAATCTTCAGAGATTCTTAGAGATGTTAGAAATGGGTCGCCAACTGGCTGGAGGGCTGCACGCAGAGGG
>NW_017729024.1:152834880-152839035 GCF_001723915.1 Gavialis gangeticus | reverse complement strand
CAGGTCCCTTCCAACCCTAGAAACTATGAAACTATGACACTTACGGAAAACTTAGAAGAACCTGTAATTTTACTATGCATTTATATGTTGGTAAAGCAGCTGAGATCACCTCACTGATGTCAAGTTCTGTCACTTCATTGGCTTGTGCCTTGAGCAGATGACAAAGTGACAAGGCTTGATAAAGGAAACCAACTACACCCTTAAAAGGTGTATTTCCCCCCCCCTTAAGAAAAATGTAAATGTGTACGTTATGAAAGAGAGGAAAAACAACAGAAGATGATGAGAGAGATTTCTCTGGGGATAATAAGGAGAAACAACAAAAGAAATCACATTGTGTAACAGAAAAGGAATAACCTCAGAACTGAAACGAATCCTTCAGCCACAACACTATTCTGCAAGAAAAGGGAGGCTACCTATAATCAGAATTTAAACTGATACCTGAATCCAATTGCACCCTTAAGATAGAAAAGCTTGCATTAGACCTTCCCAGACCTAAATTAACTTTGCAATTGAAACCAGTATCATTTAGTTACTGTAATATAAATTTAATTAATACCAATAACATTGTATTTCATTTATGGAAAAATACCCCAAAATCTTCATCTGTTCTAAAAGGAAGTATACCAGTCTTTCATTCCACAATATAATCCTACTCTGAAAACAGGATTTACAAATATTATTATAGTGCTTATTGACTCTCGACGATATTGACACTACGTAAGTCTAGTTTTCAGATAAAAAGACCTTTTACACCAATTCCCAACCACCCAATTTCAGCCTAGAATCTGCGCTGCTGAGTTATAAAAGTGCTGCAGGCTAAATTATACTCTTGTTTGCACCTGTACATCCCCAGACTCTCCCAAAACCAGCTTCTTTTGGGGTAGTAATAGACATAATTGTAGAACTGGGCCCTGCAGTAAAAACCTGCAAGTGGTGAAGTGCAAAAGAGAATAGAATCCAGGTTCCTTTTCCAGTGGTGTTTAATAGGACTGAAAATGACACCTGTTTTTCTCAGGAAAGTTGTCAGGCATGTCTCTGAATGCATGAAAAAGGAAAATACATGGATGAGCTTATGAATAGTTATTAATTAAAAAAAATCTTTAAATTAAGAGACTATTTTGCATAGCTATCACAGTACAATTAACTTTTCTCTAGATCTACTACAAAACAATTAGAAAATACTGCAGTAATAACATTAAAGGCTCTCTAGGACTTGTTACAAGGGGCATGCTGCATTACCAGCTGTGACTAGCCTTTGTAAGTCTAACAGACCTTAATGAATAAAAATTTAGTCATACTGAAATCAACTACTGAATTCTACCAGCTGGCCATCAGCTAGTCCATAATTTGTACTGCACAATACATTTATAATAAATGTGCTTACTTTTGAAAACAGAGATCTTTCCTTTACTATCTAATTTCCATTCTTCCTATAACTATGTGCCCAGTTAATCAAGCATCCCACATAACATTCACACATCATGCCTTACAGCTGACTTGACCAAAATGGTGAGAGAGTCAGCTTATGTCACTTATGTTGGTACTTTCCTTTCATTCAGTGATTACAACTGGTAGCTGGACTGATACCACCAAACACTTTTTCCATAAATCATTTAATAGCCTTCAAATAGTAGGAACATCCATCTCTGCAACTTGGGTTGGATTTGAACTAATGAACAGTTGATAAGGACTTTAAATACAGTAGCCTTTTTAAGCTACTCTGTTTCCTTTAAAAATTCCATTTAATATTCCTGTGCTGAATTAACTTGCTTTTACTGTATGAATGTAACTGGACTCTGGAGTTTTGTTTTTATGGGAATCCAGAACAACTTTGAATTGAAGACAATCCCCCAATAATTAGCTTCTATGCATTGAAAATGTATAAAGTTGTTATAATTTTTCATGTATAGAATCTAATTAGATTGGAGGGTCATCTTAAATTTCTCCCCCTTCACTGCTTCAGTAGGAAAAGCAGGGGCAAGGGGCAGGCAGTTGTGGGGGCATGCACTGAGAGATTTGAGCAGCCTGACTCCTATCCCTTGCCACTTGTCCCCAGCCCCACTGTGCCGATGCCTGCCAGCCCTCCTTCCCCCACCCCTCCACATGCTGCCTGTCTCCCAGTGCTTACACCTCTTGGTGCTTGTCCCCCTGCCACTTGCCCCCTCATTTGGCACTCCCGCACCACTGCCTGCTCCCTCTCCATCCCACCCTGAGTCGCAGCACGTGTCTGAGGCACAAGCACAAGTACATGGTGACTGGCTTCTGCCTGGCCACACAGCAGCACTTCCTGTAGCAGCAGCTCTGACCCCCACCCTTTGACTAGGTTGTAGCTGGAGCTAGGGCCAAAGCTGCCACCATTGTAGCCGCAAATGTCTGGCCAGCCCTGGGCCAGAGTTGTCACTGAGGTAAGTGGCAGTAGGGGAGAACAGAGGTGGTATGGGAGGCAGAAGCTGCAGGGCCAGGTGGCTGGTGGCAGGAGGGGCAGTGACTGTGGCTCTGACTTCAACCTCTGCCTGCTCCCCCACCCCCCCGCCACCTTGTCCTCAGATCCAAAATCAGGGGCTTTCCTCCATTTTGGGGGCGGGGGAGGGGAGGGACCTCATCTTAGATTTGAGTAAATATGGTAGTTTAAAAAGTACTGATGTATGTCCTCCAGTCCCTCCATACCACCTGATGCTCACAAAACATTGAATATCCTTTAGCTTTTCTTGTCTCAGCAGGACAAGCAACTGTTTCATTTTGCATTACTATCTTCTGTTTTGGTGATGAATTTACATAAGTGAAATGCAAAGATCTTTGGTTATTTTACTTGCTTATAGTAATGCAGTTCTTATATAGCTAGCACTCTTCATTTTTGCAGTAAGAAATTGTACATTAAGTATCTATCTCTATAATTCTTCACTTCTCATATAGCAAGCTAGCATACATACAGTTTGCAGTTGGAATTTTTGTAATATATTTCTTCTTTGGAAATATCAAAAATGATTCTTTCCTGTGTCTCAGCGTGACGAGCAGAATGCATCTAAAAAAAATATGAAAATCATGAAAAGTGCTAACTATTAGTCATGCCTGGATAATTAATCATCATTAACAATACCCCTGGAGTGATGAATTAACCAGATTTTACTGTAATCGTGTTTATGAGAAGGGCAAAGTTTATGTGGATATAACCATGCTGACTTGTGCAAGGCAACATATTCCCTTCATCAGAGTGATTTATAGGAAAAGAATTTTAGTCCAAATTTTGCATTTCTTTTCTCCTCCCTAAAATTCTTATCTAAACAAGTTCTTGTTTTAAATCTCTGAGAGACACTGTAGCAACTCACATTTTGGTAAATCTACCACCCATGCTTTAAATGAAGGGCAGGAGATGGTTGCCAGAATGAGAGACAGATGCACACTTTATATTTGCAGTTAATTTGTTGCTCATGCAAGTTAGTGGCGTAACTGCCCTGGAGCCTGAAGTCCTCTGTTGAGCCAAAGAACAGGTCAATATGTACAGCGGTAGCGCAAGCAATTCTGCCAGTGTGCATCAGACCTACCACAGTAACCAGTTCCAGAAAACAAAAGGTAAGTAACCTGAAGGAGACTAATTCAGTTCCTGAAAAACAAAATCTGCTTGCAGGACACTATTACAACACTTCAGTTTAGAGTTACTTTCTTTTATGTATTGAGCATGCTCTGTTTTCTCTGTCCAAAACTTCTCGAGATCCATCTCATTCTAAGGACACCTAAGGGCACACCCTTTTAAGTAGTTTTGTAATCATTCATCATACTATGTTGCCTTGTCCACTAAAAAGTAATCAAATGCATTGGAATCGAACCTAACCAGCCACAATCAGGAAAAATGCGTGCAATCAAAAAAAGCCAATTTGCAAGATTCATCACGCTGGCTGTCTTTGGAAGTATAGGAGCCAGCTCTATAAAGGGACTGAGGCAGTGTTTTGAGAAACTTCTTTCCTCATCTTTACTAAATTCCCTAGAAAATGTAACTCAGAGACCCTCCACTTAGTATTCACAAAGAGGATATGCACTGGTAAGCCATAGGGCTCTTTTTTCCTGAAGAAGAAAATGTTGAGACAACTTTACTGAAAGGAGAATATTGACACTGTTATATTATAGTTTCATAGTTGGTAGGGTTGGAAGGGACCTGAG
>NW_017729024.1:152828165-152832264 GCF_001723915.1 Gavialis gangeticus | reverse complement strand
CAGAAGGGGCAGGGCCTGGCTCCCATATAACCCTGGGCAAGGCCAGGCAGGGAGTTCCCTGCCGGCAGTCAAGGGAGAAGGAGCTCTGCCAGACAAACAGCGAGGAGAAGCCTGACTGCACAAGCAGCTCCTGATTGCTGTTATGGGGTGGAGAATTCCCCGGTAGGGATTGAATGTTGTTTCACTGGACGGCATAGATTTTATGTTATAGCTCAGGGGCTTGTGTTTTTGTGTTTGCTGTTTACACCAGAGGACCGGGTGAGGCTATTAGGGGTTGGAAGAGGCCTCAGAGGGGCTCCATGGTAGCGTGGGGATCCCAGCACCAGAGAGGGCGCAGCTTTTTGGGGTGCACTGACCCTGGCGCCAGAGAGGGCGCAGCTTTTTGGGGTGCACTGACCTCGGCACCAAAGAAGGGGCCAGGCACGGCTACAGCCACCTGAGCCCGAGTCTGAGAGAAGCCCCAGAGCAGAGGGGATGACGATTGACGAGCCCTAGAGGGGACACAGTGGTGAGACAAGGCTACAGAAAGCGAGACTGACCGAACAACATCCAGTACATCAGCGAGGTTTGGGCTGCGGTGTAAGGGGAGGAAAGGAGCCACAGATAGCACCCTCTGGCATCGGGGCAGAAAATGGGCAGCTTCCTGCTTAATTAACATCCTTTAATTAAGCAAGCAACAACAAGGCATGGCAAGCGAGAAGGCTGGCGGTTGGCCCATAACAGGTGGGTGGGGCCACTAGTGGACAGAACCCGAAGAGATGCACCTGTCACACCCTTGCCTGCCTAAATAACAATGGTCAACAAATAACATATAGCTACAGGGAAAAGACGTCACTTTATCAGACTTGCAAAACTAAGATTTATCAAATGAAGGACGGTTTTATTAGAAATCTGGTGACTATGGTTTAAATACTGTTATGTGAGGCAGCATCTTACTCCAAGAGTTCACATTAACATTTAGCATTTAAGAATTCACTGGATGGTAATGTTTCATTTCTTACATATATGTTGGGCATTTATCAAACATAAATGAAACAGTGGACCAAGTTAAAGGAGTCCAATATGGTGTTTTGACATTACAGGCTTCCCTCACCAACCACGGGGGTAAAGTTCCTGAAAGTTCCTGTGGTTGGCAAAACCATCGTTGGCAAAACCAGCCGGGCGGGGGGAGAAGGGGTTGTGGGTTGGGGGTGAGGGGTACCAGCAAAGCTGTGGGGGGACGGGGTAGGTGAAAGGCACGAGCAGGCCCAGGAGGGCCTTAGGGGGCATTTTCCGACTGTACCCCACCCTCTCCGAAGCGGGGATACTCAAAACTGTGGTTGGCAAGGGAACCCTGTACAGAGGCATTTCAAGGACACCTATAACTCGTACCTAATTCCTGCCGCCAACAGAATGTGCACTAATCTAACTTCGATTCATGCAGTACTGCTGATGTGCCTTACAACTTCTTGTTCATCACTTCCAAATTTGGTTTGCTGGGTCCTTGGGAGCTTAAGGTGTAATATACACTTAGAGGGGTCTGAAGTTTTAGATTATTCCATCCTAGCTATTCTGGATTTGGTCCAGTAAGTGAAAATATTTTAGTGGTGCATATGGATCTAGCTTTTATAATGCCGCTGATCTTCATATTTTAATTGCTTACATCTTACAGCCATCCCAGTCATCAACAAACTGAAAATGTCTGTTTGGAATACAGCTTGTTTATTTGTATAGTGTCTTATTTTGGGCAGGGAGCAAAGAATGGCATGGAGCTCCAGCTATAAATACATAATTCCTCAACATCTAAAAACCCAGGAGGTGAAGATGCACACTATACAATGCCATGAGAAAATGTACACACAGTCAAAAACAACCTGTAACGTTCCTAATTAAGTAATCCAGTAATCCTTGAACTGGAACTGCTACTGTGATGTGATGACACTGGACTAAGTCCATGCACCTGTCATGCAGTGCAGCAGGCTGTTTTTGTGAAATCTTGGGCGTAGAGGCCCAGCCAGTTGGGCAGGACCAACATACCCTTAGACAGTGACTCGGCTGGCTGGGGCATGGGGTTGCTTCAGTGCAGGGGCTGCCTGCTGGCTAGCACCACACTGAAACACTTTTGTGCCCCAGCCAGCCCTTGTGCAGCATGTTGAGCTGGTGCTGCAGTTTAATATTTACATGTAGATGTGCTGACTTCTGCCTAGGTCCAGAACTATATAATTACCTTCTTGCATGCAAATCAATGTACTATGTAAGCAACAGATCTGGCATTGCACCCATCTGTTTACAATAATGAATGCATTTGACACAATGTGATTATAAATTACTTTTGTATACAGCACATAATATTTGCAATAGCCAATGGATATTCAGTAGCCATAATACTATTTAACACAGAACACATGCTGAAATTATGGCAGCAGTAACCTTTCATTTACAAAATATCCCACAGAGACATTGCCTCAGCCTTGGCCTATGTTGTGGATTCCGCTCCAAGGGACAGGTTTGTAAGGATACTTATGTAACCCGGGCGGTACTCCGAGAGGTACCTCCTCTCCAATTGAAGGGATCAGAGCAGGTGCACAAGTGCTGTGGGAGGTATAGGGACTCTCCTCCACTATAGAGCAGAGCCAGACCACCAATGGGGACTTAACCATATACCTTTTAATACTGGGAACATAACAGGCATAAATCAGAGGGTATAGTGGACACTACAATGCCCCAAGGGGGCAGGATTCAACAAAGGTTAGACACTTACAATCATTGACAAAAACAGGGTTAACAAAATATAAAACACAAACAGCAGAAAAAACAATATAGGTTGGTGAAATATAAAAAGGTGCAAAATGTCAAATAACAAGGACATATAGGGCCTTGGTACCTGGAGAGCAAGAAAGGGGGGGAACACAATGGCCCCTTTCCACTGCAAGAAGATTTGCTTTTTGTTATTTCACTCATCCCAAGTCACCTCTGCTGGGACGTGAACCCAAATCTTCCACATGGTAGGCAGGAACACTGCTACACAGCCACCCCTGCTGGTACTGCTCTAGCCTGCTAGGGGTCTTAACCTTCCCGGAGCCCTGGCCTCACATCGAGCTACCTGGCCTCTGATTGGAAGAGCTGGAAGCAGAGCTGCGAACCCCTCAGGTCGCTGCTCAGATCCTTGCTGGAGCGGGGGGAGCCTCTGCTGCTGGCAGCAGCCTCTCCTTGGGGATCCTGGAGCCCAGTGGGGAGCCTCTCCTGCCAGCCACACGCCACGCTGCTGAGGGTCCCACTGCTGCCTGCAGGTCCTGCTCTTTCAGGCTCTTCCAGGGCACTGCTGCTGCCCTGCTGGCTCAGCTCTTACCAGCTCTGTGAAGCCCCTTCCTTGTTGTCCCTCGCTGGTCTCTCTCCTGAGTCAGCCCATGCTGCCCCTTTTATCCCCCTCCAGGTGACCCAAGGGGTCAATCAGGACACAGGGGGGTGAGTCTCTGGGGCCTGATTGGTGCAGAAAGGGAATCCCAAGTCCTCCAATCATCTTTTACCCCTTCAAAACCCCTGGGCCAAATCATTACCAGAATGGTGAGGAAAGGGAATCCCAAGTCCTCCAATCATCTTTTGCCCTTTCAAAACCCCTGGGCTAGGTCACTGCCAGCCAGCCCGTCACACTTAGATGCACAATGATACAGGTGGGAGCTAGCCAGATGCTTTGGAAGATTCCCCTGGGAGCCTCTCTGCATCTTTAGGTATCTAGATACCTTTAAAAATCTGTGTGGAAGCAAAAAAAATCTGTATAGGGTAGACCAAACAACAACTTTGCACCAGCATGAACACACACCGGAAATCTATCAAAGACAAAAATACCCAATTACCTGTAGGGGCTCATTTCTCACAAGAAAACCATTCTCTCTCCAATCTCTCAGTTCTAATCCTCAGAGGGAATTTACAAAACACCTTTCGCAGGCAAGCCTATGAACTTCACTTCATCAAACTCCTTGATACAAAACAATCATGGACTAAATATAGACATTGGATTTATGACACATTATAACCTGCCTAAAATTTGACTCCCCAAGTATCTCTCCACTATTTACCAGCTCCATTCATTCCCCCCACCCCAACCTGTCTGTTACCTATT
>NW_017729024.1:152821921-152823165 GCF_001723915.1 Gavialis gangeticus | reverse complement strand
AGCTGGTGCTGCAGTTTAATATTTACATGTAGATGTGCTGACTTCTGCCTAGGTCCAGAACTATATAATTACCTTCTTGCATGCAAATCAATGTACTATGTAAGCAACAGATCTGGCATTGCACCCATCTGTTTACAATAATGAATGCATTTGACACAATGTGATTATAAATTACTTTTGTATACAGCACATAATATTTGCAATAGCCAATGGATATTCAGTAGCCATAATACTATTTAACACAGAACACATGCTGAAATTATGGCAGCAGTAACCTTTCATTTACAAAATATCCCACAGAGACATTGCCTCAGCCTTGGCCTATGTTGTGGATTCCGCTCCAAGGGACAGGTTTGTAAGGATACTTATGTAACCCGGGCGGTACTCCGAGAGGTACCTCCTCTCCAATTGAAGGGATCAGAGCAGGTGCACAAGTGCTGTGGGAGGTATAGGGACTCTCCTCCACTATAGAGCAGAGCCAGACCACCAATGGGGACTTAACCATATACCTTTTAATACTGGGAACATAACAGGCATAAATCAGAGGGTATAGTGGACACTACAATGCCCCAAGGGGGCAGGATTCAACAAAGGTTAGACACTTACAATCATTGACAAAAACAGGGTTAACAAAATATAAAACAAAAACAGCAGAAAAAACAATATAGGTTGGTGAAATATAAAAAGGTGCAAAATGTCAAATAACAAGGACATATAGGGCCTTGGTACCTGGAGAGCAAGAAAGGGGGGGAACACAATGGCCCCTTTCCACTGCAAGAAGATTTGCTTTTTGTTATTTCACTCATCCCAAGTCACCTCTGCTGGGACGTGAACCCAAATCTTCCACATGGTAGGCAGGAACACTGCTACACAGCCACCCCTGCTGGTACTGCTCTAGCCTGCTAGGGGTCTTAACCTTCCCGGAGCCCTGGCCTCACATCGAGCTACCTGGCCTCTGATTGGAAGAGCTGGAAGCAGAGCTGCGAACCCCTCAGGTCGCTGCTCAGATCCTTGCTGGAGCGGGGGGAGCCTCTGCTGCTGGCAGCAGCCTCTCCTTGGGGATCCTGGAGCCCAGTGGGGAGCCTCTCCTGCCAGCCACACGCCACGCTGCTGAGGGTCCCACTGCTGCCTGCAGGTCCTGCTCTTTCAGGCTCTTCCAGGGCACTGCTGCTGCCCTGCTGGCTCAGCTCTTACCAGCTCTGTGAAGCCCCTTCCTTGTTGTCCCTCGCTGGTCTCTCTCCTGA
>NW_017729024.1:152814847-152821602 GCF_001723915.1 Gavialis gangeticus | reverse complement strand
TTCTCACAAGAAAACCATTCTCTCTCCAATCTCTCAGTTCTAATCCTCAGAGGGAATTTACAAAACACCTTTCGCAGGCAAGCCTATGAACTTCACTTCATCAAACTCCTTGATACAAAACAATCATGGACTAAATATAGACATTGGATTTATGACACATTATAACCTGCCTAAAATTTGACTCCCCAAGTATCTCTCCACTATTTACCAGCTCCATTCATTCCCCCCACCCCAACCTGTCTGTTACCTATTGACTCCTCAATTTACATCTTCACTGACTGCCTTTCTTGCATGCATACCAGCCACTGGCTTCTTTACTATTCATTCCATCCAGGAAGAGCACACACCAACTGCAGATGCTTCCTCAGCCTGACAAAGGGTATTTATACCCACAATCTTGCAAAGATGAATTTTTCCAACTATTTGAGTTGGTCTAATAAAATATATCAGATTTACCCAAAGAACCTTGTCTGCCTACGTCCTTAGACCAACACAGCTACAGCCTATACCTCTGTGTGGAAGCAATTCTTGACTTTGTATCCTAGTTGAAAGTTTGCTGAGCCACAGCCCTGCCAAAACAATCAGCTTGAGAAATAAGCCTCATGCCAGAGGCTCAGCCCTGGTTGGAGTCTTCCAGTGGTACAAAGGAGACTTAAGCTGCCTTAGGCAGCCTGATGAGGATTTTTTCTGCCTGGTAGTCAGTGTGGTAGAGGCGATATCTTTTATTAGACCAACTAGAGAATTCAGTTTCCTGCCTGGTAGAATTCTCAGCTGCTAGAAAGCTAGATTTATGCCACTGACTCCCTCACTGTGGTGTAGCAGGAATTATTCTGGGTGTGTTAGAAGTCAGGAGAAATCCTGGGTTAGCAGAACAGTTTGTACAAACAGATCCAGCAGGCGCAGCTCCAACCTGTGCCAAGGCCTCCTTTAGTCTCTGTATCCGGTAAGGACTGGAGGAAGACTTGAAACCACCAACGCTTCTATTCCATTTGCACAGATGTGATGCAGGCCTTGGCTTTTTCTTACCGATTGCTATTTCTTTCATCATTGTGCATTTCAGCAGCTGAGGGAGCTAGCTATTCACCAAGGACAGCCATTTTTCTTTGTTTTGGGGAAACCATTGTCTGCTTCTGATATCTGGTGACTGCATGCACCCTTCTCATATGTCTGCAGAACATTATTAGTTACAAAAACATTTAACGTGCCCTGTGTGCTTTACAAAGGACATACGAGAGACAGCGTTGCTCCAGGGAGCAAAGAATCTAATTTTAGACTTGATGCAGTAAGTAAAAATAACAAACAATAATTGGAAGAGCAGTGGAAAGAAAATGAGGGTTACAGTAATACTGGACTTCTTGGACTTTTGGGGTAAGATCAAGTGATTGTTATAAGCACCTTTATCATTCCTGACCTATTAATTCTGTCATATCTCTTCATAAGGATACCTCAGACTTTCTAAATTTTCAATCTCCTACTTCCCCTTAATCACTGTTTCCACTTTGGTACAGTGGAAAATGCAACTGACTGCCATGGATTGGAGCTTCTATGTTTTGTTGAGGAAGTCAGTCATTCTGAAGAAGGGAAGGAACCTGGAGAAATGAGTCTGGGAGACTACTCCAAACAGTAGGGGGTAACATGAAAGACGGCACAAAGACAGCACTCAGAGAAAAAGGGCAAGAAGTGGGTAGCAAGGCTGCCAGAATCTTGGGCCCCTAGATTTTGAGCATAAGGGACAAGGAGGATTGTCAGCAGCAAGGAATGCTAGAAGCACAGAAGAGTTGGAGTAGAAAACAAAGTTGACATTTTGGCAAGCTGCAGCCATGACTGGTGATCCCCCAGACAGACTGTGAAGTAGCTACACACCTGGGAAGGAGAAGGCAGGTTGGGAGAATTGGGAAGGCAGTAGGACAAAGATGGTCCCTGTATCTGTTCAAGCACAGAGGGTAAGTTAAAAGAAAGAGAACACTGGTAGTAAAACCCAAAGAAGAATGAGGAGGAGAAGAAGGAAGACTTAAAGAGTTGTTATAATGGAGATCAGAGTAGGAGGAAAGGGACAGCTCTGAAAGTCAAGGGAGACAGTTACAGAGTTTGAAGTTACAGACTATTGGAAATTATAGAGGTCACAGCAGATGAGGCAGAGTAGACATAATTCATCAACTATTTCCTTTACCAGCCTTATTTTACCAGTAGGATACGCCAAAAACAAGATCATTTCAAGGTACAATTGAAAAGAGAGAAAGAATAGGTACAGTTGACATGTATTGCAGCTTGCTTTGTGGCTTTTGAAAGATTATTTTTATAGCCTAGGAAGTTATAGATTGTAACTACAAAATGTTGAGCAGTCATCCAGCACATGAATTCTTAATCTGGTGTTTTTTCTGGGTTGCAGTGGATACAATGTAGCATTCTACAGATACCTCCATCACAGGTTTTATTTCAGCCCAGTAGTGTTTTTCACAATTTTGTGTTTGCTCTTGTTTCTCTCCTTCCTCCCAGTATCAACATTTCTTCTAGGAATCTTGGATTTTTTCCTCTGTAGCCATCTTCTAACATTTTTATTACGTGGGCTTGCACATAACCACTCATATCTCACATAAAGGCTGAAAGGAAAAAAACAGCAATGTCTATTGAAAGTGTCAGAATAAACCAGTACGAGTAATTTCTAGAAGGTAAATGGCAATATCTGAACGTAACAAAGCATACATATGCTTGCATTAGTCATCATTTAGTAATATTTAAATAGCATGAATTAACTGATTTACAGCGGAACAAGTGTGTGAGGTCAACTATCAATGATTCTCTTATCTTACTTCCAAAATAAGTAGTGGTTTTACTGCATTCAGTACATCCTGAATTATGGAGAGAGAGGCTTCAGAGTTCCTGACAGTACACAGTGCAAACTGGTACGTTTACACTGGCAGTAAAGTGAAGCAGGCTGATAGATATTATAAAACTGGAGATTTATGAAACAACATGAATGCAAATATTTCCATGATTGTTTTTAAATTCAACATTTTCATCTATGGTTTGAAATTAAACATCCCCCTGTAATATAGGACCAAAGGTATGGTATAGTGGTAGTGAAGATAGCCAAAAGCTGGAACCGATTAGACTATACTGGGTATGTCTACACAAGTTGTTTAATGCAAAGCTGCCTGATTAGCTTCACACTAAATGTCTCAGCATCTACATGTGGGGCCCTATTAGACCGCAGTAAACTTATAAATGCCGCAGCAAGGCAATAATTGTAAATACTACTAAATATTTACAAGTACTACCCTGCTGCAGGTTTTTTTCGTGCACAGCAATGCACGTGTAGATGCTGACCTGGCTGGTTGAGGCACAAGGGTGCATCAGCGTAGGGGCTGCCTGCCAGCTAGCCCATGTGCCCCAGCCAGCCGCTCTGCAGCATGTTGATCTGAGCAGTGGTCCCGGACTCGTGGCTGACCCTCACCCTCACCAACTGGGGCTGTTTGGACCCAGCTGTGGTGCTGTAGTCCCAGGTGCACATATAAATATAGCACCCAGGAACAATAAACTCTGACATAAGTGCTAGAGTTTATTGCTTCACATTAATATGCACATGTAGATTTACCTACGATAAACAAATGTAAAGCTGTTGTTTTGAGTTTTTTTCTTTTTTTTTTTTTTTTGAAGATCCAGAGCAGGGTGGCACCTTATGTACCTGTTACCTATGAAAGTGTATGTCTCTCTGAATCAGTTAATCTCTAAAGTGCCACCCTGCCCTGCCTTCCACTTGACTTCATACTAAGAAAGTAAAGCTGATTTGATATCTTTTCTCTGTGTCCATGGTAAGTGAAGTGCAAGAGGTATCCACCAACGTCAATGGTGAAAATGGTGAATTTTTATTTAATGTAAGTTAATTGTAGCACTCCAAGGTGTTAATAATGTGAAAAAAGCTAATTTTAAAAACGTATGGGTCCTAACTCTCCACTGTGTTTTCAGCAGTGTAATGAATAAGAGTTACACTGGCATAACTTGAAAACCAGGCCCAATGATTATTGGCCCTTTTAAAATTCAATCATCCAAGAAAAACACTCTCTTACATAACAGCTGGTAAGTGGCATACTCCATCCTCTTTCTGGATTTCAAACATCTGTACTTGCCGTAGAAGACTTCTGGGAACATAGTGTGATACTTCTGTACAACAGTTAAAGGACACCGGAAACATGGTAGCTAAATATCAAAAGAAATATTTTAATCAGTGAAATGAATAGGACATGTCACTACTCATCTTGTGAAGGATTAATGAAAGATCCACAGCCTCTGAGATCAGTCAGACTGTCTTCTTCTAGACAGTCTTTCCACCACCACCTTATATACCACCATACCCTGATCTCTGCACATACACATTCTCAGTTAATTAAGGAGCAATGTTTCTTCCAAATCTCTCTGTGACTCCACACGGACACACATTTTACAGAAAACAAAAATGTAAAGGATGGCTTATGTTTGTGGAAGGAACAAAATTATACCATATCATCAAATTTAGGGACCCTCTGAATATGAAGGCCAAAATCTATTTAACCTATTTAGATGTCTAAGTGGTGCTTAGTGCCATCCCATTCCATCCTGCTAGAAGGCCTAGAAAATCATTATTGAGGTTTATATCCTGTCCTATCCAGAAAGATTCAGATCAATTTATAATAAGCTAAAGCATCTCCTTTCATAATATGCTATCATCTTAGCCTTAAGATTAAGTCATAAACAGCAGCAAGAAGAAAGAGAATCCACCTTTTGCATTATTGATTTTTTGGGCACTTGAGCTGTGTGGAATGCAATCACACTTAGATGGATAAGGGCTACTTGCTGTCTAATAGGTGGAATAGGATCTGACCCGTAGAGTTTGGGCCCAGTCTTTCTGGGGTGAATCACACCCCATAGTTTGAGTCTTTGAAGCTGCTAGCTACTATTTCCTATATTATTTCCAGGGCTCAAAGCCCCATGATTGAAATTTGTCTCAGCTTTGGAGCTCTCCCTGCCTCCCTTTGTCTTAACTGCAAACAGCTTCCCTGATGGGCAGACTGTTGCAGCCAGCAAGAAAACACAAATTTGATTTTGAGAAAATATTCAAAGTTGTGGAATTGGTTTTTCTTCCTGTGTTGGACTGAAAATGGGTTTTTCAAATTGAAGAGTTGCTCCCAACCACTGTAACCACCTTCTGGGTGCAACCAACGTTCAGGTCTGCATGCTCATAGAGCTGCATTTCCCACATTTCCCACATGCTAGTAAATGCAGATTGACTGGCTATTTCTCTCTCCCTCTCTTTTTTAAATTCCTGGTGTGTGAAGCATCCCAATAACATTCCCACTGGAACTATATGCTTCTGTGAAAAGTTTAATTTTTATCCAGTTGGATTCTCTGACCAAAAAAAAAAAATCTTAGCTCCACTGAAGAGAGAGAAAAGGTTTGTCAGATTCAAAGCCCTTATAGATAGCAGAAACATTGGTTTTACCCCTAAGAGCCTCTGAAAGAGTGTGCCAGTGGAGTAGGTCTATCTTCCCACCCCTGCTGCTGTCGCCCAGAGCCCACACCCATCCTGCCTTGCAGCTCTACCCGCTGCCCTGTGTTTGGGGGGGTTGAGCCCCTTTAGCCCAGCCTTCTGCTGCCTATGGCAGGTTGCTAGCCCCAGGGGAGTAAGTGGGGATGTGGGGCTCAGGCAGCAGCTGCCTAGGCCTGAGCCTGCCCAGCCAGCTTACCATGGTCCCTGGGCAGCACACAGCCATTGGTGCAGACCATCTTATCTCTGAAATGTCACAAACTGGCACAAAAGGCTTCTGTTTCTTGCCTCTGTAGAGCCAACATCTGGACATGGGGAAGACCCCACCAGCCCAGTAGAGATGCAGGCTCTTCTGAGTCAATGCCATGCACCGCTGAAGCCATCTGGATGCGCTAGCTGCTCTTGCTCCAGTGGCTGGTGGCAGAGGAGCAGAAGGTGGAGGAGCAGGCCTGGCAGGTGGAAGATGTTGTCTAGGTGGAGGTATGGGACTGGGGGCCCACTAGATCTGAATGGAGCTGCTCCAGCAGCAGGGGGATGCTGACTGCCAGGCCCTGGACACCCTCCTGGGCCTGGCAGTGGCATCTATACCTCCCACTGCCTGACCCCTGCCCATGGCTCTGCAGGGCCCCTGGGTCCCACCTGCTGCCCTGTAGCAGACCCCCACTTGGGCCTGGGAGGGGGTCCTCAGATGCCTCCTGCCTGCCAGACCCCCTGGCCTGGACCTGCCGCCGCCTGCCTGGGCTCAGCCCTGTCACTCTCCCCTGCACCACGCGCTCAAAGACCTGGCCATGCATGAGGCTGCCACACACTGGGGTTGCCATGGCCCCCAGACCCACGGGAGAACATCCTGAGGCTGGGGTGCTGGCACCTGTCCCCAGGCTCTGCCCCCTAGGCCCTCCCCTCCCCACAGCTCCCCACTCTGGGCTCAAAAACCAATGATGTTGCAAATAGTTTTCCAATTGTATGTAGTTTTCCAATTTTAAGTGGGTTTTTATTATTGGTGGGTGGGGAGGAGGGTGGGGGGGCTCGGTTGGGGAGAGGAGGGGGTTCTGTTTGTTGAGAGAGGGAGAGGGGAAGGATGGAGGGGGTGTTGTTAGGTAAATAACATTTTTTGTTTCAATTGTGTGCACGTCCTGAGAGATGCTAGGGGTAGGTGGGGGGGTAGAGGGTGTTTGGGTGGCATGGCAGGTGGGTTGGAGCAGGGTGTGCTGGAACAGGGGGTCAGGCAGGGCAT
>NW_017729024.1:152790833-152814235 GCF_001723915.1 Gavialis gangeticus | reverse complement strand
GGTCAGGCAGGGCATCCCACAGCTGGTGCCCTGGCCCCCACTGGCAGGTGCACGGCTGTCCTGGGGCCTGGGTGGGGGGGTGTCTGCTGGGGCTAACAGAGCCAGCACCATGGCCAGCAGGAGCGCAGGGCACTGGTCGTCACTGGCAGAGGCAGGGGCATGGGCTGAAGCAGCCATGGCATAGGGAGGAAGGGTGGGCAAGGAGGGAGCTGCTGTGTGCTGCCCCTGCTCTGGGCACATGGCTCCTGGGCAGGGAAGGGGCTGGCCAGGAATCAGAGGGTGGGGCTGTTTTTCCAAGATGGCTGTCAAGTGCTGGCAGCTGGCTCTGGCTTCAGTATAGCTGCCAAGTGTTGGCAGCCATGTGGCTGGAGGCTGGAGCTCCCCCCAGCAGCCACAGAGGTACGTGGCAGGGCTGAAGGGACTTGGCACTAGATTTAGTGCCATGTGTAGATGCCTGCCAAAAATCGCTTACTGTGCATTAGCTTAATGCACAGTAAATTTAGTCATACTTAAATGCATGTGTAAATGCATCGTTTATTTATGAAGATCTAAGTCAGGGGTGGTCAACCTGTGGCAACCTCCGTGTAGCATATGGCAGATTGGAGGGGACAGGGAGCACAGTGTCAGATAGGGCGTGAAGCAGAAAGCAGAACAGAAACTTGGTCAGGGAGCACAGAGTGGCACCCAGCCAGTGGGGGGGGGGGGCTAATTTCCGGCAAACCTGCCAAAATATTGACACCCTCCCCCCCACTCCCCACTGATCTAAGTCATTCAGCAATTCCCCTGGAGACCTACTGAAGAAACTCCTTGCAGTTCCTCCCTACACAGAGCTCTTGATTTGTAGGAAAGCAAAGAGCCCTTCAACCCCATATACAAAAAATAAATCTCCCTTAAGCTTCTGCTCGGAACCTGATAGACTGACTCAGGGAAGTCAGAGAAGTGAGACCCAGAAGCCTTATCTCTACCTGCATACCTCTCTCCCTAACGGACCTCTTCTTGCATATCCTACCTCTTCAGAAGACTGTGCTGCTCTCACACCAACCAAGCTTTTTTATGCTTGTAATGAATGATTCAGCTTGAAAGTCATTCCTTTAAGTTCTGCTTTAGAAGCAGAGCAATAACACACATAGCACTGCAAATATGTTGAACATGTTACGAGTACCTGTGAAGAGACATTCCTGGCCATCAGCGGGGGCAAGAGGTTTGTGCTGTGAATCTGGGATAGCCACCAGTGGCTGCAGAACCTCAGAGCGCTTTTCTGGAGCCCAGTGAGAAGCCAGCACATCCCAGCAAGAGGCTCCTTACCTGCTTCACCACCCTTCTGAAAGTTTACCCCTCCAGTTTGCTACTGACAAGCAAGCCCGTTTGGTGTGGGCAGATGGGAGGACCAACTTAGTCACTGCAGTCACGTTTCGGCAAGGTGGCCTCACATGGCAGAGATCTGCAATCATTACAACCTATTTACAAAAGCCACGGGAAAACCACCAGGATATGAATTCATGTTACACAGAGAAGTGCCTCCTGATGCTCTGTGTGACTGGAAGGGCATAAATAGTTTGCTATTGCAAAACAAGGGAGGAAACAGCTTTGGCTTTGCAATGTGGAAGCCTGCCTAGGCCCTAGAGTATCTTTGCTATCTAAAATTTGCTGAGAACCTGCTGTGAAGTGCAGTGTTGCAATAAGCATTTGGCATTCTGGGGATTAGCAGGGTTGGTGCCCTGTTACAAGTGCTGGGCAGCAAATTAATTTCCTCAATGGAACTGACTTACTGATTTATTTTCTGGCTTGACTGAGAAGCACAGTTTACATTAGGTTAGAGGGTGCTGCTCCCGTTAACCGCAGTTGGCGGGGAGAATGACAGGAGGAGCTGGGATGGAGGGTAGGAGTTGGTTAGTGGGCTAGCTCTAGCAAAGTGGGCTACTCTATTATTGTGGACAGCATCAGCAAGAGTGAGTGTACAGCATGGGAAGGTGAATCAGTAGCAAAGATAGAGGAGAGAACCAGAAGACAGAATAGGTGGAGAGGCCTGTGACTGGCAGGCAGGTCATTGCCAAGTATGTGCTCACCCCTTTGATCATGTGAAAGTGGTCTGAGGAGGCAGCTGTATGATTGCCAAGTAGTATATAGCCCAGATGGAGTCACACAAACATTAGTACACAATGAACTTACTGAGATGTGAAATGGCTTTCAATGGGAGTACAAACTATGTCATACCCTGACAATAACTACATACAAAGGCGTTGTGGGTGTGGGTCTCTTTCGTTTGAAGCAGCTTGTTTTGCATTTTTTCCTTAGAGGAACTTTGTTGCGATACAGAGCTAGGCTTGAGCAACTCATGCAAAGTGCTGTAATGAAGATAATCTGCGAGGGTACTTTTACTGCGCTGAGAACTTCCTGGGACTTGCAGTGGGGCAGTGAGGCCTCCCAGCAGTCATATGCTCATATGACCTACTTGCATCTTTGATTTACATGATTAAGTGGTTGAAGGGCTTGGCCCTACTGTAAGAACAAACAAGCCTGAAACAGAAGGGCACGATATGCCAATAAGGATGGTAATAAGACATTTTCAATTCTTTTAAATATATTGCCCTCCCTTGCCCCTTCCCACATTGCCAGTTTACACTTATTGGTACAGTATTTGTATAATTGTACAATTCACTTCCATTGCTCAGTGATGCCTGGAGCCCTTATTGTGTATTTTTAAACCTTTCTAATTGTCAATATTTGGGGGGTTTTAGTTCTCTTTTAATATTTTTTTTTTTTACTGGCATGTGTTAGAATTCACTTCAGTTAACGCTTTCCACTTACTACTCATTTGTTAATGCTGATCAAGTAATAATGCCCCACATTTCCTTGCCTCTAGCTGTGCCAGTACAGCTACCCTGGAACCCCAAAAGGCAACCTCCATGGACCCAGCCTGAAAGGTAACAACTCAAACTCAGATCCACCACGTCAAAATCCAGTGAAGACCCCTTATGCACAAGGCTGCACAATTTTGTCTTCTACTTACAGTGTTGCCAACTCACAACCCTATCACTGTTCAGAGTTATTTTTGCAAATCCTCATTGCCCTGTAATTCCATGAGAATTGCAGTTTTAATTTTTAAAATAAATTTCTTGCCTTCATAAGTACAGAGAAGAACTTTAAAATGTGACCCATATACATACTCTAAATGCTTAAGAAACTGCCAGGGAAGTCAAATTAAAAACCACCTAACATACATTTTAAACCTCATTATTTTTTTAGTTAATCTCGTGATTTCTAAACACAGCCTCATATTTTCTTCAAAGACTTGTTGTGGTAAAGCAGCATTCAGGAGCACCATGAGGAGCAGGATTTGTTGGGTAATACTTTTTTATTGAATGAACTATATAGCCAGAAAAGGTGTTAGACAAGCTCAAAATTCACCATCCTCATATTTGCCCTGGGAGATAACATTTTTACCCAAAAGCTTGTCTAACATCTCTTCCAATTGTGTCATTAGTCCAATAAAAATATTAACCTTGCTTCTCTTATGTTCCCTGGACCATTGTGGCTACAGTAATTCTACTTCAGCATTTCTCAACCCATGGATGGTGACCCAAAAGTGGATTGCAAGCATATACGAAAGGGTCGTAAACAAACTTTAAAAATTGATTTTTGTTTAAAAGAGAAAACCATGAGAAAATCTGGCCTTTCCCTTGCAGGCTGGCAGAGTTGCAGCATGCAAGGGGCTGCTTGGGGCCCCCCCACCCCACACGCACTGCTCCACGCACTGGTGGGGGGGCAGCGAGCCAGGAGTGCGGGGCACTGGGTTGGGACTGGCCATCAACATTTACTAATGGGTCCTGGTACAAAGAAAGTTGAGAACGGGGGGCGCTTGTCCACATGGCACCTCTCCTGTTTTCACGTTACAGTTTTCCTGTGTCCACATGACAGAAATCGCCATTAAGTTAGCTAAATATCGTCTATGTCCACGTTATCAGCTGATTTTATTGTTTTAGATTTTTTTTATCATGCTAATTTAAAACACCTGTTTTATTTTTAGCTCCTGAATTTCTTCCATGAGAGCTATTTTTATCATTTTAAATTTGTAATGTAGATCTGACTTATGCCCCAAAACATGATTTTCCCTGCTTTCTAACTATTGCACCACCAGGTGCCGCTTGGGTTAACTTGCGAATCCACGGAAATCCATGGAAGTTCATCTAATTTCTCCTGTGCTGATTTTTCCGGATGCCAGGTGCTAATCTTGCAAATTTTTACTGATTATTTTATTACTTATATTAGATTAGACAGGTGCCCCACTGTTCTACTTCATATGAATTCACAGGTATTATTTTAGTCACCAGAGGGCGCACCCATATCCTGTTGAACCCAGACCAAATCTATTGAAAACAAGCAAGGGAAAAAACTCACACAGATGAGAACCTTTGAGGGCGAGATTTGATTGTTATATCTGACCACTTGGCTAAAGTAAAAGTGTAGCAGAGAGCAAAATTTGGCTCAATGACTTTACAAGTCCTCGTGTTTTCTCTAGTTCCAAACTGGAGCAGAGTGGATAGAGCAGGGGCGGGCAATTATTTCGGGCAGAGGGCCACTTACTGAGTTTTGGCAAGCCATTGAGGGCCACATGACAGGCAGCCAGGGGTAGATAAATATTTATTTTCTAAATTTTTTAGGGGCCATGCAGGCCAGATAGAATGGCCTGGAGGGCTGCATCCAGCCCACAAGCCACATTGTACCCACCCCTGGGAGAGAGAGTGAGGGTGCACCCCAATGAGTGTGTACATGTAGTTTGCGGTGCCTCAAATCTGTTTGAGGCACCACAAATCGCATGCAGTGCATGTGTACCCACACTAATTTGCAGTGTAGCGAGGGTTTTTTGATATTGGGACATCCTGGTGCCAGAAAACCCCCTGATGCTAAAACAAGCAGTGTGGCACATGCGGTAGCAGTGTGTGCAGCCAGAAACAATGCCTGGCCAGCCACAGCTATGCTCTGGCTGCCAGTCAGGCTCTGAGCAGCTGAATTGCTACCACTGCTGCCCCAGAAGGCTCCCCACAATCCCCGGTAAGGCTGCTGGGGCCAGCACAGGTGCTAGCCCCAGCCTCCTCTACCCCACCTGGGACAGTTTGTCCCACACCAACTCCACGTGCAAGGGTGTGTACAGTGACAAAAAGCAGCCGTTTCGCTGTGACAACCACATGCCTCTGTATGTGGGGACATGCCCTGAGAGGGGAAGATGAGGGACGAGAGAAGGGGCAAACTTTACACAAATCGGGATATAACTGGCCTGTTTATTGTTTAATTACTGTTATTAAATGCAGAGTATGTTTGCATAAGAAAAATAAGTGATGTAGATATCCTGACACATCTGGCACCCAGAGAATAGAAGGACACATCTTAGGAGAAGTCACTGTACCCCTGCTTTAACACTTTGCACCTGTTGTGCAAGCTTCTGCAGACTGCCCAGTGATGAAAGCAGGTAGAACAGAGTACACACAACTTTCCAGACCAGCAGGCACAGAAGCCATTTTAACAGGTAGAGTTTTAAGGCAGATTTAAAACTATTTATAATCAGCTTCTCCAAGGGACTGTGCAACCTGTAGTCTCACCAAAGACACCAGGGGCTGGGAGTGTAACTTCTCACTGAATCAGGCTCTTCAGCGTCCTGACCTTGGGAGAGATCTGATTAACCTCCCCAAGGACAGAGAGAAATGACTTCCCAATAGAAAATTGTAAGAAAAATATAAAAATCCACAGGATGGGCACTATCCCCCAGCAACACTCTGTGTATGTAAACAGGCTGCAAGTCACAACAGCTTAATCTGTTGGTTTCATAGTTTCATCGTTTCTAGGGTTGGAAAGGATCTGAGCAGATCATCCAGTCCGACCTCCTGCCATGGCAGGAAAGAGTACTGGGGTCAAACGACCCCATCAAGGTGTACATCTAGCCTCCTCTTAAAGACCCCCAGGGTAGGAGCCAGCACCACTTCTCTTGGAAGTAGGTTCCAGATCCTAGCCGCCCTGACTGTGAAGTAGTGCCTCCTGAAATCTAGCCTAAATCTACCCTCTGCCAAAGTTAAAGTGTGAGAAGATGAAAAACAGACTTTGCTACATTATAGCTATAAAATCTTCCAGAAATGTGGCACCTGTTACACGTAGTGAGGGATCCAACAGACCTAGGGATCCAAATACTTCACTGTAATTTCTGCCCGTGAGTAACTTTGCCATCCTAAAGTGTCTCATAGAACAGAGATAAAAAACTTCCTTCTGGTACAACTTAGTCAATCAAAAGGACAACAAAAAATTGCTCCCCTAATTATATGGGAGGAAGTCCTAGAGATCCAGTAGGTGACAAAAAGCTCAAGGAGCAAATTGCCGCCAAGGTAGCAACGCCCCAAAGAGACTGGTGGTGAAATCTTAGCCAGGGGCTTCAGCACATCATTCACTTCAAAGGTCTGCAATGCTAGTGCTAGGTTGCAATGCTACAACTGCAAAGTTCTTAGCAAAATTTACAGTGACAAATACTTCACTGTAATTAACTTTTCTGAGGATCTGTCATTTTGTTGTTGAAGCTACTCTGTGGCACCACAAAGTCCACTATCTGCTCTCCAACTGCCTTTTGCTTCAGAAAAGGTGATGAACTAAAATGTTTCAGGGTGAAATCCTGGTCCCAAGGAAATGAATAGGAGTGATGCTGTTGCCTTTATCAGGCTGTCACTCTTAACATTTTCCCAGCTTATGGTACAGAGAACAGAGCTATCATCTCGGATCACTCCCAGAGTCCTGAAGTTTTAAACAGTTTCATTTCTGAATAGAGACACTTTACTTTCTGATTAAGAAACTTAACATAACTGCAGCAAATTGCTAATGTACAATCTGACTTACCCTCAGATGTCTGAATGACTACAATTGCAAGAACAGTGAAGACAGTGGCTAAGTTCAAGTCCATTCTTTCCAAGAGCTGCAGGCTTTACCGTAGCAGACCTGGCTGGAAGGTACAGAAAACAAGTGTGCTACGCTGTGGTGGAAGAAATTCACTTGAAAGCCCCACCCTTGGTGGCTGCTGCAAGTGGATTTGATCCTGCCAAGCACTTCAGCACATTCTCCAGGTGACAAACATGATTCATATCTTTGCCTTTAATAGAATGACTCATATTCTTGTCTCAAATGCTTCGCTAGAGTGGGGCAGTGATCAGGACCTTTCAGGACTGATGCAGAAGAACCACTAATACTGCCTTCCCCCAGTCACCTAGGAGGTCCAAATACTGCTCTCTGTAGACTCACAGCTCCATTGAATTCAGGTGCAACATAAACAGGTCAGTGCAGTTGCACCACAGCTGAATCTGGCCCAGTGATTTTCACGCAGTTATATGGCCACAAAGGCAGAATTGGACTGTACCATTTCAGCCATCCACAGCTTACTGAAATTTTGAACTGTTAATCACTACCCCAAAACTAAAGCATCCTTGGAGACATATATCTGAGGGAACATCTATAATGATATCTCCACCTTTTCTGTCCTTTTGCTTCTAAAGACAGGTTTGGCTGGGGGGAGCTCGCTTGGAGCCGCAGCAGAATAGTCTAATCTGAACACACTGGGGTTTTAGTAAACATTTCAGTAAAGTGTGAGGTTGGTTGGATTTCCTATTTCTGGGGGTCATGGACAAATGTCCTTCTCTGATGCTGGCACAGAGTAGAAAGTGCCTAGTGAAAATGCTTCCAAATCTGTTAAAACTGGTGTGCAGAAAGAGCACAAGCATTAGGAAATGCCTCATGCTCAGTCCCCACATCTGATATTACTGTATAGCAAGGGGAATAGTGATGAAGCTAAGCAAGAAAAATGCTTCTTTCCCTTCAGTATAGTATGTATGCTCATCTTTCTCCCTCCTCTTCTCAGGTCTCTTCTGAAACTTAAACTGATGTAGAAGAACCAGACTTAATTTAGATCCTAGCAGGGTAATACAAAAATGGGCAACTAGTGAAAAAAACTAAAGGCACCTTCCCACCTACATACTGGTATCCCTCCTCTGCTAAAATGCACCCAATTTCCTAATCTCTCCTGCCTTGTAACAGCACCCCACTCACTTTCCAGTCTCAGGTTGTTGGCCATGTTAGTTTGCAGCCAGGCAGAAGGCAAAACAAGATAGCACCTTAGGGTGTCTTTACACGTGTTCCGGGGTGTGCCTTAATTAGGGTGGCTCTTGGGACTCGCTCTAGTGAAAGTGTCCACAGCACTTTATGTATTTAGCATCCTGCACTTGAAAATGACAGTGGAGGCACTCATCAAATGAACTTTAGCTAAAGTGCCCTCGCCGCCATTTTGAAGCATGGGTATGCTGAATACATGTGATGCCAAGGCACTGGAGTGATTCAAGTCTGCTCCAATGCATTCTAATTACAACACGTTGGAGCAGGCATCACCACATGTATGTTAGAGACTAACTGGTTAGTCTCTAAGGTGCCATCCTGTCCTGCCTTCCAAGTTCCAATCTCTAAATCCTTATTGTATACAGAGATCCTGGTTTTCTCTGTTTAAAAATCCCAGAAGCTCAGAAAAATAAATCTAAAATTCTCCAATTAAAAACCTTCAAATGTGCTTTTTTTTTGGCAATTTAAATGAAACATCACTATATATATAGGTATCAGTTGAACACAATGGTTTTTTGTATATTTACAATTTTAAAGCAGTTTGGAAGCCTACCAGTGCCTCAATCATTATAATAAAATAAATTCTAAGTACCTATATATTTTGGCATTTGATTTTGGTTTTTTTGTCATGGGCTTTCCCTACCCGCTTTGATCACCAGGACATGGTTCCAGCTGTGGCTGTTCCCCTCACTGCTTTGTGGTGCTGAGCTGCCCTGATATGCCAGTGCCATTATAGGCAGCAGAAGGGTGGGGCTAACGGGGCTCATCCCCCACCAAACACAGGGCAGCAGGTACGGCCACAGGGTAGCCCAGCCGCAGACTGCTGGAGCAGGGGAGGAGCGGTGTACACACTCAGATACACTGTGCAGCCAGGATCGCAGCCAGCCCAGCAGGCAGGTAAGTTTCTTTCTATCTGCTTTCTTTATGACTGTCTGGGCTTGGGAGGGGGAGGGGCATATTGATATCCCCGCAGTGCAGGAGGGAGTGGGGTAAGGGCAGGGGCGAATCAGTCACTCTGCCCCGCTCCCTGCTGCACTGTGGGGATTGTCCCATGACCCATCCTGGCTGGGGCCCCATTCATGTGGCCCCCCCAATCTTTGCATGGGACAAGGGCAGGCTGCAGATGCGAGCTGGGCTCTTGCTGCTCCTGGCCTCCATGCCTGGCCACCGCCTTTGAAAGGAGCTACTGGGCTGCACTGGGCTCTTCCTGGGGATGACTCGGAGCAAGGTGGAGTGGTCATGGGGGCCCCGGGAGCTCTGTCCCCTCTGGTGCAGCCAAGGCTGGCCCTGCCCTGGCCCCTGGCTCCGGGCCCTTCTGGGTGGTGCAGGGCCGAGACTGGTGTGGGGAGGCAGCTGGTGCCAGAGCGGGGCTGGGGGGCAGTGGATTTGCAGGGGCCGCTGGTGCTGGGCAATGACCCTGGGCATGGGGGAAGGAGCAGCTGCACTGGGCCCGGCTCTGCTCCACACCCTCCCAATCCCTGCCTGGTCCCAGCCCCACTCGCTCCCTCTGCCCCCCTTTCCCCTCTCCCCACCCCTTTTCCGACAGACATTCCTGCAGGTGGAGGGGGGGGGGTGCACGCATGTTCGTATGTGCTCAGCATTCCCTGCCAATTTTTTTTCTCTCGCTGCCCATGCTGTTACCCCTCATTCCCAAGCCTCAACCCCCAACTTGTCCCCAGCCCTGCTGGTGCCTCTCACTTCTGACCCACAGCCCCTGCCCCTCCCAGGCCTGCCAGAGGGAGTCCCCATCTGCTATAGCTCATTACAGCTGGTTTATGGGTTTTTACAGCCTGTGCTATGCAAGAAGTAAGACTAGATTATCAAAACACCTCTAGGGTGATGCCAAGCTGTCACTGTTGATATGAACACAGCTGTCACGTTTCCAGTACAATTTTGAGGTATGTTGATGTCTTGGACATGCACTATATTTGTAGTGCTATAGACACTCATATCACACTACAAAAAGCCAGCGTGCATATGTTCAGGCTATATGGAGCTCCACAAAGATGGTGGATCTGTTACCAAAATGGTGGATCCACTGCAAAGAAGTCCCAGTTTCTTCTCTATAGGACATTTTGTAGCACCACACATAACATACCTGGGTTTCTCTTGGTCCCCCAACATCCCATAGTGCCTCACTCTCTTTCCCCACTCCTAGGGGAGAAAGGTAGAGTGACAGCCTGAAGAAAGCAGAGCTGAAGCTCTGCTCACCACTGGATCTGTCACAGAGCCCTTCTGTCCTGGGGGAGCAGCAGCTCTGTCGGGAGACTCTCATAAGGGCAGCAGCAGAGAAGGCTGCCTCTGCTGCAGGGCCAGCCTGAACAACTGCTGCATGGTGGCAGTGGCAGAGAGGACTACAGCCGTGATGGCAGTACGAAGAGCTGCTACCCCTGCAGTAATGGTAGCAGTAGCAGAGAAAGCAGCTGCTGCCAGCCCCTGCCCCCGCATCAGAAGATTGCAAAACTGATGGGAACATCTATTCATATGTCCTATGAGATATTGAACACAGCGTGTTTCTTTAGGCTCATCTTCAAGGAAGTTATTTAGGAGAAATGCGCAAGGGTTTTTGCGCAGGTAAGCACATACAATAAGCATCTGTTTCATAACATCATGTGTCCAACAGCAAAGCCAGGGGAGGCTTGCAACATCAAGGAGCCTTTGCCAGTTTGTAGCTAGAACATGATAAGGGTATTGAACAGGGCATCTTACAGTGTTTGTATGTGTCATTTGTCCTTTCTCTCTGGCAAAGCCGGCCAACGCATCAATGGATCTGTTTACCTTGCCTTAGACATAATCGAAACTAATGTCCCTGTTAGCACAATTCTGGGAAAAGCTTTGCTAGTTAACATTTTTTTCTGCAGTAGCTGGATGGCTGCCTATGCATATGTTATTGCAGAGTCAAGCAATACTAATGGCTAGAGTTTCCTTGTTTTGTTTTTATTTTGCATTTCTCAATGGGTTGCACTGATTTCTTCCTCTATCCGTTAACCCATTTATTATAATTTTACATGTTAACATTTTTCCTGTCAACTACGTAACATAAAGAACTTGTGATTTACAACTGTGTACTGTGTCTGAAAGAGTCCTGGTTCACCTCCTGTATCTTGCCATGGAAACAAAAAACATTCTGTTCCTATTGGCTTTAGGAGTATAGAAAAATGACATGTGAAGCCTACAGGAACATAAACACTACCCTGAGCTACAATTTAGGAGCACTGTTGAAGCACTTGATTTCATTCTGAATGCTGTTGTTGTGCCCTTGGCCATCAGGAATACAATGTACATTGGCAGACAAACAGTCAGAAAACAGCGCGTCTGTGCAGACACTGTGGATTTCAAGTTACGAATTGGGCTTCAGACCATGCTATTCTTTTTTCTCTTTCCTCCACTATGACTCATCCCAGTGCTGGGCTTTGTTTCTGGTCTCACTGACCTCAGACTTTTGCTGTTCATTTCAGGATCTGGTTCTTAGACCCAAGCCAAGAGACATCAAGCAATACAAACTCACTTTTTGTGCTAGAAGACACCGCCATTCTCTGTGCATGTTCAGCAGCAGGGATATCGAATGTCCCTTATATCACTTATATAATTATTGGGACGCACTCCTGTAAGTTCTGCTATCTGGGGTATCTTTGTATGTTGTGATAAAGGACAAGTGACACATACAAACACTGTAAGATGCCCTGTTTGATACCCTTCTCATATTCTAGCTACAAACTGGCAAAGGCTCCTTGATGCTACAAGCCTCCCCTGGCTTTGCTGTTGGACACATGATTTTATGGAACCGATGCTTATTGTGAGTATGTGCTTACCTGTGGAAAAACCCTTGTGCATTTACTTCTGAATAATTCCTTGAAGATGAGCCTAAAGGAACATGCTATGTTCAATATCTCATAAGACATATGAATAGATGTTCCCATCAGTTTTGCAATCTTCTGATTTGGGGGCACGGGCTGCTTCCAAATTGCTTTAAAATTGTAAATATTGTGTTAAATTGAGGTGTGTGTGTGTGTGTATAGTGGTATTTCATTTCAATCATGGAAAAACGTGGATTTGGGGGTTTTTAATCAGAGATCTTGCAGATTTATCAGACAATTTGTGATTTTTAAACAGAGAAAACCAGTATTCCTGGCTCTCACTGTGCTCCCATACAACAAGACATACCCCATTGTGCCTTGGGGCTTAAAATACATAAAGCGGAACTGAGAGGGATTGAGATCCAAAAATCTCCACACACAGCTGCTGCCTAAACCTAGAGACACCTAAATGATCTACACAACTTCCTGTTGGATTTTTAATGTTCCTGAGGTGTCAGGAGTTCTGCTTTTGAGTGCACCTGAGCAGCTCAGTGCCCATGTCCCCTCTCAGCCCACTTCAGGAACCAGACACTCCTGCATCCAAATCTCCTAAGGGCCCAACCCAGTAGCCACTCTAAGAGCAAGTCTCCTACCCAGACACCAACTGCAGAACTGGGTGCCTCACAGAATACAGATATGAACACTTTTTTTTTTAAACCAAGGCTGGAAGAAGAGGCATTTCTCTCCACCCTGAGGGGTTCAAACCCCAATCTCCCACATCCTAGGAGACAGCCATAACCACCAAGTAATAAGCTAACCTATGCACTTGTAACAGACTGCCAATTGGGCTCACCAGATTGGCTTGAGATACTTACCCTGGGCTAGAAACAATGCCGGTGAACTCCAAGTGACCCCAAGGGTGGAGCAGGGGAGCCCTGCCCTGTGGAGAAGGAGAAGCTAATCAAAAGAGTGGGTTTTCAATCCCCTCATTCGCATGGAAGGGGAATGGCCGGGGCTGGGGGCCCACCACCCTGAGCCCTGGTTGGCTGATTTGCGAGCCACGGAGGGACTGCCGGAGGGGATAAAAGCAGCAGCCGAACTAGTGTGGGGGCTGCTGACAGTGACTTTGGGGAATGGTGCAGGAGGCCTAAGAAGAGCTGGGGTGAGCTGACCCAGTGGAGGGAGCAGAGAGACCCCTCTGAAGAGCCTCGAAGGCCCTGGGAGAAGGCAGCAGCAGCAGCCAGCCGTGCCTCCAGCCCTGCAACAGAGGAGCCATGCCAGGGCTTGGGGCAGAGAGCTGGTGCCCCAAGGCTGCATCACAGTGTGCTGGCCGTGCCAGGTGACTCGGAGGCCAGGGGGGGCAGTCACCCCCCTACGAAGAAGAAGCAGTGGCCAGGAGCGCAGGTGGCATCCTTATCCAGAGCAGGGAGCTGGTCCAGTGACTTGAGGAAATCCCTTACCTTCCCTAGGGAAGTGGGACAGCAGCAGGAAAGGCACTGGGATCCTGAGCAGCAGCAGAGCTCCAGGACAAGGGTCCCTGGGAGCTCAGGGTGCAGGCCTGTGCTCAGAGTTGGATTCGTGAGCCACGAGGTGTGTGGGGTGCCTGGCCAGTCATCTGGAGCTACCTGCAGTTCTTGAGTCAAGGGTTGACTAATGCATTCTGGTTTGTTTTGTGATTCTGGTTATGCCATTTAAGTTCACTCGTAAATAACGTTTCCTATTATTCTTGTTTTGTAAATAAAGTATAAATAGAAAATCAGTTAAGTGTTAGACCTTCTTGGGACCACGGGCTGCTCTGTGGGGAGCAGGGGTTGGCTGGAAAGTAACCTGGTGCTGGCCAGAAGCCCTACCCCACTCTCACCACACCATCCCTGATATTGGGCAGGGGTAGCAACTATTGGGCTGCCACCCAGATTACATACTCTTTTACATTTAACAGCCACGGGATGCCCAACCCCCTGTGGCAGGAGGGGGTTACCCGGCCATAGGGTATAATGGGGAATCAATGAAATATCTATATCTTTCTTGTTTTTTGTCTGATTTGGATGAATCTTCAAAGTTCATGCTCATGAGAGCATGAAGCCTGCCAAGTTTCAAGGAGATAGGTCCAGGGGTTTGGGAGAAACTGCACCTCAAGCTGCTGACAGGTGAAACTCATGACATAGATGATCCTATGTGTGTTAAGGCACAGCAGGGTGAAAACTGCAGGGCTGGTAGCCTCTGCACAGGCCACAAAGTCTGCCAAGTTTCAAAGAGACAGGTGTGGAGAGTTCATGGAAACTGAACCCCAAATTCTTGAAAGCAAAACTCATGTCATGTCTATGTGTTACACCACAGTGGGGTGGAAACTGCAGGGGTAGTCATCCCTGCTGAGGCCACGAAGTCTGCCAAGTTTCACGATAGGTGTAGGGGAAGTCTGGCTTCTGGGGCCCTCCACCTCTGGCTGCTAACAGGCAAAACATGTTACATAGATGCCTGTGTGTGTATTAAGGTGCAGTGGGGTGAAAATTGCAGGCCTGCTAGCCCCAGCTCAGGCCATGAAGCCTGCCAGCTGTTAAGAAGATAGGTGTGTGGGGGGGGGTCTGGGGCCCTGAACCTCTAGCTGCTGACAGACAAAACTCGTGACGGGTGCTTATGCAACTGACTGTCTCTGTCTTGGGACAGTTGATTGTCTGTATTGATTATTTCCTCTCCTTAGTCTGTGGTTTTGTAGATGTTACTCCTTGTTCGTTAACTCATTACATTAGCTAGCTACTGTGTATTGAGCTGGTCCCTGAGTGAATCATGATTGATTGGTAACTGTTAACACAGTAGCCTAGCAGCCAAGCCTGCAGTAGTCCCCCGCCATGTCCCAAGACAGACAGTTCCACAAGCACCCATGTCATGAGTTTTGCCTGTCAGCAGCCAGAGTTTGCATGGCCCCAGAACCCAGAAGCCCTGCACCTGTCTCCTTGACAGCTGGCAGGCTTTGTGACCGCAGCAGGGGCTACCATCCCTGCAACTTTCCCCCTGCTGCTCCTTAACACCACAGTGTCACCCATGTCATAAGGTTTGCTTGTCCGCAGCTTGAGGTGCAGTTTCCTCCAAACCCCTGCACCTATCTCCTTGAAACTTGGCAGGCTTTGCAGCCTCCACAGGGTCTAGCATGCCTGCAGTTTTGACCCCACTGTGGCTTAACACACATACATGACATGAGTTTTGCTTTCAAGAATTTGGGGTGCAGTTTCCCCCAAACCTCTGTGCCTATCTCCTTGAAACTTGGCACACTTTGTAGCCACACCAGGAGCTACCAGCCTAGAAGTTTTCATCCCACTGTGGCTTAACACACACACGTGACATGTGTTTTGCTTTCAGGACTTTGAGGTGCAGTTTCCCAGAAACCCCTGCACCTATCCCCTTGAATCTTGGCACAGATCATGCTCTCAGCAGGGGCTACAACCCCTGCAAGTGTCATCCAAATCAGCCAAAGCACAACAAAGTTACAGATATTTAATTGATTCCCCATTATACTCTATGGCCGAATTGCCGAATCAGCTCCAAATCTTTTCTGAAGTGATTTGGAAGCTCCAAATCGATTCAGAAAGCCTAAAGCTTCCAGCTATTCAATTTGGATTCATAGGTTCATCTGAATCATCTCCGAATCCAAATCATGATCCTAAGCTTTGAATAGCCCTAATAGCTATATTTAGATCAACCCCAACCAGTGGCTGTCCAATCTCTTCTTGAATAATCTTTTCTTGATGGAGAGTCCACAATTTCCCTAGGCAGCGTATAACACTACCTTACTGTTCTAACAATGAAAAAGTTTTTCTAGATATCCAATCTAAACTTAATTTGCTGCAACTTCAAGCCATTGGTCTGTGTCCTCCTCTCTGCAGCAAAGACAAAAGGTGTTTTCCCTCTTCTTTATGGCAGCACTTCAGGTATTTGAAGACTGCTATCATGACACACACCAGGGAATATGGAAAACCCTGAGCACATCTACACAAGATGTTTATCGTGCAGTAGACGATTTGGAATCTACATGTGCATCCCTATCAGACTGGAGTAAACTAATTTACTCCACAGCAAAACAGTACTTGTAAGTAGAAGTATTATCCTGCTGTGGAGTAAAAAACTCCACAGCTGTGTACCTGTAGATGCTTGAGGGTCTGGCTCGGGCATGAGAGTGCTTCAGTTTGGGAGCTGCTCACTAGCCCCACAATGGAGCACCCTCGTGCCCCGACCAACCCTTTTGCAGCATGTTGAGTCAGGTACAACAGCACCAGGCTGACAGGCTGACCCCTAGAGCTTCCTGCCAGTCAGAGCTGCTCCACTCCAGTTCAGCATGCTGCGATCCTGGGCACACATACAGATGCACGCCTGGAGTGATAAGCTCCAGAGCTTATTCTCTGGAGCTTTTTGCTGCGCATTAACAGTCATGTGTAGACATGCCCACTGGGAACCGGATCACATCACTTTTACTATAATGTACAAAGAGCAGTATACATATTAGCTAAAAAAGTGCATCCATAGGACTCTAACTGCTACCTTGAATTATACCCAAAAATGAACTGGAAGCCAGCGAGGTGGTCAGTAGCACCACCACAATGCATTGCCCTTGAAGCACTGTGGAATCAACAAGAAAAGGTGTTCTGCAGTAGCTAATACTTCCAAATGGTCTTCAGAACCAGCTGCACACTGAGCAGCATAGAGTTGACATATTACTAATAAACCAATGACCAGTAAATCACAAATAAACCTGGAGACATGGGAAAAGGTCATAAGCTACCAACCAATCTCAGACTGAAATATGATTTGTTGCCTTCAGCTTCTGTTCATTCAGAAGCTGCTGAGATCTCAAGATTCCCCAAAGATGTAAACCTGAGTAATAACAAATGGTGGGCAGTCCAAAACCAGGGGAAACTTGTTCCCTTTGCTTTAGCTTCCTTTTGGCAAAAACAACAAATCAATTCATTCCTACAGTGTTTTCAAAGGACAACTAAGAGTCAATCACTAATGAATGACAATGGAATTAGATACATATGTCCTTAGCCCTCAGCTTTTTCTCAAGAACATATTTTGAAGAGTTGGGAGAGTTAGATAGTGAAATTAAACACAAATCTAGGGATGAGGGCTTTGTTTGAAAGAGTGCCTGATATATATACAGGAGAATTTGCTTTAAAATGCACAGTTATTACTGAACTTTGCTTCATCTTCACTGCAGCTATGAAATACTCATTACACTTCATTTGCTCTCCCAGTATATCTGGGCAACAGGTTTTTTCCAGGCCAGCTATATGGCTCTAGTGCCTCTTGGTGAGATTTTTCTTGTACAGCTGCCTCCTAATCTCTCCTTCTGTTGCCTTCCAAATCTTCTCTGTCTCTCAAGTATAACCACACATCACCAACCTATTTACATTTTTTTAAAAACAATAAGGACAGAACAGACACTTACTGGGTGCATTTACTGTGCAGTATGTGGTTTTTAGGTCGGCATCTACACACGCAGCTGTTAAAGTACAGTAATACTGTGTGTGTGGACTGATTTGGGACTAAAGTTAGTCCCAAGTCAGTCCACACACACAGTGTTACTGCGCAGTAGGGCTGTGCAAGACAGCACCATTTTGTTTCAACTTCTGTTTTGCCATTTCAAAGGGACAGTGTTTTGCTTTGTCGTTTCATTTCATTTTAAAGCACCGTTCCGTTTTATTTTGTCAAAACTGTTTCACTGTTTCAACGCATTTCGCCATTTTGCCCATAGGCTATAATGGGGAATAATGAAAATGCCTATAACTTTGTCATCTCTTGCCTGATTTTGATGAAAATTGCAGGGATGGTAGCCCCTTCTGAAGGTATGAAGCATACCGAGTTTCAAGCAGATAGATGCAGGGGTTATGGGAAACTGCACCTCAAGGTGCTGACAAGCAAAACTTGTGTCACTTGCCAGCAGCGGCATTCTCCTGTCATCCTGCACACAGATCTGAGGGCCCACACCCCTGGGAGGGCTGTGAGGCTGTGCCAGACTCCTCCTGGGGGTGTGGGCCCCTGGATCTGCGCTTGGGATGACAGGAGGCTGCTGCTCAGCGCTGGGAAGACTGGTGCTGCCACTGGCTCGAGGAAGCAGCAGCAGCCTCCTGTCATCCCATGTGCAGATCTGGAGGCCTGTGCCCCCAGGAGGAGTCTGGCAGTGCTGCGAGGGCAGGTTGAGCTCCGTGGGGCTGGTGGAGCTGCTTGGCATGTAGCCCTGGCTCTCCCCACCTCCCACCACCTCCCACCACTGGGCTGTACTCTAAGCGGCTCCGGGAGAGACGGTGGCAGGCTCAGCTCCGTGGGGCTGGTGAAGCCACTTGGAGTGCAGCCCTGTGGCAGGAGGTAGGGGAGAGCCAGGGCTGCGCTTTGAGCGACTCTGCCAGTTCCACAGAGCTCAACCTGTAGTGGGAGGTGGAGTGCAGAGCCCTGGCTCTCCCCGCCTCCTGCCACTGGGCTGCTTTGAAACTTAAAACATTTTGAAACTTTCAAAACATTTTGAGTGCCCTCATTTTGTTTCGAAGATGTTTTGAAGCCTTTTGTTTCATTTAGTTTTTGCTGTTTTGAGCTTGAAACATGTCGAAACAGCTTCGAAACAAAACAGTCATCGAAATTTTGCACAGCCCTACTGTGCAGTAACTAATCGGGAGTAAATCTGATACCTGCATCATGCGTAAGTCGCCACAGTTGTGTAAATCAGCATAATCATGCCTAAGTTGGCATAAGTCGCCATAGTTACTGCGCAGTATGGGCGTTCACGTGTAGATGCATGCCCATACCGTGCAGTAACCGAAATTACTGCACAGTATATGCACACATGTAGATGTGCCCACTGAGACTCAGTCTGTAGGTTCTAGAACCAGAGACAGCTTTTTTTCTTATTTAGCTTCCCCTTAGCAATTTCATTCATCCCTGAACGTTTTATTTTCATTGGACTAAAATCTAATCCATTCTCCAACTGTCATCTTGCTTCACTATTATTCAGTGAATTAAGCCACTGTTCTAAAACCAACAGTTTGTTTGCCTTGAAATGTCAAGCTAGGAATGAGATAGCATTCTCAGTGACCTGTAACTCTTCAATTCACTTCCCTAAAGTGGCATGGACAGGAAAAAGGCTCAGCTGGTTTTAAATAAAAAAGGTTTAGACATTTCCATGGACAATTAGAATCTCATCCAGTGACTTGGATACACATTTTATAAGGGATAACAACCTTTCCTTCATGAGATAAATCAGTTACCAGCTGTTTGGGATTAAGAAGAAACTCCCCCTATTACCATAAAGTCCATTATGGACATTTTGCAACTTCATCTGAATCATCTAGTACATTAGAGATACATTATTATTCACCTGTGCATTGTGTCAGTTGTTGCCTGTAGTGATACTTGACTGTATGGATGCAGTGTCTGGTGCAGCCTGGTACTTCCTATGTTGTTAACTCAGTCCCCTTGGTCTGAGAGGGCCTCAAGTTGGCTGGCTTTCAGGGTATATGGTAAGACCCAGTTTGTGAGTGACATGTTGTGCAGGGGTTAACATTGTGGTAGCACCTGGTCATGTTCTATGGAAGGATATTCAACCCAGAAGCTATTTAATTATACAGACATGAGATAAATTTAGCCAATCTAAGTAATGCAGACACCTGTGTCCACTTCAAAAAACCCAAAGATATGTTTGCTGGCTTTTGAACCTATGCATTGACTAAACGCATGTTTATAGACACACAAACCTGAGTACAAAGCAAAAGTAAACATATACATGATAGATACTATAACACACATATAACAAAAGTTATATGAAAGCTTAAAGGTCAAATACATGTTTACACAAAATGAACAGGGAACACCCTCACTCCCTCCACACCCACCAAAGCTCACTGACTGCAGCAATAGACCCAGAAGGTAGCACCATGGGAGCTTTTGTAGCTCTGTCCTGTGACAGGTGACAAGGCTCAGGACAAATTTAATTTTGCTTCCCATTACATGACCAGCATCTCACTTTACTAAAGCACTATGCCCCACAACTGGTCCCAGATTTGTCAGAGAGTATGTTTAGGTAGACCTGGTTCCTCACTGTCCACCATTAGACACATGTTAACTAATACACACTGGGTGCATCTACATGTCGCCGTATGGCAACATTGCTACACCACTGTGCTTTAGTACTTTCTTTTGGCCCATTATTACCCAGAGGACAGGTAACCTTGTGGTAGGCTACTGATAGACTACGCAGAAACAGGTCTACAGCCCAAACTTTTATCTACTTTCACTTTAAAACATAAAAACAAACATTTATCTGGCTACCCGTAACAGCACAACACAGATTTCACCTATTCCGGCTCAAGAGGTGGGAGGAGGGTGGCACACACATTGACACCAGGTCTTTTTGAATTTGCTCAGTTCCTCAAATTTCCCTTTAACCTATGCCCAATATTTATAGATGGTTGATTTTAATATTCTAATAAATGACCTCTGATTGGTTTTATTTAAATATTTTTGTTTCACTGAAACTTTGGGAACTGGACTAAACCATATATTTTATGGACTTGGAAGATGTTAAATAGTTGGGATTTATATGCTTGGGAAGGAGGGAGAGTTTTTTATTTCCTTTCCTTCCCTATTGTGGAGTGCTGTTTAATGCTGGCCTAATTCTTTTTTACTTTAGTTTATGGTCTTCTCTGACAAGGCTGTTTTTTGTGGGGGGTTTCAAATTATTTAAGCATCTTAACAAAAATATATAATTATAGCAAAATAACATCTAATATATTTATGTTACATCAATCACTACTAATAATATTTTAAGATAAAGCTATGATGTAGTATATTTGGATTATTTAATGTATGGTCCTCCCTTATCTCCTTTCAAGCCTTGCGCTTGGTTTAATTGTGTATGATGGCTTCCTTTACTTTGCTGATCAAGCTAATTGTCACATCTGCAAATGTTCACACTCTAGTCACTTAAAAACAGGCTTTGGGGCCTTTTGCTTAACCACTCTTCTGCATCTTGGGCTAGCCCCCTTAAAATGGCCAAGAAAGGCAACAACATACTTCATTGAGTGTTGTCATATGCTTACCATGAGATGAAGGGTGGGTGAGAGATAGAAGTGTACTCTGTGATCCCCATATCCTGGGGTTATCAGAAAACTGAAGCAGCTTAAAGGAACAGAACAGCCTCACTTTTGCTCTGCTTCCCATAGCCATCTCAGGATACCACAGAGCAGAAAGCAGCTATGAAACAGCATACACTGAGCACGTCTTTTGCTTCCAGCCAGAGGGCAAAATAATGCCTGCATCCACCGCTGCCATTCAGTTTAGCACTGGTAGAGAAGCTCCTGTGTTTAGCTCTGTAGCATCCGAGACACGTGGAAAGTAAAGGGAAGGGCCACTTGGAGTGTTTGGTTGAAGTGATTTGTCAGCAGCATCAAACAGATCTGCAGGACAGACAAGGACAGAACCAAATTCAGCTGCTTTAACCTTGTCTTATTCCCTCTCTTCCTGCAATAACCTTGGTCTCATTCACTACATACCCTTCAACTCCTGTAGCATTGGAAGGCAATGTCCTAGAACCATAAATTTTCAATTTGATTTAATCCCACAGCTATGGGAGCTGTGCGCTTAGGCACCTGTGCATAAATTAGCAGGTAGTCATAAAAATCATAAAATCACAGAAAATTAGAGTTGGAAGTGACCTCTGGAGGTCATCTAGTCCAACCTCCTGCTAAAAGCAGGACCATCCCCAACTAGATCATGCCAGCCAAGGCTTTCTCTACTTGTGTCTTAAAAACACTCTTACTAATGCAGCCCAGTATGCTGTTAGCTTTATTTGCAACAAGGGCACACTGTTAGTTTATATTCAGCTTCTTGTCCACTGTAACCCCAAGGTCCTTTGCTGCAGAGCTGCTGCTTAGCCAGTTAGTCCCCAGCCTGTACTAGTTTCATGGGACTGTTCTGTCCTAAGTGCAGGACTTCGCAGTTGTCCTTACTGAATTTTGCAAGATTTCTTTTGGTTCAGTCCTTCAATTTGTTCAATGTCTCTGAATCCTAGTTCCACCTTCCATCTTGCAATCTGCAGACTTACTGAGCATGCACCCCACCTCATTTTCCAAATTGTTGATGAAGATATTAAACAAAACTGGCTTCAGGACCAACCCCTGGGGCACTCCACTTGACACCAGCTGCCAACAAGACAACAAGCCATTAGTTACTAGCTTGAGCCAAACAATCCAGAGAGTTTTTTATCCACCTTACACGCCATTCATCTGACCCATACTTCCTTAGCCTGCTTGTGAGAATGCTGTGGGAGACTGAATAAAAAGGCTTATACTAAAGTCAAGGTATCATATCCACTGCTCTCCCTGTCTGCCTCCATAGAACCATAATCTCATCATAGAAGGCAATCAGGTTGGTCAGGCATGACTTGCCCCTGATGAATCCATGCTGACTGGTCCTAATCACCTTCTTCTCCTTCAAGTGCTTAGAAATGGATTTTTTGAAGACATGCTCCATGTTTTTTCTAGAGACTGAGGTGAGGCTGATGGGTCTGTAGTTCCCTGGATACTCCATTTTCCCTTTTTTAAAGATGGACACTATATATACTTTTCTCTATCATGTGGGACCTGTCCTGATTGCCACAAATTTTTTAAGATAATGGCCAGAAGCTCCGCAATCACATCGGACAAGTCCTTCATCACCCTCAGATTCATCACATAATCCAGGGATTTGTACACATCCAGCTTTTCCAAATAGTTCCTAACTTGTTCTTTCATCACTATCAGCTGCTCACCTCTTCCCCAAACTGTGCTGCCAGTTGCAGTAGTTCGTTAAACTTTGCCTGTGAAGACTAAGGCAAAAAGTACTTCAGCCTTTTTAACATTATCTGCCACTAGGTTGCCTCCCCCGTTTACTAAGGGGCCCACACTTCCCCTGATCTTCCTCTTGTTGCTAACTTACTTGTAGAAACCCTTCTTATTACACCTCAAGTCCCTGGCTAGCTGCAACTCCAGCTGTGCTTTAGCTTTCCTGATTTCTTCCCTGCATGTCTGACCAATACTTTTATATTTCTCCCTAGTAGTTTCTCCAAGTTTCCACTTCTTGTAAGCTTCCTTTTTGTGTTTTTGCTCATTGAAGAGTTCCCTGCTAAGCCAAGTTGGTCTTCTGCCATACTTGCTAGCTTTCCTGCACATTGGGATGGTTCATACCGTGCCCTCACTCAGTAAGCTTTCTTTAAAGTACAACAAGCTCTCTTGAGTGCCTCTCCCCTTCAGTCTAGCCTCCCAGGGGACCTGCCCATCTGTTCCCTGTGTAGCAAAACCCCCAGTTTTTCTGTTTTTCTTAATGTAAAAATACATTCCCTCCCCTTCCCCAAGCATTTCCAACTTTCTCTCTGTCCTCTCTATTCCTTATAAGTGATTACAAGTAGTACTAAGTAAGCTAAGTTCTTGTATACTATTATTGTAATAAGTCCCT
>NW_017729024.1:152735264-152788265 GCF_001723915.1 Gavialis gangeticus | reverse complement strand
TGTGTATGTGCAATTGTACACCATGCCCTCCTGTCTAACAGCATGATACTGAGATTCTGAGTGTTGGCCTGACCCACAGGGCAACATCTGAGCAAGTCAAATTCCACTTTTCTGAAGTCCAGGGTCCATACTCAGCTGCTCTCCATCCTTCCTTTTCTCAGGATCCTGAACTCAATCATCTCGTGGTCACTGCTGCCCAAGTTGCCATCCACTACTACATTCCCATGAGTTCTTCCTTGTTTGTGAGTAACATGTCATGAAGAGCTCCTAGTTGGCCTCTCCAACATTTGCATGAGGAAGTTGTCCCCAGCACTCTCCAAAAACTTCCTGGATTAACTGTGCAGTGCTGTATTGCCCTTGCAGCAGATGTCAGGGTGATTGAATTCCCCACAAAAACCAGCAGGGTCTGTGATTGGGAAACTTCCACTAGCTGTTTTATACAGCTGTTTTACATAAAAAGCAATTCCTCCTCCTCTTTTCCCCTCCCTGTCCTTTCTGAACTGTTTATGCCTATCCATGACAGTACTTCAATCATGTGCGCTATCCCACCTAGTCTCTGTTATTCCAGTCACATCATAGTTCCTTAACTGTGTGAAGATTTCAGATTTTTCCTGCTTGTTGCCCAGGCTCTGTGCATTTGTATACAGACATCAGAGGTAACTAGTGGATTGCCCTACTTCTCACGAAGAATGAGAAGGCCTCCCTTGTTGCCCACTCTTGCTTGTGCTTTCTCCAGGTCACCTGCTTCCCCACTTAGGTCAGGGTTTTGGTCTCCACCCCCCGGGGAACCTAGTTTAAGGCCCTCCTCACTAGATTAGTGAGCCTGTCTGTGAAGATGCTCTTTCCTCACTTTGTCAGGTGGATCCCATCTCTTCCTAGCAATCCTTCTTCTGGGAACAACATCCCATGATCGAAGAAGCCAAAGACCCTCTGGCAACAGCATCTATACAGCTATGCATTGATATGCAGGATGTGTCTGCTCCTGCCTGGTCCTTTCCCCTTGACTGACAGGATCAAGGAGAACACCACCTGTGCCTGTGTCCCCTTCACCCTTGCACCTAGAGCCCCGTAGTCACTTTTGATCTACTCAGGTTTCCCCTGGCAGTATCATTGGTGCCCACATGGGAATTATTAAAGACAGTATCATGTAATTCAAGACTATATTATAATACATAAGCACAAGGAGTCCATTTAATGGTCCCTATTTCTGACATTACCTAACTTTGAACTGCAATTTCAATAAAATTATTTTAATCTAGTTTATAAGTATTAATGCATTTATTCTCCCAAGTTCACTGATATGAAGCTATGAACCACCACCCACATTATCTTGATCGAAACTCAACTAGATAGGCAACCAAATGCCATATTTTCTTGCATACAACACACTCCAGAATATAATATGCATCTTGTTTTGGAAAGGCAGGAAGGAAAAAAAATTTTTTTTTCCATTTTTTTGGCTGCATAGAGTAGGGACAGAGCCTAATCTTCAGATGATTCACTTTCCCTTTTCTGCTTAACTAAAGCTCAAACATTAGCTGCTCCTGAAGACTGGTCTCCATGGCTGAATCCCTGAGTTTGAAAAGAGCTAAAGAGTCTTCAAGACTCTGAACTAGGAGGAAAGAGACTTGGAGAACCTAGCAGACAGCAAAATTACCCTTAAAAGGTTAGCTTGTTTATTGGGACAACAAGACCATTAAAAAGGAGAGACAATGGTGTGAAGAACAATAAGCCATTAAGTCAATTGTCTGAATAGTCATGCAACAGCTGCTGCACTGTGGAGCAGGAATCAAAACAGTGTGTTTCTATCCTAGGCAGAAAACCAGCTTTCCTGAATAATACATGTACTACAGTTTTGGAGAGATGATTTTTCGGAGAACGCTGCATGTTGTATTCAAGAAAATATGGTATAGTTTATTACCATTTGCTTCTAGGGACTTTGTATACATCTAGGCATAATTATCCATTATTAATTGTTGTATCAACATGTAAGCATCAGATACTTATATTGTAAGGTCTTTTTTATTTTCCACTGCCTAACAGAATAGATGACTGGGACCTCTAAGAGTTACCAGAGTGAAAGTAAGACAGTTATTATAAGGCAGTTTTTATTTTGCCTTCTGCAATCCTTATTTATCAACTCCAGTGAGATCTTTTCCCAGCTAAGATTTTCAAGATGGAGACTGTTTTGTTTTAAATTTATTGGAAATATTCTATTTAGAGTGATGTAAACTTTGAATCCACAGTAATCCTAATTTTAAACCAAGCCAGTTTTTTTTCCCTACAACTAATGTCAAAGGAGTAACACAAATATAAGTAATAGTTGATTTTGGATCAGGAAATAACACAGGCACCTGTTCATACAACACCACATTTCTCTCCTCACAGCTTAAGTGAGTGCTGAGCCAGGTCTTGCGTTGGCTCTGCACAGGCAGGCAGGATTCTACTCTATTTCTCTTTATACAAGTATGTTGAGCAATCACTGGGTACTGTGTACAGCCAATGTGATAAAAAGTATCTCCCAGCTGTGAAAGTTTACATAGCTGCCAATTTACATAATGGTTTGTACCTTTAAGAAATATAAGACAGACAAAGTGAAATGCAAAACTTCCTGGAAGTAAATTTATATTGAAGTGCTTATTATTTAAACGTTATGCAGCTTAGTTTTTATTGACATCTATAAGGAATCAAAAGTCAAACAACTCTCTCAAACACTAGTAAATCCATATAGCAGCAGAAGAGCATGTCTTCTGTTTAGCAATTGTCAAAGAAGAAAGAAAAAATGATCATTAAAAATGTTAACAATGCTTCAATAGCTCAAGGTTTCACATGTTCCAAGGCTGATGCTGGAATCAATTTCTCTATAGGACTCTCTAGAATTGATGTCCCATTGGAAATTCCAATATTCTGGAAAAAATGTCCCTATTCAGAACAGAACCCGGGATCTGGATTTAAATTCTAAATTGTTTTCATTTTGGAAAAAAAAAAATAAAAAAAATCAAGCTGGAGCTGGTTGCCTGGTCTTCTGGGGACCCTTCACTGCAGATTAGGAAGCCTGCAGGGTCCTTAGGGCTGGGACCCTGCAGGCTTCCTAATCTTTGGGCTGGGACTCTCAGGACTTTGAGTTCCTACATGCACAGCAGGGATCCTGGAAGTTCTGAAACCCTTCAGGTTTCCAGGCTCTAGGATATGCAGCAATGAGCCTGGAAACCCTGGCAGCACTAGCTTGAGTCTGGATTCTGAGGACTTCCAGGATTCTTAGAATCATAGAAAATTAGGGTCAGAAGGGACCTCAGGAGGTAATCTGGTTCAACACCCTGCTCAAAGCAGGACCATCCCCAACTAGGTCATGCCAGCTGAAGCTTTGTCTAGCTGTGTCTTAAAAACTTCCAAGGACAGAGAGTCCACATCCTCTTCCAGTGTTTTACTACCCTCCTAGTGAGAAAAATCTTCCTAATATTTAACCTAGGGGTGGGAAAAATACGGCCCGTGGGCCAGATCTGGCCTACAAGGCCATTCTATCCCCTAAAAAATTTAGAAAATTAATACTTATCTGTCCTTGGTTCCTGTAAAAAATGACAGGAGGCAGGGACAGTAGGACCCAGGGGAAGTCCCGGTGGGCTTCTGCAACAGCAGGGCCCATCCAGCCCTGCCCCCCAGCTTCTGGCCTGGGACCATGTGACTGCACCCTGCCAGACCCTCAGGTAAGGGGTGGGATGGGAGGGAGGGCAGGGGAGGAGCTGGTGCTGAGCATAGAAAAAAGTGGCCCCTCCCCTGCCCTGTGGCTGGCACTCCCTGCTGCAGCTGCTCGAAGCCTGTGCAGGGCTGTCCTGAGTAGGCACAGGCAGCCCCATGCAAGCAGCTGCAGTGTGGGGCATCAGCCATAGGGTGGGGGAGGAGCCATTTTGACTCGTACTTAGCACCAGCTTGTAATCAGCCCCCGCTGCCAGCCTGGGCCACATGCCAGCCAGGGGGCTGCGCTGCAGCTGTGGTGCAGGGGAAAGCGGCCTGCCGCTTGCCATACCAGGCAGTGTTTGCCACCACCTCCTCTGTGCTGCCCAGCACACAAGCTCTGGGTGGGCAGCAGCAGCAAACATTGCCTAGCGTGGCAAGCAGGGGGCTGCTTTCCTCCATGCTGAGCAGCTTCTGCTGCCGTGGTGCAGCCCCGACAGGGGAGCCAGGAGCGGGCGCAGGGCCCAGGCTGGCTGTGGGGGCGGTTTACAAGCTGGTGCTAAGCATGAGTCAAAACAGCCCCTCCCCTGCCCAGCGCCCCATGCTGCAGCCACTCGCAGCCCATATGGGGCTGCCTATGCCTGCTCAGGATAGCTCTGCGTGGGCTGCGAGTGCCTATAGCAGGGGTTGCCAGCCACGGGGTGGGGGAGGGACCACTTTTCCCTATGCTCAGTGCCAGCTCCTTCCCTGCCAGTGAGCAGGGGGTTGGGGCTACATGCTGCCCCCTGCCTGTACTGCAGGGCTGGGGGGGCACTGGGAGTGAGCAAGAGTCAGTAGGAGCACGGGGCCCACGCTGGTGTCCCAGGGCCCGTGCCAGTGGGGCCCAGAGCAGGGCAGCAGGAGTACAGGGTGCCGGTGAGCAGGGGCTCCATGAAGCTGGACCAGCTCCCCCCTCTCCTTGCTGGTGTGACCCAGCCTGGATCCACAGACCCCTGCCAGCCTGCGCCCTGCCCTGGGCCCCACTGGTGCTGGCCCTGAGACACTGGTCCCAAGACATTAGGACATTGGTCCCAAGATGGTGACCAGGGGACAGGGCACCTTGTCAAGGGGTGGGGCTACCTATGCAGCCCTTGACAGCTTGCCAAAACTGGGTAAGCGGCCCTCCACCTGAAATAATTGCCTGCACCTGATTTAACCTAAACTTCCCTTGCTACATCTTGGGACCAGTGTTCCTTGCTCTGGCATCTACCACCATTGAAAACCGTCTAGATCCATCCTCTTCTGAACCCCTCTTCAGATAGTTGAAAGCTGCTATCAAATCCCCTCTCAGTCTTTACTGCTCCAGACTACATAAACCCAGTTTCCTCTGCATCTCCTCATAAGTCATGTGCCCTCCTCTGGACTCTCTTCAATTTGTCCACATCCTTTTTGTAGTGGGGGGCCCAAAACTGAACCCAGTACTCCTGATGTGGCCTCACCAGTGCTGAATAGAGAGGAATAATCACTTCCCTTGCCCTGCTGGCAACACTCCTGCCAATGCAGCCCAGTATGTCCTTAGCCTTCTTGGTAACAAGGGCACACTGTTGGCTTATATTCAGCTTATTGTGTTCACTATAACCTCGAGCTCCTTTTCTGCAGAGCTGCTGCCCAGCCAGTCAACCCCCAGCCTGCAGTGGTGCATGGGATTGTTTCGTCCTAACTGCAGGATTTTGCACTTGCCCTTGTTGAACCTCATGAGATTCTTTTTGGCCCAATCCTCCATTTGTCAAGATCACTCTGAATCCTGGCCCTGCTTTCAGCAAATCTACAAACTTGTCTAGGGTGTACTTTATGCCATCTTCCAGGTTGTTGATGACGATATTGAACATAACCAGCACCAGGACTGACCCCTGGGGAACTCCACTTGATACTGGCTGCCAACTAGACATCAAGCCATTGATTAGTAACCTCTGAACATAATGCCGTGTCGGTTTACTATCCACCTTACAGTCCGTTCATCCAACCTGTACTTCCTTAGCTTGCCTGTGGGAATGTTGTGGGAAATTGTATCACAAGCCTTGCTAAAATCAAGGTAAAATCGAGCCTTGCTAAAATCACTGGTTTCCCTGCATCCACAGAGCCAGTCATCTCATCATAGAAGCCAGTCAGGTTGGTCAGACATGACTTGCCCTTGGTGAATCCATGCTGACTGCTCCTAATCACCTTCTTCTCTTCCAAGTGCTTTGAAATAGATTCCTTGAGGACCTGCTCCATTACTTTTCCAGGGACTGAGGTGAGGCTGACTGGTCTTTAGTTCTCTGGATCCTCCTTTTTCTCTTTCTTAAATATGGGCACTATGTGTGCCTTTTTCCAATCATCCAGACCTCTCCTGATAGTCATGGGTTTTCAAAGATGATGGACAGTGGCTCTGCAATCAGATCCTTGTTGGAGAGCTAGACCCTCTGATACTTTTGTTTATATTGCATCAGCTGCGCATTTTATAGAGTATAGGACTAAGCATTTCCTGTCCATATCCCACCTACCCATGGCTCCTTATGAACTTCAGCACCAAAAGTTTGTCCATGAGACTGCTCTAGACTCATCCCCAATGCCTCGTCTCAAGTCATTGCTCTCTGATAGCTCTGAAAGCCAGAGCCGGGGACAGGTCTGAGGCAGCTTTACTGGAGAGCTTCTAACTCTGGAACTCATCAGTAGACTCAGATAGACAAGGCATGATCAATCCTGCCCTTAGTGGGACCCGCTGCTGACGAGGTATGGACAAGCCCTGGAGTCCCTAGCTAGAGCAAAGGCTTCCAGGCTACCCACTCCATGATAGGGATGATGAGTCCATAGGAATCCCAGTTCAGGCTGGAGTTATCAGAGTCTCAAGGTGCATAATAAAGAGCCTGAAGATGGGCCTTGGCTTAAGCCAGAGCTTGCAGGTCTTTCAGGGTCCTGTGTAAATCCCAGGCTTACCAGTCTCACAGCCACAGGCTCTGAAAGACTGAAGTCTCAGCAACCGTTCAGGCAAGCTGGAAGGATTCTAGGCAGATTCCTGCCTGTATTTTGGGAAGGCTCTTCCAAACAGAGATGTTTCCATGAAACATGGTTTCAATTTAATTCTGTTGTTAGGAAATTATCCCATCAGTACTACTCCTCTCTGCAGCCTTGAACCTGTCACTTCACTTATCTAGCTCAGTTTCCCCATCTGTTAAACGTGAACATTGATACTTACCAGTCAGGAAGAGAACAATTAATGTTTGTAAAACACTTTAGAGATAAGGGTAATCATGCAAACTTTAAGTACTACCACCAGTAGACTCAGCAAAACAGAGAAAAATTAGCTTTCAGTTAATCAGCTTTTACTCTGATAAAACTATGAAGCAGTAACTGGATGTGGTATTTAATAGCATTTAAAAATATGGATTTAATTCATCGCATGAAGATACTTAGTTTATCTTGGTTTTGAAAACACAAACTCTGCCTGTTCCAAGAGCTCCAAGTGCCCTGCTGTGTTCAAGCCTGCACAATACAATATGACTCATTTGCACAACCTAGCCAAACCAAGCCACAATCAGACAACAAGTAAGCAACTCTATACCTCATTTTCTCACACCTACCTCTCTAAGCCCTCTCCCTCTCCAAAGACCCTCCAAATCGATGGGCTTTAACACCCTGAAGGTCAACAGATACAGGCTATTTGGGGATGGGAAATGAAAGATGTTAATTCCAAAGTAGAAGGGCTACTCAGACAGAACACTAGCCCATCACCCATTCTTATTACTGTATTTTCTCAGTCTCATGTATCATGCACCATTTCCCAAAAAACAGCTTGTCAGAATTGGAGTGCTCATTATATGCAAGGGAATTCAGTAAATAGCAGGCTCTACCAATGGTGCTTAATGGGCCTGCTGTCCAGATCCAGTCTGTGGAACTGAGTCACCTGGCCTCTGGGACTTCCCAAGCATCCAAAAACTTGGTGGTGGGAGAGCAGTAGCACTGTTAATTGCTACAACTCTAGGAGTCAGAGCAATTTATGCTGCCACTGCTTCCACACCACCAAATTTTTAGACTCGCAGGGTGTCCCCCAGTTGGATGACATGGCCTTGCATTCCAGATTAGGCTAGTGTATGGGATCAGTCTGTGGTCAGACCCAACATTCCAGGTAGGACCCAGTGCGTGGCCCTGGACCTGGCAGGCAGGGTCAGACCCAGCAGGAAGCCCTGCATCTGGCACGTGGAGTTGGTCCATGGGCCCCATCTAGCATGTGGGGCTTGCAGCAGGCTCAGCTCAGTAGCTGCTACTACTCTGTTACTACAAGGAAAGATCTCTTTTCATTCATATTGCCTTTCAAAAACAAGGTGCACAAGGTATACAGGAGCACGCTGAATAAAAAGATAATACGGTATACTGAGAGACTTCATGGTAAGTAACTCTGTTGATCATAATTTTGGTAGTACATCACATGGGATGGAGTCTGATCTAAAACATACTAAAATGAATGGAAAGATCCCCATTAATTTCAGTAGGCTTTGGATCTAATGGCTCTGGGAGAGGAGAATTAGGAAAATCTCATTCAAGCAGGAAAACCCTGAAACATTAGTGGCAGGGCACACATGAATTCTTGTTGTCAAAGGCTGGTATCTCCAGTTACATTAATAAAATAATTCCTGGTAGGGAAACATGAAGAATGAGGAAACAGAACTGAACCAGGGAAATACCCTGCTCTCCCTTGAATCCAGACATAGCCGCATTGAGAAACACGTCTTTCACCTTGCTTACTTCAGGCAATTGGTATCAAATGTCAGCCAGCGCTTGCACAGAGAGGTTTTATAACTCTTTATCCACTTTTGTGGCCTCATTTGCAATCTTTCACCTTTCTTGTAGGCAGTAGAACATGTACACAAACCTGCTAAGAAACGAACACTTCACTAAGTCAGGGAAGTAGAACAATTAGACAAAGAGAAATTAAAATCTGAATCCCTTCATACTTGATATGATGAAATCCTATTCAAGTATCAATTACCTTGTCCCATAAAAAGATGCAAACTATTGCCCACTGTGTATGTATTTTGGACACGTTTTGGTGTAATGCCCAATAACTACTCAGTGTGAAGCATTTTACATATTTAATTGGTAACTGTTTGACCCTATCAAACGTGTGTCAGTTGCGCAACTTTTTCTTTTGTGTAATTTTTTTTTCTAACATAACCATTATACTAAAGACTTTGTGAAGGGTTCTGAGGAAAAGGCACCTCCAGGAGTGAATCTTGATGGCTAAGGAGTCTCAGCATATTAGACATCAGGCCATATCAAGAAGTGATCAAGAGGAAATCAAAGCAAGCCTGCAGCACTGATCAGAACAGATCCAACATGTAAATAGCACTTACCAGAACAGATTTTAGGTAATAAGTAAATTGATCCTGCATCCTCTACACCAAACTGCAGCCAGCTCTAATCCTCTTCCCCTGCCTGACCTGTTGCTCTGCTTTCTCCTCCCTTCTTAGTGCTCCGTTTCAACTGCTGCTGTTCTCCCTGCCCTATCTGCCACTGGGTACTTGCCCCCCTCCCCGGTCTGCCACATGCCACACACAGAGGTTGTCCCTGCCACTTGCACATGCATGCTGCAGGTTGTCCACCCCCAGCCTAAGGGAAAGAGCAAATGCCTAGTAGGTAAGGAAGGCCTGACTTTAATGTGGATGATACAGGGCACCTTCAAACACTTTGAAAATAATTGCTGTATTAAAGGTTGCTTCATTTACCTATCCAGATGCACCAGGGTGCACTCCCTTCCCTTTCCTAAAGGATATCACAATGCATCATGTGAGATGTTTTCTTACAATGAGACCAGTTTGTGAAGGAGAACTGAGAGTATGAAGTCTCTCAGCTTAAAGTCCCAGGAGGCACTGATAAAGCACATTCAACATGGACATATTTTGATTTCCAGCTCAAATTATTCAGAATTGAGAATTCTGCCAGAACTGGTACAATTTCTGTGGGAAAAAACCCTAACTTTTCAACAAGCTGTAATCACAATACAGTGATCTATAAATAAAACTATACATGAAAGTGCTTAATAAATAGTTCCAGGTAAATCATTTGTGCATGTTATCAAAGTGCCATAAAAATAATTACCAGAATTCTCTAGATAACAATTTCTACAAGCCGATTACAGTTTATTAAAAAAAAAAGAAAAACCAGACTGGGAGTTAATCAAGATTTCAACATCTTGGTTCTCCAAATTCATAAGAGGAATTAATACTTTAACAAGCAGAAAAAAGCCACATTTATTGACTAAGTTTTCTCTGATACTTTTATGATGCTCCTTAACCACTGAATATCTGTAGCAAAATTGTTTATTGTCTCCTCTGAATTTTGCTTTTGTCACACAGCTCCTATTGGACAGTGTCCATATCCAACATGCAACTAACAACCTGTGCAAATTTGACAGTCATTGCTCACAGCTCCACATGGCTTATCACAATAGAAGCTGAACTACTGGGCTAAGTACAGATACTTGGGGGATGTTAAATCAATTAAAAATGGTTGCCCAGTATCAGTAAAGTCGGGGGACTAGCCAGGGGGTGGGAGGTCCAGCAGGCTGGAGGCGATCAGGGGTCCACCAGGAGATGGGGGGAGGTGTGACCCACAGGTGGGGTAGGAGGGCAGGCGTGACCGGCAGGTGGACTAGAGGCGACACGCACAACACACAAGGTGTTGGGGGAGCAAGTGTGACCTGCAGGTGGAGGGGCAGGCACAACCTGTGGGTAGGGTGGGGATGCAGGCACAACCCACAGGAGGAAAGGGGAGCAGGCGTGACCTGTGAGCGAGGTCGGGGGGCAGGCACGACCCATGAGGGGTACAGGGAGCATGCGCAACCCATTGGTAGGGTACGGGGAGTAGGCACTGTGGCAGAAAGCCACCTTGGTTTCTCCCCAAAAATCTCTGCCCTGTGACACTGTGATTTAAATCTCTGTGCTGTGACCATTCAATTAGGATGGGCCCAGCACACAGGGGACCACACCCTCAGCCTGTCTCTTTAGGGAACTGGAGCTGGCTGCATTCCTGAGGGAGGGGGAAACCTGCTCCCTCTGCTTACGTGACTTGCATCACTTACCTGGGTAAGGGGTTTCTACCTGGGGAGCTGGAATCTGCCCGGTAACAGGTGATGCATTTCAGATTGGTTGGCTGACAGCCAACTGGGGCTGACCTCCGCTGGCCCAGGTGAATGAGGTCACAGGGGCTATATAAGTTAGGACGGGGAAGGAGGCGGTCTCTCCTCTCCGGCCATGAGGTGACGCAGCAGCCAGGCAGGGGACAGAGAAGCCTTAACATCTGAAACTGGCTCTCTCCCCCCAAACTCACGAGCTAGGAACCGCCTGCCTCCAAAGGGAAACTTCACCTGCCTTTGGAAGATGCTTGTGAGTAAGCTACTCAATCTGATTAGATATTTAGCTGGAAGTATCACAGATGCGTAATCAAAAGGCTACCACAGCCAGACTGTTTGCTCTTTAGGATTTCTAGATATTGCTCTATCCTGTACCCTAGTTTACCCTACCCCCTGTAATCAATAAAGTTCTCCTTTTTGACTGGTGTGGGAGACTTATTGAGGGGTGGGTCTAAATTATGCCTAAGAGACCCCTTAGGTCTGTGGACTAAGGGAGACTATACCTTTTTGCCCCCGGACTTGGGGAAGTACCCCAAGTGCCTGTACTGGGTTGAGTACCCGTGGGACTTTAGGCCTGTGTTACCCCAAGGACACAGGGCCGCGAGACAGTCCATTCTTGGGGTGGTGGCGGCACGTTACCCCCAGACTAGCGAGTGTGCTCCGGGAGAGGGGTCGGCCGGACATAAGGCGCCCCTAGGGAGGCATTCGGAGCCTGGAAGGTGGTCGGGCGCAGGGAGGTGGGCGGCTCAATGCAGGAGCACCCCCTACTGGCCCGCCTCACGTGGTGGAAACAGCGGAGGGATACGAATACCCAGCTGTGTTCCTGAGGTGGGATCTCTGTACCCGCCACAGGCACAACCTGTGAGTGGGGTCGGGTTCCCCCCCAGAGAACCTACACCCTCCATCCCTGCCCACACTGGGACTTACTTGCTCGGCTCTGGCATTGGCAAACACTGATAAAAGTGACTGCACCCAGAGCAGCCTGTGGGATGAGGGTTCACAGTGTAGGCTGCAGGGGCAGAGAAAGGGGCTGGGGGGAGCAAAAAACTGACCAGTGCGGGGGAAGAGGGGAGTGAAAAGACCAACCCTAGGGCTGGGGCCAGTGACTGGGTTTTCCCAGCTCCAGGACTCCCAGGGGAAATAGACAGAAGTTCCATGAACCAGTTTGACCTAAATCAAATGAGTCTGATACTACACAGATCCAGGTTTATCTTAAACTGGGTTCTGCAATTTTTTTACTGTTTGCGTGCATGGAACTGCTGCTCAGTTACAGGTTTAGACAGACTGCCGGTCTGAGGGCATTTATACACATGCTTCAGAGGTGAGACAGGGGAACGCTTTAATTAGAGCAGCTCTGAGAGCTGCTCTAATTAAAGTGCTTAGAGCATCTCATGTATCAGTGTCCTCACACTTCAAATTGTCAAACGAGCTTTAAATAAAGTGCCCTCGCTGCCATTTTGAAGCACGGGGATGCTGATACACAACAAGTGGGAGGCTGCTAGAGCACAGTAATTACTACTCTCTAGCAGACTGGATTGAGTCTGCTCTGACATGCTGTAATTACAGGGCATCAGAACAGCTTCCCTGCTTGTGTCTAGGCACCCTGAGACTGGGTCTGTAAGTGTAAGGTCAACACTGGGATGAACTAAATTTAAATAAGCTGGCTATTTTGAACCTAATTTACTCTCCCAAATGTCTGTACTTGGCCCTGGAGAGTATGACTGAGAAAAAAAGTCCCTGGACTGAGAGCTGACTTTACTTATACTGTGAGCCTGATAAAAAGTCAGTGGGAGTAGGGCCTTACAGTCTAGATTTAGTACTGTCATCTCATTTTCAAACTGGTTTGGCCAGACCTCTGTTACAACTTGTTTATCACTCATTATTGTAAAGTATTTAAGGTAGCAGCTAATAAACCATCTAGAACACTTTGAGAAGCAGCATTTCATGTTTTGGTAACTTCAGATACAAGTTTATCTTCCCAGCTGCACATATTTAAATGGTTATGCCTCAGATCCATGTGTTCAAAATTTGTTCTTCAGGTCTTTTCTCTCTTGCCCTCAGGACCTTACAATGTACACATTATTGAAGTGAATTAGGTAAGGCTATTTTAATGTTACTACTTAAAAGCTGATTATAAAAGCTAACAATGGACCTGATAATTATATGATGCTAGTGATGTTAGTGTCGACAGCACTTTAATATATTAGTACCTTTTGCTCCTTTGACTTGCCTGCAGGATCCCAGAATGGATTTTTACTGCTTCTCTGCCAGTGTTGTCACTTCTTCCATTTGCTGGATCCATAAAGGCATTAAATAGACCAAAAGAAATTTTAGGCTGCAGTCACCAATATGATGCTGAGTTCAGATCTACATAAACATAGATTATACATTTCCACTCTTTTCCCAGGTCCTTTGACAAGTAAGGACTTGGATTAATTAAACTGAACTGCCTACACCCTTACAGGAAGATATGAGGCTTTATTATGAGAAACAGCTAAAGAAACAGATTGTGGTATTGCTCATATGATTTATTGAATGTATATTTGCAAAAGGTAAATATATACTTAATAGTTTGAGAATCCTATTGTATCTGTCACTATTCCTAAAGTTCCAGGAAGCACAGATGTTCATTTGTTTTTAATTTAATTTGTAGCCAAGGCCAAATTAACCAAAACTAATTCCAAATCCAAGAGTCCAGAACCATAAGTGGCCCTACTACTAGCAAACATCCTCCACCCATACCTGGGGCTTCAGGTGTTTCCAAAATTTTTGGCAGGCTTCCCACTTGCAGGCCCAAGCCCAGGAGCTTGGGGTTTGGATGCCCCTGAGTTTTGCTTGACCTTAGCCATAAGGCCCTCAGAGCAAGCAAGGAAGGAGACTACCATTTCCATAAACTGGGCTTAAAGCTGCTGCACCTTGGTGGGTACTGAACCATGTCAGAAGAGCAGTTCAGGAAAACTGCCTTCTTGCACACAGATACATGGCATTTCCCCTGCCAGGTTAAGCCACTACGCTTGATCTGAGCCTTCAAGAGGCAGAGAAGCACAGATATCCTGTAGTGCTTATTTGTGGTTGACTAAGCTCCTATGACTGCAACTGTTCAATGCAGATCTGTGACAGATACCTGGGAAAGTGAGGGTGAGCAAGCAGGGCATGTCCTGGGCACCACCTAAGCAGCGTAGAGAGGGGATGCCTCATCCTCCTGTCTTATGTTCCACTCGCAGAGGGCTGCAAAAAGCAGCTGGTACAGAGACTGTCCTATCTTGGAATGCAAGGCATTCTGGGAATTGTAGTTTTGTGGCATGGCAGTTTGCAGCTGCTGGGGGGAGACCTAATCCCATTTTTTGCCACAGAAATCTGCATTTTTTACCCTTTCAACATGGGCTTCAGTGCCAAAAAATGTGGCAAAAAACCTCCTTGTCAGCAACAGCAAACCCCACTGCCACCTGAGGGCTACAATTCCCAGAATACCTTGCACAACATTACACACACCGCCAGGGTGCTGCTCCTGTCCACCACCGCGTGTAGAAACCAGAAAGAGGGTGGCAAGGGTGAGAGAGACCTGCCACAGGCATGTGTCTGATCTGGGAAGTCCTTCTGGCTCGCCTACTAGACTTAGAAATCCTTGTTCAAAAGCCCCTGAATTTAACAAGGAAGGGTCAGTGGAAACATTCTAAACATGATCTTGGTCTAGTTGTATTTGACATCTTGTTGGATATCTGCTTTGTATTTGCTGTTAATGGTAGTTTTTATAGCATGGCACAGCTTAGGAAATACAGGTATATTAACATATTTTTAATTAAAACAGCTAACTAAATGTTCTGAAGAGACTCGATAGAGATTTTTACAGTTGCATGCAGTCTAGCTGGATTCTCTCTTTGAAACCACCCAAAATTCTTCTTTTTGAAACCTCCCAAGAGACTTCCCAGTCCCTGTATTTAGCTAATGTTTTCCGTTTATTTCAATCCTGCTTTCCTTTTTTCTTCATAAACAAACTTAACACAAGTTTGTTTTTTAAAGCTATAATGCTTTCATTTTAGTTACAATTTCCTACTTCTCCTTTCCTTGCACACTCAAGACAGATTAAAATCTGGGTTTTTTGGATTAAAAAGGAGTTTGTTTTTTATTCTCATGCTTTTTTCTTTCTTTTATATAAATGCCATAATTCATTTTCCTTCCTCATAATAATAATTAGTAGAAGGGACAACTCTTCTTGCTACAACAAGAGCTCTAATTGATTTTTCCACATACCTTTTTTTTGTTACATTTCCTTTAATTGCATTCTGTACTCTCTGTTCCCACACCAACCTTTTTGTATAAACAATAGGTAACTCAATTCTAGTAACAATATAAATTGTCCAGTTTTGTGTAATTTCCACTCTGGCTGCAGAATGAAGATGCTAAATTCCATAAACCAACTGAGCTCTCACTTTCTAACAAGTCAAGAAACATACTTTATGGTACCACCAGTTATGAATTACACTAAATGTCATGCCACAAACATGCCAGTTTCAGCTGTCTGTAATTTACTCCTGAAAATACAAATAGGCTGTAAAATGAGGATCATTTCTAGGTGGAAATTTTACATATATTCAGTCCGGGAGGGTATTACATAGTCAGTGGTTTATGTTTGCTCTCCTTAGACAAAAGGCCCCTTGCCACAAAGAAACCAGGTTTTACAGGCATTGATGTTTTTCATTGCCTTGAAAATTATTTAAAGCTTCTGTCCAAGGTGCTTTGTATCATTTAGTTAATTAAGAAATCTCACTATAGCTAAGTTCCTGTAACTGTAAGACTCGAAAACTTACTACTGCAGAATGTAACAGTAGCTAGCACAATGAGTTTTCTTATTCACTATAAAAATCCATGAATAAAAAGATCATGCATAAAAGAGATGGAAAGTGATAATTAAGTATCAGACATCCGAGAACTAAGCTTAACGTGATAAATATAAACACAACCACTGTTACTTTTTTCAATCAGTTTAATGTTAATTTAATATGATGATAAAATAAAAAGTGTTTTTACAGTACAGTGTCCACTCTTATGGTCCAAATGAAAACATAATTTGAAGACAAAACTGACAGGTGCCACATAAATCTTAAAAGAAATTCCTATAATTACAAATTTCCTTCATACAAAGGAAGCAAAGACAAAAGAGGATTTTGTGGAGAGCAATAAATAAGGCAAAGGAGTGAGTGGGAAAGAATCTTGCAAAACATTTCAGGGACTAATTCACAACATATTAATGTGACAAAACTGCCTTTGAATTTTCAGCACAAAATATATCTGAAGAAGGAATATGATTTGGGCTTGTAAAGCCAAATTCCCTCTTCATTACATGAGTTGAAATCCAAGATTAAGTAACACCATACAGTTTGGCTCTCCATGCATGTAGTTGGCTTAAAAGGAAGGCTATAGCTTGGCTCAATTAGTTTCTCTTGACAGAAGGCTCCTTTTATGATGTGTTTGTTACTTTATTTAATCGACTCTGGTGGTAATGTAAACAAACACTGCAAGTCTTAAACTTAAAATTTAAGTTAAAATAAAATTTTCTTTTAAATCTGCCACCAGTGACAGATGTCAGTTACTTTGCTTAATTCGCTTCTGACAGTGGCTCATCACCTGGCATGATGAGGGACAGTACAAGAACAAACAGAATAGAATAAAACAAAAACTTTTTATATCAGACTTGAATTGCTGTTCTAATTTATGTAGGTAAAGGTCCAGCAAGACCTTTAAGACATTTGAAGACAAATGTTTTATAAATACTGATCTTAAAATGACTATGTTTAGACTGAATGACACCTTTGCTAGAAAGACTGAATAGAAACCCAGACTTTTTAACAGTACTGCTTCTTTAAGGAAAATTGGCAGGAATGTGTTTTGCACAAAAATGTTTTAATTCTGCCCAAAATGTAATTTTCTCTAAAACTTTATTTCCTTTAATGTTTTTATAGAAAGCCTGTTTTACTTCTGTGCATTATATTCAGACTTATTATAAATGTACAAATATCTGTACTGAGAAGCAAGAGCAGAAAGCTTCTACATAGATTTTCTCATTCAAGTTTTCATTACTTATGCATAGATTTAAATTACTGATATTTGGTAGTCTGTAACATTAAAAAAAACTTTAAGAGGAGAAAACAAATAGATGCTTAGTTTCCCAATGAGTTACAGCTTTTTGTTTATTAACATTTGTAGAAGTAGGGTGGCTATCTAATTCTTCCCCTAAAGAATCATCTAACTAAAATAGTTGGGAGTGCTGGTTTCTGCACAGGATTTACTGGCTGTAAATGAGAAAGAACTTAACTGCTTCAAAAGAAGCTTAATCTTTTCAGGCCTTCCTGTGCCTTCACATTTTCTTTCTAAACAAGGCACTCACTTTACAAGCTCATAGGTCAAAATTATTCTCTTACGCCCAAATACTATATATAACAATCAAGTAAGGCTCAGTCTTTGTTTCTGAGAGAAAGTGAGAGGATATTGACACTTCAAAATAAGGGGCAACCTTCACAGCAGCAATGAACGCAAGATTTCCTGAGCCCAATGAGCTAGCAGCTGCAAAGTGGAACTTTTAGAAAGCCCTAAAATATATAAAATATGAAAAATGTACCTTTACTCATTATGTACTGTGTTACTATTATTCTAAACAAATCCAACTTTACAACTACTCTTTCACAAAGGTAACATCTCATGTCAAATTTTCAGGTGCTGTAAGTTGATATCACTCTAGTTGAAATCAGTTTTACAGAAGTTTAGAACCTGGCTTCTTGTTTCTATGCGATTAACTGAAAGCTGTTGGTTTATATAAATATTTCTCTGCTTATAATGCAAAGCAACTGAAAACAACTAAGCTTGAGGGATTTCCTGTAAGATTTTTCTAAAAGGAAGGGTCATTTTGAATAGCTTATGGTATAAGGATACCTAACATGTTCGTGAGTTCTTGCTTAAGGGGGCTGAGGTGGTGCAGGTGCTCAGGTGCACAGTTGACAGCCCAGAAGTTGCAAGTTTGAGGACATCACAGCAGAAGCACTCACGCCGTGGTCCTATCAGATTCCAACAAATCTGTGAATTCTACTAAATACATTGTTACAAGGAAAGGGAACGTTCATTTTAGGAAGATATTTTTTTTTTATGTGGGCAAAGTAATTACACATCAGTAATGTGAGGAGCTGTAGCTAAAGATGGAAATATGATCATTATGGCTACCGTAGCAAACACAGTGGGGTAAACTCTTAATACAGCGGTGCATTTCCCATTTTCATTTTATTATGACTTTACTAAAACATTTTTAAAGCTCATATTTTATTGTAGCAAACAGATTTAGCTTCAAACACAGTCTGCTTAAATATTAGGTAAAATCCTTTAATTAAAAAAACTAACATTCTTAAAATTTATTCGTATAATGAACACTTTTATAATCACTTAATACTCTTGAATACTTTTTTCTCTCTTTTCTAAATACAACTGTTAGCCAGGATTTGTTTAGGAACTGAACAGTTGGGTAACTAGACTAGACTAGACTAGAGCAGAGCTTAGAATAAATATTGTAATAATCAGTGGTTATCGTCCAAACTTAACAGTGTTTTCAGATAATCAGTAGTACATCTTGAAATACAAGCTGCATTATTATTTTAATTAGCTGAACACAACAAAGTTTGATTCAAATAAAGCAAATGAACAAGGTTAAAAACCTAGCAATTGGACATTCCATTCCTTAGAACTGAATTTTTATGAACATAACATTTTGAGAGTGCTTTACATCTTGAAAGTGCTGTACAAATGTCATCTAATTCTAGAACGAAAGTGGAATGCTGAAAGAGAGCACAATTTCAAAAGTGGAGGATGATCAGAGGAAGAGCACTATAATATTGCAGTGTAGAAGCAGAAGAAACAAAATGTAGCTATTTAAGAATGACCAATCATTTTAGAAATTATGAAGGAACCAGCAGCAAGATTACCAATTTTATGAAGAGGATGCCTGGATATTACTACCATTTGTACATTAGCTTTTTCTGTAACTATAACATATCCATACTGGAGCTGTAGCTTCAGGCTACCTAACCTTGAAGTCGTGAAGAATGTGCAGGGATCCATTTTACTGATACATACACCTCACTGTAAGCGCCCAAGGACCATCATTCTTAGACATCAATGTGAATTCCATGTTTTATAGACATCAGCTCTCTGGTACCTGTTAAATACATAATAAATGAACACAGATGTGGTAGAGATGCAGTAGTTGCTACATACAGCCAGTATGGCAAGGGAGCAGTTTTTCCAAATGGACAGATCCACAGGCCATGACGAATTCCATCACGAACATGGTGAGAAGTCCAGGATATAAACAGCATCCAAGGAAGAAAGCACCATGAGTCCTTGAGCCTGAAAAGGTGCATAATAAACTTTAAAGTAAGAGCCATGACAGGAATCACAGTAGAACAATGAAGAATTGGTCTTTGTGGAAGGGTCAGTGCAGCCTGCAGAAAAGAAAGATACAATTGGCAATGGACAAAATGCTTTATGAAATAGGCCATTTGTTTTCAACAGAAATACAAAGAAAAATGTTTTTATCATCTTTGTTCAGATCTCTCAAAATATTAACCACCTCTTCAGATGCATATGCTGCCCCAGTGTAATATGGAGAATAGAATATGGAGTATAAGACAAGTGAAGGGAAATAACTGCATATTGTACTATTTTAAAGCTAAACACAGAAGGCTTCTCATATTAAACTCAATTTACTATGCTGGAATGTATCAATAGTAGGTATTTGATCATAAAAACTATTTCGAACTCAGGACAACAACACGAATTAAGAACCCACACTCATTTCATCTGTTCTCAGATTGGTATTCCTAGTTTGTGAACAGAGAACCCACTCAAATGCTAAAAAATTTTTAAACACAATTAAAAGGCAACATGAAGGTTTCTTAGATTAGTTCTTGGCTGTAAGTATCATATTCAACTTTCTTGATGCTAACTTAATTTGATAATAACTATGTTTTGATTTCTCTTAAAGATAGGAAGAGATGTTAATCAAGGGAAGACTGAAATCAATTTTTATCACAAGAAATGACTAGCAACACAGCAGTCACAGAAAACATTCCGAGTGCACGAGCTGGAAATACTCAGCACCGTCTCCAGACAGTGCTCTTAAGCTGACTAGCATTTTTCAACAAATATTCTGAAAGGGACAGAAATCAATCCCAAAACAACTTGTTGATCTACGCTAATCAAGAAATAAATATGTACATCTGAACTGATTTGTTGCAACCTGAATTTAGGTAATATTATTATTATTATTTATTAAAAAAAAAGTCAGCCAGGAAGTTTTTACTCTAACTGTTTAATGTATGTCTTGTATATCTCAAGACTCCTGATGATGATCCTGGAGCAACCAAAGCTGTTAAGCTGCTGCTTTACATATTGCTCACTTTGTGCTCAAGCAGAATGCTTGGAGCTCATAAGTGCTTTTTCACTCCATGTAGGTGAACATAATGAATAAAACTCATAGTTATAGGAACTTCACTAGAGACTTGGTACTTTGATTTTGGGAGCTCTCAGTAGAGCTGTGCAAAATTTCGCCAGTGGTTTTGTTTCAATGCTGTTTCGACTCGTTTCAAGCTCAAAACAGCGAAATCTAAACGAAACAGAAAGCTTCGAAAGAGCCTCGAAACAAAACAAGGCAAGTTGAAACATCTCGAAATTTTTTAAATGTTTCAAGTTTTGAAGCTCAAGCTGGGCTTGCCTGCAGGGAACCAGAAACTAAAGTAAGGAGAGGGAGGGGGAAGAGGGGGGAAGGAGTGCTCTCATTATTGACTGTGTAGCTGGCCAGTGACTGTCATTCTTTCCTGAGGCCCCTTCCAATCCCAGTGCTCTGGGGGAGAGATGGAAATTGTATAAAAGGCAGCATTGTTTGAACTGCCCTGCTTTCTGACTTGGTGTCAGTTGAATGAGGGCACACCTTAACACACAGTGGCACCCACACATCATGAGTTTTGCCTGTCAGCAGCTAGAGGGGCAGGGCCCCAGAACCCAGACTCCCCTGCACCCATCTCCTTGACAGCTAGGAGGCTTCATGGCTGCAGCAGGGCCCAGCAGGCCTGCAGTTTTCACTCCTGTGCCCCAAGATGGACACAGTCCAACAAGTACCCATGTAACAAGTTCTGCCTGTCAGCAGCCAGAGGTGCAGCGGCCCAGAACCCAAAAGTCCTGCAAAGCTGGCAGGCTTTGTGGCCTCAGCAGGGGCTAGCCTGCCCACACCTTTCACCCTGCTGCACCTTAATACATAGTGTCACCCATGTCATGAGTTTTGCTCATCTGCAGCTTGAGGTGCAGTTTCCTCCAAACCCTTGCCCCTATCTCCTTGAAACTTGGCAGGTTTTGGAGCCTCAGCAGGGGCTAGCAAGCCTGCAATTTTGATCCTGCTGTAGCTTAACACGTACACAAGACATGAGTTTTTTGCTTTCAAGACTTTGAGGTGCAGTTTCCCAGAAACCCCAGCACCTACCTTCTTGAACCTTGGCAGGCTTCCTGCCCTCAGAAGGGGCTACCATTCCTGCAAGTTTCCTCCAAATCAGGCCAGAAATGACAAAGTTATAAGCTGTTTCAAGCTTCCCCGTTATAGCCTATGGGCGAAATGTTGAAACAGCAAAACTGTTTTGACAAGACTAAACTAAACAGAACAGAACAGCAGTTTCGAACAGAAACGAAATTCAAAACGAAATGAAATGCTGTTCCATTGAAACGCTGAAATGCAAGTCGAAACAGAACAGTGCCGTTTCGCACAGCCCTAGCTCTCTGGTCTATTAATTCTGAAGTGCAGTTATAAGACGTAAAAGCCCCAAAAGGCCCGGAGAAGCACTGAACACATTTAAATAAAAAACCTCAAGGCATGACCCACTTCTAGAGCAGAAATTTTAGAGTCCCTTTTATTTTTTCTCCATCTTTTCATTTGACTTTCATCCATTCAAAAGTTAGAATTTCTCCTCTTACGTTAAGATGGTGCTAGCAAGGTTTCAAATATCTTGCCCATCAATCCACACGAAGATAACTGCTTAGCAAAAAAAGAGATCCATTAGCTGGTTATTTCTCTGAGATAGCAGAGAAGGAGACAGATCAGAAATAGACTCCAACATCTGAATTAATTGGCATGACCTACATTTAAAAACCATCTTTTTAAACCTAATTTATATTTGTACTTCTAGTTATTTTCCTACAGAATGGCTGAGTCTCACTGGATTTGTTTAATTTGTTACTTCCTTTGCTGAACAAGATGCAGAAGCTATAGCACAGAATACATGTATTCAGCTTGCTACTTTGATGTGAGAAAATAGTGAGATATTTCTTATTTACTAGATGACAAGTTATTTTTATATGAAATCTGTGTTTATCTGAATGGGAAAAATAAATAATGTGCAGAAACAGGATTTACATTTTTTCTGTAAATACAACTGCCTTAAACATGATGGATATTTAAGATGAAAAAGGTTATCAAAATATATCTATTAAACAAAGGGACTATTCCCTGTATTTAGTAAAATTACTACTTGTTTCTGCTCAACCTTCTACACATCTCTATACAGAGAAAAATAAACATTTCTACTTTTTCAGTACCCAATCGGTTTCTGAACCTGGAAAACAGGTTCAGATGTACTTCTTGGATACACAAGAATGGGGAAATCTTCTCTTTACACCTAAAGAAGAGACTACGGCCGCTAAAAATCAAGGTGGCTCCTAGACAAATTCTGATGCTAGGTGCTGAGTGAGACAAGGTTTTTTGGGTAGGTATGATACCTTTTATTAGACCAACTAAATATAGTTGGAAAAATTGTTCTTTGCAAGCTTTCACGCACAAACACCCTTCTTCAGGCATAGGGAAAGCCTGCTGGCATTGTGCACTTTCCATGGTGGAATAGAAGCCAATATGCAAAATTCAGGTCTGTGAAAATGAAAATGTGTGGCAACGAGGATCGGAAGGAACGGGCGACAACAGGTGAGACAGGTAGGTGGCAGAGGGGTGGGGAAAGGGGAATGTTGAACTGGTGATAGAATATAGCTGACAAAATGCAGACAGGTTACCTGGGGAGTCGGAGGTTAGGCAGGTTATAATATACCATAAATCCAATGTCTATATTTAATCCATGATTTTTTGTATCCAGTAGATTTATGAAGTGAAATGTGTAGGTGATCACCACCTGCAAACCTAATAACCCCCTGGGGCCTGCTGGTGTCACCATGGTGAAGTGACCCCTGCCTACCTGGCAGCGGCAGGGTGGTGGTATGAAGTTGTGCCCCTTGCTGCTGCCAGGCAGGCAGGGGACACTTCGTCATAGCCGTGTGGAGCTCCCAGTGGCAGCAATGAGCTTCCCCACCCAGCATCACTCTGCCCTGCTGCACTGGGTCTTGTCTGCTGGGCTGCAGAGGCCCAGGGAAAGGGCAGGAAGGCAGGGAGAATGAGTCCACAACAGACAGCCCACGTCTGCTCTGACCCCCCCCGCCGTCCAAGCCCAACAGGCTCCGCTCCGGCTGTGCCTCCCATGGGGGAGAAGCCAAGCTCCATGCTCTGCCGCAGCTGCTGCCTTCCATGGGCAGCAGCCAGGGTTCAGGTGCTGCTGTGGAGGGCATGGATGGGGCTGTGGACCCAGGTCCCTGGCTCCATAACTCTGGCAGCTGGGGGCCCCCTCCAGCAGGGCTGGCGGGCTGTGGTCCAGGAGTGAGGGGCAATGGCATCAACAGGGCTGCTCAGTGCCACAAAGCGGGGAGGGGGGGCAGGCAGCCACAGCTGGACCTGTGTCCTGATGAGCTAAGGTGGCAGGGGAAGCTCTGGTTTTCTATGATAAAAAGCCCAAAAATCAAATGCCAAAATTGATAGGAATTTAGAATTTATTTTATTTTAGCAAATGAGACATTGGTAGACTTCCAAATGGCTTTAAATTTGTAAATATACCAAAAAAAATATTGTGTTTAACTGACACACATACACACACACACACGCACACAGTGGCATTTCATTTTAATCAAGGAAACACACAGATTTTTGGGGTTTTAATCAGAGAATTTGTGAGGGGTTTTTGCTTAAATCAGAAAATCTGCAATTTTTAAACAGAGAAAACCAGGATCCGTGTTCATAACCTTCTCCACAGTGATCAGAACAGCCTGAAGTAACACCATCTCTGGCAGTAGTACCAGGACCTCCTGACAGGCTGGTAATTGGCCTGAGAAGCAGAATCAAATTCTGATGAAGGACTACAGTAAACACAACTGCAGTCAGGCTCATTAGAACAGACACATAAGCAGCTGCTCGCCCAGCTAGACATTCACTGGACTGACATGCAGTGCCATTAGCACAAACATATGAGGCACTTTCACAAGGTTAAGCATATGCACCAGTTGTCTACCTCTTCTACATGGGGCTAGAAAAGGTATCTGCTAATGGTCCAAGCACCAAGCCACTCCAGCTACTATTACTGAGCAGTTATAGGATGCAACTGGAATTATGGCATCTGAAACCACAAAGACTCTAGAGAAGCCTGCTTAGGATGCTGCTTTTGTGGATGTCTTAAGAGGATCTCTCTCTGTCGACCCACAGGTATCCTCACAGCAGAGAGCGCTGAGGTGCAAGGCATCCACCCCCAAGTATTACCCATGATGTTTACTGTTGTTTTGAAAGAAATCTGTGTGTGGGGAGGGGAGGGATTCCATAGTATATGGTTAATTAGAACAAGAACTGGGAAGACTTCTGGCTTCCTCAGGATGCAAATGGCTTCGGTGTCATGTAGATGCCATGCAAGCTGTTCACGCAGCCATGTGCTGTACATTAACAGTTGGCCATGAGCTTGCCAGGAAGGTCCTTAAAAGGGAAAAAATTAAAAATTCCTAGCCAAGCAGTAGAAGCTTTGCAGGATCATACAGTGATTCTATTCACCATCAGTGACACAATTTCCACCATTTTGCCAGAAAAGGATGTAAATTTCTTTTTCTAAAAAACATTTACAACTAGCATAAACAAAGTGCTTATGGGTTAAAGTTCAATGAAGAGTTTCACCACAGCCTATGAAGTATCTAGATTTTTTTGTTGAACAAAAAGTTGCTATTTTGGAGAGTCAGCAAATGCCCATAAAACCTACAGTAGTTCATTTCTGCAGAAGCCGTCCTAGGGCTGAGCTAGGTGTGTGCTTTATTTTGGCAGAACTCCCATTGACCGGGCACAGTTTCTGGAGTGATAAAATCAATGAAGCCCTCAAACACAAAGTCCAAGCAGTTCTTTCCCCTGTAAAAGTTCAGCAATGGCAGAGGTGAAAGGGGGAGGGGATCATTCAAATGTCACATACTGAAGTAGCTTATCAATATTCTTCTTGATGTTTACCCACTCCTGGGAGGCAAGGTAAATTTTTCATGCAGCGAGAATGCTAGCTAGTTAACTGGATTAATGTTTATGGCAAATCTTGCTAGACTCACAAGTCCTTATCACCCCAGAAAAATTACATACTGTGTATTTACCAGTCTCTCAAAAGCACCTGCACATATTTTGGAGAGACATCGCTTCCTTCCATTCAGTGACTTCCAAAATGCTTAGGTTTCTGATAGGTCTCTGAAAGACAGATAAATATCTGGTTGGTAAAATGGGCTCTTTAACCTACTCCCCCCTACCATGCTATTAACAGGCAAGTCTGCTGGTCAGCAGGCATGAGAAACTGTCTCTCACTCAGCGCCCCCCACCAGGAAGTATGAGATGCACACCACTTCCCTAACCTATTCACAATGACAATGAAGACTAATGATCCAAGAGTCTCTCAATATCTCAGCACTGACCCCAACAGTTATTGCTTCACAAGCACAGAGGAACATAGCTTTGTTCACAGCCCCCAAATTCTTAGTAAGACTCCAAGACCTCTTGAAGTCCCCGCTCTTTCAGAGCAATGAACTGCAGACGGTGGAGCAGATGGCAGACCTCCTGGGAAGACCTTCTCACCTAGCAACTGTACTGTGCTGCACTACATGGTCAAGAGGCGGGAAGAGAAAAAAAACAAAGAGGAAATATTGGCAGTAGATATCACTATCACTGAAAAGATCTGCATTCTCTTTCTGAACCTTTGTTTTTCTCTGAAGGTGCACTCATTAGTTTGTACTTTGCTCTGTTTTTAGGTTTCACTACAAGTGGGTGGATAGCAGGTACGATTTCCTTTATTTTTTACACTGTAAACTGATTTCTCATGAGGCAGTCCCGATTGTCTCAGGCTTTGACTTGCATCAAAACAGGAGCAGCAGAGCACTTCACACATGCAGCCCTTCTAAGCTGCATTGCTTCTGCCCTGTCAGTATGTGGCCAGGGAGAACATAGAACCTCAGAGGCTTATCCCTGGAATGAACCACAGTTAAGTTAAACAAGAGCAAGCCACAATTAATTTTGGCCTCACAGAGACATTTTCTCCTGGGAGAGTGGCTGCTCTCCCAGGAGGAATGAGTGCACAGATGTTCAGGCTTTTTCTCCTAGGGTAAAAATGGCCACTCCAGGAGAAAAATAATCTGGGAACAACCAGGGTTAAGTCATTCTCAGAATAGTTTTCTCCTGGGACAGCAAGTGTCTGTACATGCTATGGCTTCTCTTAGAGAAGAACAATTCTCCAGCTTCTCCCCCTCCTGCCCAGGGAGACGGTGTCACTTGCCGGACTCTGCTACTCCAGAACACTCCCACTCTACATCCTCCACACTGTGCTGCAGGGAACACAGGCTGACCACAGGCAGTCTAGGTCAACTAATCAAGGCTGGCCTATGTACTACTGTGATCTGTCACCAGGCAGACTAAGGAAGCCTGCAGACTAGAGCTTGCTGAAACGTGTGCACAGTGTCAGCAATGCAAGTCTCTACTTGGGGGCCTCAGCATCCAAATTATCAGTATATGCAGCTCTGGATAAGTTTCTCTACCTGGGAGAGCAAGTCTGTGAGAACTCTCTCAGGATATCTGAATGTGTACATACAGCATTAGGCTACATCCAGATGTTCAGTTTTTACAGGACAGAAGCACTGTTCTCCGAGGAGAAACCAAAAGTATACAGACATTCAGATTTTTTCTCCCAGAGTAAAAATGGCTGTTCCAAGAGAAAGATAACTTGGAATAACCAGGTTTAAGTTGCTCCCAGGAGAGATTCTTTTGGGAGACTGAATGACTATATGCTTTTTCCCAGTTTCACTCAGTAGGAGTGGAGCCAGGAGAAAGGCTAGGGACTCCAGTCTCAGGAAAACAAGGGGAAGCTAGCCAGTGGGGAATCATGCTCAGGGAGGCTCACCATGGAGTCATGGGACAAAAACCCCTGCCCATTTTCCTGCCACATAGAAATGAATGTCTTTATGCGGCCATAAAGGCATACTACAGTGTCTATCTGGCATTCTTCACAGGTACCACCTTGAATCAGTACAACTCTCTGTAGGATTCCAGGACAAAAGCCTCTCTCAGGGGAGAAATACAACTTTTATTTACAGCTCATACCGCAGGCCTACCAAAACTTATGCCTCTCTGATCAGCTATTCTTTAGGTGCTACCCTGCCCTGTCTTCTGCCTTATTTCAGACAAACACAGCTATCCACCTCTCTTTATTAAACTAAATCACATGAATAAGTGATCAAGTGTGGTCAGACATGCTACCAAGAACAATGAACCAGTGTCTCTTACACAAGCATCAAATAGGGAAACCAAAGAAAACCAAAGGTAAACCAGCCACACTGTTAAGTAGATCAAACAAAATGATCTATCCCAAACTAACAAGAACCTGCAAAACACAATTTAGCAGGTGATTACTCATGAGTAGGGATCTACTTAAATTGCACAGAAAGGAAGTTAAAATCACAGACTGCTTGTGGTATCCAGTGCCATTTTCATGGTTTTTTTTGTAGTGAGCTCTCTACCATTGTTAACTGACTAAGGGGCCCCAGCAACCCCGCCCCTCACCACTGATTGACTGAAGGCTGCCTTTCATGTGGCCCTACCCCTTGCCGCTCATTGGTGGAGGGGCTGGCCTGCACAAAAGGCTGCCCTCTCAGACAATCAGTGGCAAAGGAAGGAAGGGGCAGCCACCACCTTGACCGCTTCTCTTTGTGCCAGTGGCTTCCCCCTCTTCCCACCCCCCAGCAAGCTGTGAGGCTGGGCAAAAGGGGAGTCAGGATTTTATTTATAGTAAGTCCTGTTCCCCTCCCCCACCCATGATTCTGTGCAAAATTGCAGGGAAAGCAAGTTCACATTGATCGTGGAAACCACTTTTTGCAGTTTCTGCAAAAAATCACAAGTTGAGTAGACCCCTACTCATATGAAGTGCCCCCTACAGCTTGAAAGTGAGCACATTTTGAATTCATAATTTCCCTAGACCCCTTCAAACTAGGGACAGACATTGCTTACTAGAGTACCTTGCAGAAGTGGAGACTGCCTACAGAGTCCATCACCATTCAAGTTCTAATCCATACAAAAAGACTTGCCTCTAGGTTTAAGATGCAAGGTTCAGAAGACAACAGTAATATAAAGAGCATTTTTGGACACTGACATTAAATAATGTTAGAGGCACATATCTTGCCTTCAGGCCTTCTTAGCATGCACCCTCCCACTGTGCTGTAACTGCTAGAAGTAAATGGAAGTGCTCTGTTGTTCCATGCTTTCAAGGAATGACTTCATAAGCCATGCGATGAGAGGATGGTCAGGTCTCCCCCTGCCAAAAAAGGTGGACACGTGTACCCTACTGATGACCACATCGTTAGAAAGAATCTAAATGATCTTCTCATGTGTCATCCACCTGGGGAACACTTCCTACACTTAAATGCAAGAACCTTGCCTGCATGATCCAAACTTGCAGAACAGTGGTTTACATATTCACTGGCTCCTCCAGGAGGCCTAACTATGAGCACATGTGCCATCAATGGCTCCACAGTTTGGTAACCTTTCTGAAAGCTATTACTTCAAGCACATCCCTGAAACCTTAACCTGTAAGTAAACAACTTGCATTAACAGGACTAGAGCCTGACAGATTGCTTATTAATACCAAATATTTAACCACAGACATGTAGCGTTCTGGAAGGCTAGTTTCCAGACAGCAATAGCAAACTGCTTCTAGATCAGTACAGGCTACCTCTATTGTGTCTTCTGACACTGAAGCATTGGCAAATTCTTCGTACAGAGCCACGAAGGTCTGCTTGTTCATGAGAAAATTCTGGAGAGACTCCATTATCCCATGTCTATCAAAGTATATGATCCCACCAGGCTGTGCCCATTACACTCCAGAAATTTACTATATGCTTGGAGCTTGTATCATGTGGGGCAAAGCATGCATCATGGGAACTAACACTGCCATGTATGCCTCCATATATACTCTCATTTATTGCTTACCACCACCAAAGCCCTCTAACCCTGTGAATCCTCAGGGGCCTTCAGAACCACTCTTTGTGCCTGAGCACTTCAGTCTCTATCACAAGGAGTTCCCCCACTAAATCCATGGTTATTTCACACCGCTGCAAATATGTTTTGCTGAGCAGCATGAAAGACCAACAAAACTATATTTAATGGCACACTCCTCAGAGCCATGCATCATAGTGAGATCAGTCACACAGAAAAGGTGTAGCTACCACCATGCTCTGGGAGCTACTTCTCTTTGGCGTGTCAGATCTCACTGAGACATGGCTTTGAGGAGTGGAAGTTATCCAACATCCCGGGCACTGGTTTTGCTATCAAGACCAAGATTGTTATTTAGATGCTGGAATAACCAGTTGGTATCAATGAACATCTCATGATCCATCATCTTCAACCAGACGACATGTAGTAGTCATCAGTTCATAAGCCCCAAACCTTGATGCAGATAACGAAACAAAAGAATTTGATTCTAAACTTGACCAAGTCCTGTCATCTGTCCCCAAAGAAGATAAGATAATTTTTCTTGGCAATTAAATGCTAAAGTGGCCATGGAATGGAACATTTGGAAAAGAAAGGATGGGGAAAAGTCAATTAAAATAGAATTCTTCTCCTGAGCAAATATTTAGAACATGATCTCATCATCGTAAGCTTATTCTGCCAGAGCAACAAATAGAACACATTATGGTGCGGCCACTCAAAACACTGGTACCCAAGTCATAATGTTTGCCCAGGACTGTTGTAATGTCTGCATCACCAGAGCTATGGCCAGTGCAGATGACTGCTGGTTAGATCATTGTTTAATATGCTCCGTCACATGTATTTTTAGCGCTCTAAAAGACATAAGCAAAAGAAGCAACCAAGGAAGAGGTTCAATATTGAGTGCTTGAAAGACCCTGCTATAAGTGATTCTCTCAAGCAGTGCCTCACTGAGAAACTCTTCAAACTCCCTGATAATCCTGACAATGTTAAATCATGAAACATATGAAGAATCTCTAGGCTTCACCACAAAGAAACACTAGAACTGATTTGATGAGAACAACAGGGAAATTCAAGCTGTTGTGGGCAGAAAAAGGAGAGTCTTCAAAGCTTGGTAGAAAGACATCAACTTCAAAAGGAAGCAAGACACTTATTGCCACATTAAAGCCAAGACCCAGGGGAAAGCTAGAGAGTGAAGAACATGTGGTAGGAGGACAAAGCAAAAACGAGATTCATTAGTTTGCAGACAGCCACAACTCATTTAAATCTATCTATGGGCCAACAACACAACAAGCCATCCCTCTGAAGCCCAAGGTTAGAACACCACTCTTTAAAGACAACTCCACCTTCAACAAAGTAGAAGATGCACTTTCAAGAACTCATGAACTGAGATTATAATGTTGAAGACAATACCATTGCAACCATTCCACAACACCCATTAAGGACTATGGTGCAGATCCACCAACTCATCAAGAGGCCTTGAAAGCCACTAAGCTGATGAAGAACAACGAAGCGTGTGGTCCTGATGGAATACCAGCTGAATTTTATAAGCAAGGTAGAAAAAAAAAGCTCTCTCACCAACTACACATCGTTATTATGAAAATCTGGAAACATGAACAGATTCTCAGTGACTTGAGAGATGACAAAATCATTACCATATTCAAGAAAAGAGATAGGTTGGATTGCAGCAATTATTGTGGTACTGCACTCATGTCCATAGCTGGGAAGATTCTCACCTGCATTCTCCTCAGTAGACTATTTTTCCTTACTGAGAAAATTCTCCCTGAGTCTCAATTTGATTTCAGATCACTTAGGAGGTAGCAACAAGATAGAATCTAGTATAGACAGCTACAGAAGTGACATAGATCTTTACATGGCTTTCATTGACCTGACTAAGGCCTTAGATTCAATCAGCAGAGAGGCCTTATGGAAGATCCTGATGCCATCTGGATGCTTGCCAAAATTTCTTACCAATATCAGCTTTCTTCATGATAACATGATAGCAAGAATCCCAATTCTTGCTTGGAAATGGACCTCTTCACTACTCCATCCAGAGTCTAGTAAGGATATGCGATTGTACCAACATTCTTTTCAACCTACTGCAGCTATTTTGGATCTCACTGCTGACAGACAGATCCGCAGTCAGCATCTGGTATTGCATGGATGGGAGTCTCTTTACCATCAATTGGTTATGTTCCAGATCCAAGATAACCAACACCTCCATTACTGATCTCCAATATGCTGATGATTGTATCATATGTGCCCATTCAACTGAAAAGCTCCAGGTAACTCTTGATTGCTTCTGTGAAGCATATGAAATGACTGGACTCGCCATCAACTTCAAGAAAACCAAGATACTTTACCAACCCACCCTAAACCAATTAGTTGCTCATCCATAAAATTACAATTAGAGAGCAATCTGTGGAGAATACTGAGTATTTCCCCCACCTGAGTAGCTACCTTTCCCAAAAAGTACAACAAGGTATTAATACTTTTGAACAAATCTGCCTTACTATGGAGGCAGAGACACATAAGGAAAGAGGTATGACCCTACATCACCAGAACCTACTCCTTCCTCCTTTGCCACATCTGCAATTGAACATGCAGATCTTGGATTGACCTCTGACATACCACCGACTTCCCCATTTACTGGAAAACTGTACACTTTGTATCAAGGGACTGCCAATGCTGCTGATACACCAGGCTGTACTTGCTTCCATCCATAAGCCAGTGAGGAGAGGAAAGTTGTCCATGAACCAATTCCCAGAAGGGCTGTGTTTGGTATGGAGCAAGGGAATCTAAGATGCATCAGCGAGTTCTGAGCAACACAATAAGAATGAACCTGTGGGTGGCAGAACGATGGGACACACAATGTGGTCTTACCACTGGGCACCTGCATACCATATTAATCTATTAAACCATATAACTTTTTCATGTTACCGACGTTTAGCTCATTGCATTGAGTTACAGGGAGCATGAATGTGCCACACAGAACAAAGGTCTACAACAGGCATATTTAGAATTTATCATTATCAGACATTTTTAGGTGTTTCCACTGGTTCAATTTCCAGGAATACAGCAGCATGACCATTCTCTCTGACTTCAGCAAAGTACAGGACTGGGTTCAAAAAGCTGATGGTGAAGAAAGGAATGAACGACATGCCAACTGTTACAGGATGTTGTTCCATCCTTCTTTCTTGGAAGTATTTTTCAATATTCAAATCTAAAGGTGAACAGTCTCAGTATAGTTCATCTGGAATTGTTCTCATCATACTACAATCTCTTCTTAAACATGCTTGTTTTTAGTAATTGTTGATATAAAGGAAGCAGAACCAGTGTTAGGAAGTGAAACATACTACTGTAACTGAATGGAAATTAACAACCGTTTAGTACAAAAATTCTAATAATAAAATGTTTTTGTTAAAAATAACCAAAACATGATCATTCATAAAAGTAAATTCTAGAAGAGTACTGTATTGTGAACTGGAATGATAGGGCAAAAAGGTTGACAAATCAGTGATTTTGACAAACTGGAGAGATGGATGGTTTAAAATGAACAAGATAAATTCAATAGTGGAAATTCAAGAAAGGAAAGAATGAAGATCCAGGGAACTATAGGCCAATCAGTTAGACCTCAATCTCTGGAAATATCTTGGAAAAAAAAAAAAAAAAATCAAAGAAACCAGCAACAGGCTAATGGAAGGCAACATTCTGAGAGAGAGCCAACATGGCTTCGTTGCAGGTAGGTCTTGCCAGACCAACCTGATTTCCTTCTATGACCAGATAACGCATCACCTGGACAAAGGAGAAGAGGTTGATGTCATATATTCAGGTTTCAAAAAAGCCTTTGACTTGGTCTCCCCTGATGTCCTCATAATAAAATTGGGGAACTGCAGCCTCAACAACCTTATGGTCCGATGGCTGGGAAACTGGCTCCATGGTCGGACCCAGAGAGTCATAGTCGATGGAACCAAGTCAACACAGAGCATAGTGACCAGTGGCACCCCCCAGGGCTCAGTACTCAGACTAGTATTCTTTAATATATATATAATTATCTGGATATGGATGTTAGAAGTGGACTGGTTAAATTCATGGATGACACCAAGTTATGGGGAAGTGCAGTCACTCTAGAGCAGTGGTCTCTAAACTTTTTTGATCGCACACCCCTATCAGTAAAAAATTTGAGCATTCACCCCCAATACATGTATGTTTATATTCGCGCACCCCATCACTAAAAAAATTTTGAGAATGCACCCCCAATATATGTGTATTTATATAAATAGAAGTTCTAATATTTTCTTCCCGCACCCCAATGGATCGTCTTGCGCACCCCACTTTGGAGACCACTGCTCTAGAGGATAGGCTGGCAAGTCAGGCTGACCTGGACACGCTTTCAAGGTGTGCAAATCAAAACCTGATGACATTCAACATAGAGAAATGCAAGGTGCTGCATCTCAGGAGAAAAAACCCGCAGCATACTTATAGGTTTGGCAGCGCTACGCTCACTAGCACCATGACTGAAAGAGACTTGGGGGTCATAATTGACCTGAAGATGAACATGAGCTCTCAATGTGATACCGCAGCTGGCAAAGCAAATACAACTCTGGCTTGCATCTACCAATGCACGCAAGCAAGACCCAAGAAGTCATCCTGGCCGCCAGTCACTCAGCCCTCAGTGAGGCTGCAGGTGGAGTACTGCATCCAATTCTGGGCTCCACACTTTAGAAAGGACGTGGAGAAACTTGAGAGAGTCCAGAGGAGAGCCACGCACATGATTAGAGGTCAAGAGAATAGGCCTTATGAGGAGAGGCTGAGAAGCATGAGACTCTTTAGCCTAGAGAAGCAAAGTCTCAGGGGTGACTTGGTTGCAGTCTATAAGGGGTGTGGCATCAGGAACTGGGAGAACATCTGTTCACCTGGGCACCCTAAGGAAAAACAAGGTCTAATGGTCACAAACTGCTGGAAGACCGTTTTAGACTAAACATAAAGAAAAACTTCTTTACCATCCAAGTCTCCAGAGTCTGGAATAAACTCTCCCCAGAAGTGGTGCAAACACCTACTCTGGATACCTGTAAGAAATGCCTGGATGCTTATCTTGCTGGGGTGATCTGACTCCAGCTGACTTCCTGCCCCTTGGGCAGGTGGCTAGACCCAATCCTGCAAGGTCCCTTCCAGCCCTAATGTCTACGAAACAGAGTTCAGTACAAAATGCTGCACTTAGAAAAATTAAACATACAAATAAATGGGGACTAGCTGCTTAAGCAGTAGTACAGTCATAATGGATCATAAATAAAATGTGTAAAAAAAGATGTTAAAGAAAAGACTCTCTTTAATTCACTAATAGGAGTGGCATATATAAGCCACAAGTGGTAACTATTCTCTACTTGGCACTTGTGACACTACAGATGGCATACCATGCCCAGTTCTGGGCATCACACTTAAAATGATTACAAACTGAAAAAAATGTAAAGACCAAGAGGAATGATGGGGGTTAGAAAATATGACCTATGCAAAAAGACAGAAGGAAGTGAAGGATTATTCAGACAACAAAAGAACAACAGAAAAAATGACAGTATTCTAATATACTGAGAAATCAGGTTAATTTGCAACAAAGATTTAGTTTGGGTATTTGGTGCGGGTGAGTATCTAACTGCAAAAGTGCTAAACACAGTAGCACAGGCTCCTTACAAGCCTTGTGGATTTTTTTAAGAATGAGTTGGCAATTCTCTCTGAACCTGGAGGGCTGTACTCTATGATTTCTTATGGTCCATTCAAGCAATATCTGGTTAGGATTCCATGACACAGTACAAACTTGAGTAAATATATGTAAATATATGTCCTGCTACACTGCCATTGGTGAAGTTTGCCATCTGCTGGTGATAGTTAGGAAAAATAAGACTGTTTTAAAAACCTAATTATAACAATTAGTATTTAAATGATACATGTATACTTAGCTGATTTTTAAAATAAATGAAATTATACTAGCAAGTATTCATTAAAATGAAGTTTATTTAATGAAGTTCAGTTGAAAATAGTCTGATATTGACTGAAAAATTCCCTGACAATTTGTGATTTTATAATGACATTTAAAAATGACCATTTGAAAATAGTTTCTATTCTTGATTGTAATGTCAAAACATCCCTTTAAAAAAAAGGTGGGGGGGGGGGAATTAATTATATAAAAAATGTCAAATGGTTGAAATAACTGGAAAAAAAAAGTCAGGATTTCTCTTTCCAATCTCTCATTCACAGCAACAACAGATATTGCCATTAACAGTAGAGGAAAACATTTTCAAGCAAAAGTACAAGCTTTAAATCTCTGCTACAAATAACAGTAGTTCTTATGCATAGCATCTTCTACAAAATCAGGCCTAGTTATTTTTTCAACATGCAAGCATTTGGCATGATTCTCTCTCTGTTTTAATTAGTGTAATACACAGAATGCTGATATCTAGTTCTCTCTGGCTAAGTTCTATGAAGAACTCTGCCTTGACAAGCAGTCTTGCAAAAAGAGTACTATTTATTGTATGTACCTGCTCCTTCATAGTATCAGTGTCATATTTCTTTCTTTTATTAATCAAAAGGAAAAAATGACCAAGGTTCAAACCCTGCACAACTAACCATCACAGAGAAGTACTCAAACTAATGGTTAAGTAAATGGTCATGAATTAATACTCAAGAAAAAAAAGAAATTTGATGTATTTTGCTTACCTTGAGTGAGAGAGAGCCAGCTAGAAAAAAGTGATCCACATCAATGACAGAAGAGAGGAAACCAGCTAAAGTGACTTCAGTAAAATCACTTTTCTTCCTGAGTCCAATCACTATTGCCCAGGACCACATACCCACCACACTGTGCGCTGCATTATCAGAGAGGGCTCGGAGCCAGTCATTTTGCTGAATATAAGAAAACTGCTGAAGTCGGTCTGCTACAAAACAGAAAAGCCCTAGTCCTAGACTGGAAATAACTGATGCTGTGCTGAAAGTTTGAAGAAGAGCATGGGCCTTTTCAGTCTCAGATGCCATAGCATGTAACATGTCACCGTACACAAAATGTCATCAGGATTTCCATAGGGCATCGTCTTTTAAATCTTCAGTCATACTGTAAATTGTCAGAGAAAAAAAATCTTAATGAAGAAGTGTATTAGGTAGCACTAAATATTTCTTATTCCCAACGGTCTGTGATAAAACATATTCTAATAGTAAATTCACTGTTTGAAAGTTAACTTACTCTAAAAACTTGAAATACAATTAACACAATTCACTGAGTAAAACATAGCACAAAAAATGGATTCAGAGCCATAATCTCAAAATAAGCAGATTAGTATATTGTAATGCTATTACTCCATCTTTTGAAATCTCTAATTTCATTAAAAAGAATCTCTGATAATTATATCTGAAATTACATTTGATCATATCTCAAGACTCCCTCGCATGATAAAGCCAGGATTTAATTACATTACTTAATTACATTAATTACCTAACACTGAAGCAAAGCTGTTTCCAATTCTGCCTAGCTGACTCAATTCTCAAAACCTCAGTTTGTCATTCTCTGAATTTTACTCTGATCTTTGATTACTCTTTCCCCATTAGAAATTTTCTTTATGTGCAATCAGAGTATTATTTCATATCCTGCAATTTATAAACCTACAATCTCACACACACTTTACTGAACAGCTCTTATTTTGTTTATGCTGAAGAAACTGAGACTTGCACAAAGTGTTCAAATAGAGGACTATCTTGCAATAATCAGGACAGGAAGGAAAATGAAGACAGTAATCTCCACACAAGAACAACTGAACAGAATTTTAATTCTTTCAGAGGAAATCTAAATATGCTCTTCCTCAACTAAATGCTCAGGAGAAATCTTCTACTGTTGTTTCTAGGACACTCCTCTCTACCAACTGTCACTTTTTTAATACTAATAGACAAGCAAATGGATGAGCAGAGAAATAACACTCAAAAGTCAAGCTTTTGCACTCAACTTTGGGATAAAAAATTCACCAAAATAAGGGAATCATACTATTACTGACAAAGGAAGTGTTTAAGAAATGGAAAATATTTATTTTTTTTTATATTTTATATTTATTTTATATTTTATTTATTATATTTATGCACTGTAATTTTAAAGGTCTCAAATGCCAGTGCACTGAACCTTGAGAATAACTAAATCTCCTTAATAACTGTTTACCATAACATCTCAAAACACACAGAATGAATCACTTTCAAAGTAGTTATTGCAAGGATGCATTCAAGCTCAAACACTAGCTGCTCTTGAAGACTGGTCTCCATGGGTAGATTGTATTTGGAAAAGAGCTAAAAAATCTACAAGGCTGTGAAATAACAGAAGAGACCAGAAGCAGCTAGCAGGCAGCAAAGTTGCCTTAAGAAAGGAGAGGCGCACCAATACATTGGTCCAATATTGGATTGGCACTGATATAAAGAAAATTGTCTGTATGGCCGACAACTTGGCTGACAAATGGCCTGTGCATGCACGCAGTTGCAAAGCAGTACGTAGGTGGCGTGGAGCAGCTTGGAGAGCTGCGTGCAGCTGGTAAGTCTGGTGTGGTGGAAGAGGAAGGGGGAAGGGAGGGAATGGGTGTCGAGGGCAGATCAAGGCCCCCGCACTGAGGGAGGGAATGGGGCGGGACAGAGCTGTGACTCATCTGGGGAGAAGAGGGAGGGTGGCTCCTGCTGCTGTGCACTACTTATTCAGGAGCCTCTCATCTGGCAGCTCATCCAGCAGCTCCAGCCACTCGTCTACGAGGGCATGGGTGGGGACAGGACGTGGGCACCCAGATCTGCACAGGTCAGGACTAGGGCTATATGGGGCTCTTCCTGGTGGGGGCTCGGCCAGGCATTGTTTGCATTTGGGGCAGGTTACAGCAGTGCTGGGGGAGGGAGGTTGGGGGAACTACGGCAAATTTTGGGGTGGTTGCAGCCCTCCCTGCCCAATGTCCCTCTCCTAGCACTGTTGCCACCTGCCCCAAGCACGGCCCGGCTCGGCCTGGCCCGGCCCAGCCCCCGCTGGAAGAAGCCCAGCGCAGCCTGCAGCAGCAGCCCGCCTCATACAGATCCAGGGGCACACGCTCCCTACCCTGTCCCATGCCCTCCCGGGGTGTGCGCAGCCTCTGCACCAGCCCCAGTTCCTCCCTCACTGCAGAGGCCTTGATTTGCCCCCTTCCCTCCCCACTTCCATCACAGCAGACTTACCACCCAGACACTGCTCTTCAAGCTGCAGGGATGGTATCGGAAATCAAATCAGTATCAGCTGATACACCTCCTTAAAAATCGGCTATTGGGTACTGGCCCCAAAAATCTCTATTGGTGCACCCCTATAAGAAAGGTTAGCCTGATTAGTGGAACATCAAGACCATTAAAAAGGAGAGATTATTGTTAACACCTCTGAAATAAAGAACAAGCCATTAAGTCAACTGGCTCCTTCAACTGTCTGAATAGTAATGAAACATCTGCTGCACTGCGGAGCAAGAATCAAGGCAATATGCTTCTATCCTGGGCAGAAAGTCAGGTTTCCCACTTAATACATGCGCTCCAATTTTGGGGGGCTGATTTTTGGGGGAAAAGGTAAGTGTTAACTCTGAGAAAATACGGTATTTGGAGAATCTTCTGCCTCATGTAAATGGTAGAATTCTGTCTTTTCCTTAGTTCTATGCATATTAAATTCAGAACTGAAGAGCAGTTTCTCTCAATTCAATGCATCTGACTGTTACACTGCAGAGTTATTTTTTTAAAACTTGTAAGAGTAGCTTAATTTGGATTCTAAAGCATGTATTCTTTTTTAAATTCACTCTTCACCTGTTTGCTATTTCCTTGCATTTCAGTGAAGGTTTAATAAGCAACGCCCTCTCTTTTTCATTTATTGGGAAATTTCAGAATGATAAACCAATTTATTTTGACAAGAACATTAACTCCTTTAATAAGGAGCATGTTCAGAAAAAAATAGGGCTGACACTGACATGTTTCTTGATAATAAATTCTTCCTTATTGCAAACCCTAAGAAATTTTAAGCTCAAATGTGTTTTCTTGAATATTTCTTTCCATTTTAAATATACTCTGGCTTATTGTAGTGTTATCCATGAATGCTTCATGTCCTGACCTGCTAGCACTGCTTTTTAAAGCAAAAAAGTTCATTGAAGCATTTATTTGAAAAAGAAAAAAGAAACACTGAATAATACATGGCACTTTGCATAAGAAAAAGTAGGTCAAGTTTAGAGACCATTAACCATGAGTGTTCAGAATCAGGTGGACATGAACCATTTTCTGCGGTTCTGCAGGCTTTACACACTTTTTCTTAAGATTATTCAGAAACATACTGCATTTTATAGAATTAAAACTCCAATCTTAGAAACAACTGATCCCAAACATCTAATGAACCATTTTCTTGCCAATTCAACAGTAGCTTTTTTACAAAGCAGTTGTCACTGCACAGGAGAAAGAAAGCGCTGAGAAACAGCTAAAAAGACCACATTTACATGATTTTCATATCAGACTGGATGTTATATCAATTCATAATATGTCCTCAATATATGACTTGCATTTGGGAATAGTGGCTGACAGTAAGGGCAGGTCTACAGTGTTTTTGTGCCAAGTCCTAGAGTACTGCCAGGAAGTATCTCCTCTTCTCCTCAAGCCAAGCCCAAGAAAATTAGGTAAAGCAGTTTCTCTAAACACAGCTCTGAGTGTCTACCAATAAGCATGCTTGAGACAGAGAGCCTGAGAACAGCCCTGGGTGTGTGTTATGCACTACCCTAAAGCAGGCACATTACTTAATTTCCTGGATTTGGCAGGAATGAACTGAGGAAGCAGGACATACTAGGTGGTATACTGTTTCCATGCTGAGCACCAAGTCACTGCAGAGAAGTCCAAACACAATGGGAGCCAAATTTACCAGGGGGGTAAACAGATGCATCTTTGGCCATATAGAGACATTGTTTCTCCTGGGAGAGTGTAGCACGGTTGCATCCCCATGGGTGGCTGTAAGCTCCTGGAGGCTCAAAAAATTTCCTTTTTTGCCCTGATCGCTCTGGGAACAGTCTCCCCCCTTCACTCACACATCATACCTTCATGTTTTTTTGTTTATAAAAGCTCTCCCAGGGCTTCCCAGACCTGGTCTTGTGTTAATAACCACCTGGTAGCTGTGGTGGTTCTTTGCCTTACGGGCTAATTGCATGCCTCCATACCTTCCCTACACCATGCCTCACAGATGGTATCACTGTGGACATTCTCTTTTCACATGCCTACACACACAGTTCTCCTCTGGGCCCTCAGACCTCTTGGTCTCTCACATAGGCCCCTTCTGGGCCCTCAGACTACTTGGTCTCTCTCATGGTCCCACTCAAGTCTCCAGACTGCTTGGTCCCTCACTCAGCCACTCCCTGGGCTGCCAGACTCTCTCAGTCGCTTGCTCAACTTCCCCCTGGGCTGCCAGATCGCAGACTTGTCCTTCCCTGGGGTTTGTTCCTGGTGGCACTTTCTAGGGACTGCTCTGCCACAAACAGCCCCACTACTGTGACCCTAAACCCCAGTAGGGTGCAGTTTTTGGTCATATTCAGGACCAGCTTAGGTCCTAGCCTCCATCCCCAGAGTCATGCTGTCCCTGTCCAACAACCCTGGCTACAAGCTCCTTGGCCCCTTTCCAATATCACCCCCTCCATGCTCCCTTGACCCCGGCTCTCTCCCTTTCTCAGCTCCTGGTCTCACTGGCTCTCATGCAGTCCCCTTCCAGGCTCAGCTCTCTCCTCCTTCCAGGCTACCTCTGGCCCCGACTCTCCTATCACCGGTTCTCCTGGTCTCAGTGCTGTCTCGGACCCTTTTCTACATCCAACGGCCCTGTTCTAGCCATCCTCATCAGGGCCTCAATTTCTCCAACCCCTTCCTCTGGTTGTGGCCACACCTGTACCTTTGGCTTCTCCTAGGCCCTGGCCGCACCTTGGGCCAGCTGAGAACTCTAGGCCCTTTTCTGGCTTCCACTGCGACCACCTCTGGCCTTTAGCCCCTGGCCCCCGGCCCCGCTAGCAGGCCAGCAAGATTCTACTGGCATCAGTTCTCCAGCCTACCAGTCCACACTCACTCACAGGTCCATTCTTATGTACCGAACCCCTTGATCTGCACTCCTCCCAGGCCTCACAATAGGTCTTATACGCTGAGCCCTTCACTCTGGACTCACCTGGGCCCTAGCCTGGGTGCCTAGGAACCTCCTCCAGACCCTTAGTTCCTACCAAGACCTCTGGACTGCTTCGGGTGTTATCCTCCATGCTGACCTTCTGGAATTGCAGCCACCCTGCTGAGAAGTTCTCTCAGGAGGCTCCCAGATGTTCCTGTTGGGCATCTCAGGGCCTGGGCTTATACCAGCTCTAAGCCTAGTGCTCCTCCAGAGTCAGATGACTCCCTCCTGAGTCAGGTGAGCCCCTCTATCAGGTCGAGCCTCACCTGCCAGATTCTTAGATCAGCTGACTACCCATTAGCACTGGCCCACACCTGCTTCTCAGGCTGCCTGACCTGTTAAAGTAGCAGGCACCCCAACTGCCCTACCACAGAGAGTTGCTGCATGTCCCAGTATAAACCACAAGAGGACAGATATTGTTCCGAGAGAAAAATAACCCAGGAACAAACAGGGTTCAATTGCTTCTGGAAAAGTTTCTCCTAAAACAGCGAATGTCAGTGCACACTTCCTTCTGAAAGAAGCCACAGCACAGTTTGCCAGCATCCCAGGGCACTTTGCTTCCCCCCCACAGCTGGGACAATGTGTATCGCTTGGGTTGCACTCTACTGCTTCAGTCAAGCAGGGAGCAGAACATGCCCCCTTCACTAGCTCCACATTGTGCTGCACGGAGACACAAGCTGACTCTGAGCAGTTTGGGTCAGCCAATCAGGACTGCTACTATCTGTCTTGGGCTAGATTGAGGGAGTCTGCAGACCAGACCAAAATGTGTGCACAGGGGCCCCCTGGCTGTGTAGCCTCAGCTCTGTGAGGTCTTCCCTCTTCAAGGGCTCAGAATTCAAATCTCTTTTCAGGCATCTCTGGGTGAGTTTTTCTACCAGGAAAACAAGCCCAGGAGAATTTTTCCAGATAATTTCAATGAGTATATGCAGCCTTTGTTTACTTCATTGGAATTGCACACACTTACTCCAGTAGAAAGTCTGGCCTCCACTCCACAGCTTACTGCATCTGCACCTGCTTGAACTCAGTCCAGTCAAATTCCAGGCAATGTATGTCAGACCACAGACAACTTGTCTTGGACCTGAATAAATCAAACCAAGGAACAGTAAGCAGCTACAAAACACAAAACTGTTATAAATCTCCCCTCCAGAAACATATAAGCAAAAGATACAAGACCAAATAGGGAAGGAATCAACATCCTCAGTTCCTTAACGTATAGTCAATTAGTTCTCAGACAAATATTATAGCCAAATAGGAAGTAACATCACTTTGACCAGAGAAGAACTGTGAAAGATTCTAAAGAACAGCAGAAGCAGCAGCAGCAACTCAGCTAATGCACTAGGTACCTTTTGGGGGGATCCTATGCCAACTGAAATAGGGAAATCCATCCAACGAAAAACATGGGAACCCATTTATAACTAGCAAGGCATCTTATATCACACAGTGTGATCGCAAATTACTGCTCCAACAGGAAGTCAGACTACATACAAGAAAAATGCAAAAATTAAAGAGAAAAAGATCAATTAAAGATAAACTGGTTTTGATACATATTAAAAAGTTCAACATAAGAACACCTACTGATCAAGAAGGCTAAGTCTTCAAAAAATACATTAAGCCCTATTTTTAGCGAGCCAAATCCCAAAACTGTACACAAAGGCAAGCAGTCAACCTAAGCCTCAAATCTATTATAAATATCCACTAAAATCTATCCATTTCAGCCTTAAAGCAACACAGGAAAAACAAATATACAAACACAGCCCCCCACTCCAGCCTAATACCAATGAGCAAAGTAACCTCCGGACTCTAAGAGCCTCCTTGTCCATGGCATATTTAACACAATATTCAATTCAAACACAATAACCGCAATACTATGGCACATTCTGGAATTCTTGTACAGTACTGACAATCCACTAATTTCCCCAATATGAAGAAACAAAAATATTCATGATTCAAGCAGCTACTGAGATATCTGAAGTTCCAGAATCAGTGAATAATGCCACAGGAAACTTTCACCTTTATAGCATGCAAGCTTATTAACACATTAAAACACAAAATGAGGGGGGAAAGAACATATGCTGCTTTTATAATAAAACTTTTTTTTTTTTTTTTAAAGTATGAGAGTTGATATGGAGCCCTGAATTTAATCAGATATCAAACAAAATTACCATATTTACCTGAATACAAGCTGACCCTGCATTTAAGATGACTCCCCAATAATTAGATTCTATACATGGAAATTTTATAAATGTATTATACTGCAGGAGGTGAGGGAAGAGATGATGAGGGGGGGCAGTAATGGGGCAGGTAGTGGGGGGTATGTGATGGTGCACACAATGGGCTGCAGTAGTGGTGGAGAAGAGGCAGTAGAGGGCAGGTGGTAGGGCAGGCAGTATAGGGCAGTAAGGGGGCAGGCAGTGGAGGGAACAGTGGAGCACAGGTGGTGAGGGGACGCATTGGCATGGGTAGTGAGAAGTGTAGGCAGCTTGTCTCCTGCCCCCCACTTACCCCTCCCCGTTGTGGCTGCCCCAGTCCGCTTTCTCCTCCATACCACTTCTTTCCCCACAGCCTAAGGGCCCTTCTTTTCCCCCACCCCATCTTACCTTTGTTTCTTGTTGGTAGGTTCTGTCCCTGCTGCAGCCTGGGGCCTTGAGCATTGCTCCAGCCTGGCCTCACAACAGTGGCTCGGAGCCAGCACTGCTGCTACAGGGCTGAGGCTGGAGCATGTGCTCCCTGCTCCAGCCTGCAGTAAGGACAGAGCCTGCTGGGTATACAGCAAAGGTAAGAAGTGCAGCAAAGGGGTAGAAGAGGCACAGGTAGCTGTTGTGGATCTGGCCCCAACCATGGTGTGGGGTTGGAGCCACTGCAGCTACCAGCCCAACTGTAAGATGAGGGGCTTCTCCCCCCATGATTAGACAAGGAGGTTTCCCCTCCACATTTAACAAGTAAATACAGTAGTATACAGGGATCTGACATGATTAAAGTGTAACAATCCAACTGCAAAACATGAAAAAAATGGGATTAAGCAAGGATGAATGTAGCCTCAGATCTATTCTAATCAATTTACAGCCACTCTATTAGACCAGGCCACCCTTGCAAGGTTATCACCAACTAAGATAAAAATAACTGCTATACCTACAGAAGCAGATCACATTTCACTCACACCACCTCCAGGCAAGCAGAGTTGCTAGAAATACAATGAAAGTTGTACTTTTTACACATCAACATAAAGGCGGCAAAAATCCCACGATCCTTTAAAAAAGCTCCATGTACACTTTCATTTTCGACAGAGCAACCAGGAACCATATTTTAGCCTCACAATAAGTGAGTTTCAGACTGAATATTAAATATTTTGAAAGTGTTTTCATTTTTCCTTTTCCACAGAGAACCCCCCAAACAGACTACTGCTTTAAGTATTAATTCATTCCACTCAACAGAAGAGAAATCTGACCCGCATTTACAAATCACAATAACAGATGCAACAAAAGAACAAAACCCATCAGAAATTCTACAATTGAAGATCCTTAAGTAAGTACAGGTACTCTTCACTTAATGTTGTCCCAGTTAACGTTGTTTTGTTATGATGTTGCTGATCTATTAGAGAACATACTCGCTTAAAGTCACACAACATTCGGTTATAACGTTTGGCTGCCGCCTGCTAGTAGGTAACTTCTGTGACGTAACATTCACTTAACATCATTTTGCTTAAAATTGCATTTTTCAAGAACGTAGCTACGACGTTAAGTGAAGAGTAGCTGTATTATATACACAAAGGTATTCCTAAAAAATAGCTGCGGCATATACAGAAATAAATTCCCCAAAATACATTTCAGAACTAAGATTCATCCAACTGATATGCAAAAGAAAATACTCTTCTCATTCCATGTCAACCTCCTTGTGCATCCTCTCTACCGAAGTGTTAGAAAATCCTACTTCATGTTATGGGAACATCAAACAGAAGTACGGAGGCGATACTATCTCTGCAAATGGCACTGGTGAGACTACTAGAAACATCAAGTTATGTGCACATAAAAACAATATTATTTCAAAGTGGAGAAGGTTCAGTGAAGGCCTTCAAGAATGATAAGTGACCTGAAAAATATGCCTTACAGTGATAGACTTATGGGATTTTAGCCTAGTTAGTGTATTAAGGACAGGGTTTAGGCCTACCTTTCATTTAAAATATTGCTGGTATAGTAACCTTGGTTAAGTTACAGTATTTATAGCTTTTCTATACTAGCAAAAACCTACTATAAAAATCAAGATTAGCAAGAATCACAACTGCAAAACCCTGAAAGAAAAGCCCCTAAAATAACTAACTGGTTTAAAAAAAAAAACACTTTGTGAAATGTTAGTAATAGAAAAGGCATCCTATCATTTCAGTTATACAAGGGACAAGGAAAAGAGGTGCTTACTGAGAAATGTGGTGGAAACTCTTGGAATGTGCTAAAAAGAATCTTTTCCTACTTTGAAACCAGAAAGTTTGAGAAACTCTTTTGAATGCTGAAGGAAAGTGCAAGTTCTTACTGTGCTAACACTTAAGACCTAACTTGGAATAAATTTAAAAATTTAAAAACAGAGATGACTAGAAGTTAGCGAGATTCAGATCATGCAGAACTCTGAGGAAAAAGGGGGGGGGTTGAATTATCATACAGCAATGAAGAAATGCAAAAGCTGAACAGTGACTGAAACAAAGGAAGCATCAGGGATTGAAAGACGATGAAAAGTACACAAGGACTCCTGTGGACACTGACTTTGGCTAAGGGAGCACTAACGATGGAAGGCAAACATCTGTCTTTATGCATATTTTAGGGCAGCAGTTACCAATCTGTGGTACATATTAACAGATTTATTATAATTACTTTATATGACAAAAATTTGCTGGTGGTGCTTAAGGTTGTATTGTTTTAAAATGGTGGTGTGCAATCTGTCAGAGTTTGGGAACCACTGTTTTTGGGGATTGGATGAATCTTTAAACGTTAAATTTATTTGATAAATTAGGTTTATTAATAAAATTAAAAAACAAAAAAGGTCAGCAGAACATGTTTTTGCTGATAAAGATTTAGAAAGCAGGGATAAGCCATACAAGCAGATGCATTTTACCAGTATATCTAGTAACAAAAAGGGTACCTTGATCCATGGCTAGAAATGCATATGTAGTAAATGATACCTAACCCTAGAAGGCTCTTTAAATCACCACACAAGGACATAAGGAAACCTACTGGGTGAAAGTGGAAATTAGATAAATTTAAATTGGGAACTGACTGTTGGGACAGACTGCTGAGGCAGGTAGTAAATTCCCTTGTTTTACATCAACATGGAGTATCTCTCTCTCTAAAAGATGTGCTCCTGCTCAGTAAGGTATTAGGTTCTAAAACACACATGAAAACTAACAAGTGAAAACAGCAGAGTCTGTTTGATGCTCAAAGTCATCACAGATACTGGCCCCTTCCAGCCTTATAAAGACACCTTGAAAATTATAAAAATAACAGTGCTACCAAAAAAAAAAAAGGGGAGCAAATACAATGAAGAGGAAACGCAACTAACCTGAACCAACCTTTCCGAGGTCACTTTCCACACCAGCACGGCTGCAACCCACAGCCCATCCATCCCAGCTGCTCGCCCTTCCCAGTCCGCTCCCGCGACACGAGCCTCCACCCGCGCGCATCGGGAGCAGCCCCCAGGACACGCGGAAGCTAGAAACCGAGACCCCACTTCGGGAATGGAGACGCTGGAGAAAGACGTGGCCGCCACCCGGCAGGAGCCCCGCGTCCCGGCAAGCGCCACCCAGGGGCCCCAAGCAGCGCCGGCTCCGGTCCAGCCCCCCCCGCTCCGCCCGAGGAAAGGTAACGGCAGCCACCAGCCCGGACGCAGCCCTCAGGCCGCCGCCGCCAGCCCCCGCGTGTTGTCGCTGGAACGGAAGGACGGCGCTGAGGAGAGGAGCGGAGCGGAGGCCCCGTCCGGCCCGCACCCACCTGCGCCGCTCCCCGCGACCCGGCAGGCGGGCGCAGCACAATGACAGGACCCACATCTCGCCAGCGAGACGCGGCGGCCGGGATAGAGCGGCCGCGCCGAGACGCAAAGCACGCCGGGATAACGGCCGGAGGCGAGCGCTTCCTCCCCACTCCCGCGCGGTTGCCCGGCAACGCAGCCCCGAGCCTCCCCAGGGCCGGCCCCCCAAGGTAAAACTCCCTGCCCCAGGCTTCCAGTGCTTAGGGCAAAGCCACCCCGAGCACTTCAGATCATCTTTAGTTGAAAGAAAAAAAAAAAAAGTCCTCAATGGGAAGCAGGCGCAAAGAAACAGGGAAAATTATTCGTTGCAGAAAACGCCTCTCCATTCATTCCCCCCGCCCGCGGACCACCTCCGTTTGCACTCTCCCTGACTGGCTTTCTTGTCTAGCGCTGTTACCACGCTGTGGGGGAACAGCACGGACCATGGCTGACACTGCCTCACCTGACCCAGTCGCCTCTGCCCACAAGCTTGCTAGGAACTGTTCCAATTATTGGAGTTGCTCTTATACAAGATATCGGATTTACCCAGAGAATCTTGTCTGCCTCATTCATTGAAACGCACTTTGAAACCGTGTCCAGGTCCAGTCAGAATACTTAACCAAGCGTAGGTGGGGATTCTCCACATAATCACTTGTAAAACAAAACAGGCATCTGAGACTGTAATGTTGCTGAATGAGGCTGGCCCTCTAATCCCTTCACCACCAAATACGTCATTTAAAACATTTATTTATATGATGACCTCGGTTGATGTACAAAACATTTAAGTCAATTTAACTGCTAATAAAAGAAGCACTGTACATAAAACAAGATTACAAAGCAATTTGTTTTGCGTGTTCTTCTCTCTCTCAGCCTAGCAGGCTTGAATGCTACTACTGGAGTTGGTCGAAAGTCAAATTGAATTTTCTGTTTTTTTTCACAACTCATTTAAGGCCTGATCCTTCTTTCGTTCCACCCAATACTACCCCTGGATACACAAGACTACAGGACAACAGGCCATAAATAATGGAGGTCTTTCAAGCCCTTGTCCAAGCTTCACTTCCCAGAGGTGGACAGGAATGATTCAATATCTTGGATGGCTTTAGAAGTTTTTTCCAAAGCCTCCAATACGCCGTTTTTACCAATTTCTTCAGGTAAGCTGATGTTTTCTGGTAGTCTGTTGGTAATGCATGGTAGATCACATTTCACAGCTGCAGTCTTGCTTGGAACTCTGCTGTTCTCCAGTAAAACTAGAGGTTATATTTCTTAAGGAAAATTCAAACTGTTCTACCCCTAATAATAGAAACATTATTTTAAAATATTCTAAAATCACCATTCTGCAGTCATTTTGCCATTGTTTGCTGCAGTCAGTAAATAAGGTTAAAAAATAAGAGATCAAGCTCTTTAAAATCTCTTGGTTCCGGAGTGTCAAAGATACAGCCTGCAGGCCATAGTGTGTGGGTGAACTCACACCCCAGGGGAGCACTAGGGGCAGGATGATAGGTCTTCACGAGCACCATCAGACCAGCCCTGTCTACAGGGCCTGGGAAGTGTGTCACAGTCAGTGCCTACCTCTGGCTGCCCTGGGACTTTCGCTGAACATGGCAGCTTAATGTAGCCAGGGTCCTGGGGGCAGCCACCACATGCAGCATGGGTCCCGAACCAACAGGGACAACTACTACACATACTGGATCCAGCATAGGGTGGGGGAGATGGAAGGAGAGCAGGAGAAAGCATCTGTGGGCCTGATCTAGCCTGTGGACCAGCCTCACACCACTCATCTGGCCCATGTGGGCAAATAAATTAAGGTAGGGATGTCAAACTTATTTCAAGAAAGCTTCATCTATAGAAAAAGAATACTTTTCTTACACATAAAAAGTGTACTTAAAAAGGAACAATACCAATGGAGCACAGAATGTCAGATTATGAGATGCAAATACCTTAAAACTGCAAATTGAAAAAACAAAACAAAACCCAAAGTGAGCTTAGAGACAACTGTATAGCATTTTAAACGCATGAAGCACCAAACACTCTTTTGCAGCTGAATGAACACAAGAGCCACACTCAGGTACTTGCTAACTATAGAGAAAGCTCATTGTGAGTAGCAGGCCAAAAGTACATGCATCTGTGGCAGGACGCGACCTAGGGGTGCCGTGAACTCCCCTAGCGCCCCCTACCTACCGTGCCAGATCAGGTTTAATGCACCCTTGATATCTCGCCCGCCACATCTTTGATGTTAATATTGAAGGGAGGCTGCCTTTCTAACCCTCCTTGGCAGGGTGCCTTAAGATGTCCTAGTCCGTGCCCTGCCTTCAGTAACACGGCGCACTCAAACCTCTGGGCCACAGGTGAGTCCCACAGTCACCTGTGCCCTCACGGGTCCCTGGACTCGCCTGTGATGCCCACCTGTGCCTCCTAGCTTCTCCCGTGCTCTTGCCCCACCAGGGCCCATCTCGCCTCGCAATTCCCGCAGCCCACGCCGGGGCCTCTCACACCTCGCAATTCCCGCAGCCAGGGCTTAGGTGGCTGTAGCCATGCCTGGCCCCCAGACCCCTTTTTTGGGTCCTACGCCCCACTGGGGCTTCTCACAATCGGGGCTCAGGCGGCCTCGGCCTTACCTGGCCCCCAGACCCCCCTTTCCGGGTTCTATGCCCCACTGGGATTTCCCATAATCGGGGTTCAGGCGGCCTCAGCCTTACCTGGCCCCCAGACCTCCTTTCCAGGTCCTACGCCTGACTGGGGCTTCCCACAAGCGGGGCTCAGGTGGCCTCGGCCTTACCTGGCCCCCAGACCCCCTTCTTGGGTCCTACGCCCCACTGGGGCTTCCCACAAGCCGGGCTCAGGTGGCCTCAGCCTTACCTGGCCCCCAGACCCCCTTCTTGGGTCCTACACCCCACTGGGGCTTCTTGCCTGCGCCCACAACGGGCTCCTCCCAATGCTGCCCACACTGGGGCCGGGGTCGGGACACCCCAAAACGCAGCATCCTCTCCAGCACCAGGAACCACCCCCACTACTGGAGAGCTCCCATGAGGCCTCCTCCAACCCCTACAGCCTCACCCGGTCCTCCAGTGTAACGATAAAGCAAAACCATAAGCCAATCGGCTGCAACACAAAACCCAAGCCTCCTGGCTAAAACTCGCCCCCTAAGCCCTCTGGCTAATCATCATTTCCATCCCTGCCAGGGGCTCCTGTACTTGGTATCCTCACCCAAAAGCTGCTCAGGTCATCAGGCTTCTCAACTCCGCCTACTCCCAGCAGAGCTCTCTCTTCCTCGGCTGACAGAGGGGAACTGCCTCTGGTCTCAACCTGGCTTGTTTATAAAGGCCAGGCCCTGCCCCCTTCCGGTCAGCTGACCCCTGTGGTTGCCCCGGCAACCAACATCTGTCCTCCTTTAGGAGCAGGCACTTCAGTGCCCTGCAACAGCATCATTTTCCTTTGTAAGAAAAAAAGAGAGAGACAGATAGAAATAAAATACAAATGTGTGTAAAGACAGCCATTTCCCCATCAGGATTCCTATGCATTCTGCTGCTTTTTAGCATTTTAAGTGGTGTCACATTGAGAACATGGTAGGATATGTATGCGAGCAGAAATGTTTTTTAAAAAGGTAAGAGGGGAGACTTATGTAATAAAAGGAGCAAGACTAGGTCATAAGGTTATTATAAAACTGTCCAATAAGGTTTTACCTTATGTACACTGAAAATATCAAAATATTGTTGGAAGGATACAGTTAAATCTCTGTATTTTCTCAAGTTCAGCAGCAACAGACCTGTGAAAAAGATAATTTAAAATGTACTCTATATAAGGAGATACAGTTTCTCAAATATATTTTTTTAGTCAACAGTTTTTATTTCTTTATGAAGTTTCATGAATATGCTTTCCTTTTATTTTTTAAAGTCAATGGTATTATTCACATAGGAAATGCGAAACATGGGCAGCTGTTTGCAGAATTAGGATTTTGGTCTAAGAGTCTTCCTCTACCAACGTTATCATGTGTGCGCACTGGCAATGGAGTTGTAAGAAATAATGCATATTTTTAAAAGACAATGTCAGCTTGAAGCCTAGTTAATTTTAAAAGCTCATTTAAATGTTAACTACTACATTAGCTCCTAAGTCTCTCTCCCACATATTGCAGTTTTATATATTATTGCATTTTTTATGTTTAATGTTTTTCTCCCATTGCTATGTGAAAACATACACACAAAAAGGGAAAAGAGGGACCATGTAGACTTACTACCTACCTCAGACTGGTCAGGTACAATGTAAACAAAACAGATAATTTTCCCCACTAGTGTCAATAGTAATGCTGACTGCAATCCTTTAATATCAATAACCAATAATACTTCACACAGAAGTAGATGGTGTGGAACATTACAGATTTTGTAGAGCATAGGACATTGTGCTCTGATGGCAACACAATCAGGGGATAGTGATACAAATATCTTAGCAGTAAATTGGTAAATGTATAAAGGCATCATCCACTCTTCCCAGTACATCTGTGTAACAGTTATTAGCACCATGCTATTTGTGCACTTCCCAATATGAGAAAGTGAGGATGCAGCTCAACAGGTTGGGGTTTTGGCAATTTTGTCATTATGGAAATGATTGGTTTTAATATGCCTGACTCTTAGCTCAGTTCCTCTGTTTCATATTTAAGCAGTCAAAATAAGGCATTTGTAACATTTATATTCTGCTCTTGCAATAAGCATTCTAACTTCAGTACAAAAAAGGAGAAAACAAAATAAGGAAGCCAACTGGAACCAACTTCCAAGGGACGTGGTGCTCTCTCCTACCCTGGGGGTCTTCAAAAGGAGGCTAGATAATCACCTGGCCGGGGTCGTCTGACACTAGCATTCTTTCCTGCCCATGGCAGGGAGTCAGACTTGATGATCTGCTCGGGTCCCTTCCGACCCTACCAACTACAAAACAATGTTTTGTGTCAGTATAGTATTTTAAAAGTATGCAGGCAATTTGTAAAAAAATTATGAGAAAAGTCAGAGAAAAAGGGTTTTCAACCAGAGGTATGCATATCCTTGGGGGTACTTTGAAAAGTTCCAGGAGGTTCATGGGAGCAGGTGGGGATGGAGTGCTGCCACCCTGTACAGCTGCCTCACAGGAGTAGGGTTGGGGCAGGGCTACAGCAGGGTCGTACTGATGAGTTTAAATGTTTCATTTCACAAACTCAAGAAATACATCATATAAAGTTTAAAATGTAAAGTTCTGGTGATCTTGTTTAACAGTCTGAATAGTAAATAATGGTAATTATAATTAAGTACCAGTTCTCCTCCAAAATGGGGCCTGGAGCATATGTAGGAGTGCCTCTCTCTCCATTCACACTTTTACACCATGCTACTGCTGTTCTGATGTACCTAAATTAAAAAAAGAAATGGTATTTCGATCAAACAAATATTCTGGATAGCTGATCGAAAGCACTGAATAATATATCTGCAACAGGGGATAGAACATAATAGAGCCAACATCAGACATATTCTTTCATGAATTTCCCATGATCACCTCCTGGCTAAACTGGCTAACTGCAGCCTTGATGTCCCCATGATCCACTGGCTGGGGAACTGGCTCTGCAGAAGGACCCAGAGGGTGGTGGTCAACGAGAGCCAATCGTCTTGGTGTGCTGTGACCAGTGGGGTC
>NW_017729024.1:152722973-152734318 GCF_001723915.1 Gavialis gangeticus | reverse complement strand
TCCAGCCCAAATGTCTATGAAATCTGTGAAATCTATGAATTTGATAAAATCATTAAAAAAAGCCACACAACAGAACCAGAGAGTATCCAGTGAATAAACCAACCTATCTATCCACAACCTTGTTAAACACTGAAGTGCACCAAATATAAAAGGAATTTCTTTTAAAAGTTGCTTTCTGGAATAAGACTGTACTTTGTTGCTGATAGCACTTTTTAAGAGTTTCAAATGATAGAAGGATGAGCAGTATTTGATAGGTAGAGAGCAACAGTTAAGAAATTAAAGGATCAGATTTGATATGTTCAATTGAATGGAACAAATTCAGAGCTTGAATTCTGGTATGTTCAACTTTTTAGCTTCCAAGATACTTGACTGGCTAGGCTGTCTATAACTCCCGGTGGAGAAAGGGCTTGGGGAGTATAGTGGACCATAAACTGACTATTGCAACAGTACGTAATAGCATACTGGGTTGCATCGCATTAACAGGTGTGCTGGTTGCAAGTCCAGGGGGGTGATTCTTCTACTCAGCAGCAGAAGTGCTGTTTCCAGTTTTGAGCATTGCACTTCAAGGAACATATTTCATAGACATTAGGGCTGGAAGGGACCTTGGAAGATCATCAAGTCCAGTCCCTTGCCCCAGGGTCAGGAAGTCATAGGATCCCAGCAAGATAAACATCCGAATTTCTCCTGAAGGTGTTCAAAGTACGTGCTTGAACCACTTCCGGCAGCAGTCTATTCCCTGGGGGCTCAGACAGTAAAGAAGTTCTTCCTTATGTCCAGCCTGAAATGGCCATGGAGGAGTTTATGACTGCTTGACCTTGTCATCCCCTGGGGAACATCCACTATACTCCCCAAGCTCCTTCTCCACAGGGAGTTATAGATAGCCTAGCCAGTCAGGTATCTTGAAGCTAAAAAGTTGAACATACGAGAATTCAAGCTCTGAATTTGTTCCATGTAGCTGACAAAGCAGAAAGAGTCCAGCAAAAAACAACAAGAATGACTTGAGGTCTTGAAAATATGATGTACAAGCAAAGGTTGGAACTGGGATTTTTCCATTAAAATTAGGAAAAAACTCCTTCATTCTTCTATTAAAACAGAAAAACAACAACCATGGCAAAAATGTGAACAAAAACCCTAGCTGAAAGAAGAGCAAACATGTGAACATCCTCTACTAAAATGGAACAGTGAGCTATTTATGATTTTCATAATAATGCTTCACTAATTGGAACAAGTAGACTGGAAAAACTGATAGGCAGAGAGAAGTCAATGTCAGTAGCAAAGCAAGTGAAAAGCCGCTTCATGGCCCAGCTTTATTTGGGACAAAGATATATTTGTTTATCCATGGAATGAAAGAAATTAAATCACAAGTTACATTTCAACTTTCAGTTTCTATTTTAAAAATATTTTACCTTCCAAAAGCAACTATTCATAATGATGCAAATCAGAGGAAACTCATATGCGATAATTAACTGGTGATTGCCCTGAGGTATGCAAGCTGAAAAGCGACCAGCCAGTCAGATACAGCCATTTTACAGCCTATTTTAGAGACATATATTCAGCTTCTTACTTTTCTTGAAACACAGATTCAAGTTGAAATCCAGAATGTGTTAACTTCAAAAAGATTAAGATCACCTCTTTATACCTTTCATAGCGTCCAGGACTGTTTATCTGGATTAGATGCTGTGTCCCATCATGGGTTGTTAACTTGCACCAGCCTGTAGTAGAGTCTTGATTCATCTTCAGAAGAGAAAAATGAGAACTGACATCCTGGGTTTTTTTATTTGGCTGTAGAACAGTGATAAAGTATAAAGGAGCAACATCTGCTAGTTTAAAATGAAACATCTGCAAAGTCTCGACTTGCTAATCCATTTAGTGTTTGTGCTTGGCTAAGGAAGAAAAATACTACAGTATAGTGGCACAAACACAGAAAAAGGGAACAGGAACTTCTGGTTCTAAATATGGCCCCAACTCTGATTTTTCCATGCTGTTGGAGACTACTGGAAAACATATCCCATTCATTTCTTTTGACACTGCATGAAGATATTACTTGTATTTTTCTGGAAGTTAGAACCTGAGGATGGGCTGAAATCTAAATGATAGTTTGAAAAGTCATTATGTAGAAATGGCACCCCAAACAAATCTTGTTCTTTGTGTGTATTTCAAGTCATACCTGCAGCCTCTTTTTATTTTTACTTATTTATTTATACTTCCAGTAAGTGCCATAGGGCAACAGAACTGCAGAAGAGCAAAACTGTTTGTCCACCTATCCCTCCAGCTGATGCTTGACAGAATTTCTGAAGTGGGAAGTCAGACCAGCATGACAATCTCCCTGCATTGCCCACTGTTTGCAGACTGGAAATAAGGTGAGAAAAAATTTGACACATTTAGCTGTAAAATGAACAGATTTACCAAATTAAAATGGAATCCCTTTCTAATGGGTTACTTTTCAGAATAGAGAAATTTTGCATATTATACTTAGTGATGCAAGATCCCCAAAGTTAGTCTGTAAAATGCTTTTACGTTCCTTTATGTAAGAACATAAACAAGTGGACTTGAAATACACGTTTTGTTTAATATCCGTTATTTAAGTTGTTTATTAGACCACCTTATTTAAGTTGATCTAATAAAAGATATTCAATTCAAGAAAGTCATTCATGCCCAAGGCAGGCAAGAGTGACTTCCACATCTCTAACTGTCTGACTGCAGTTCACGTGTCTTTTGATACCATCATAACTCGCCTAGGAAGTTAACTGAGGGAGCAGTTTCTTATAAGCTGACATTATTTCCCTATACAAGTTAGGTTAGGCTACAAGTCATTCTTAGTGATCTGTTCATTTTAAAAACCAAACTATTAACATCATCTGTAAAGATAAGTAAAATTATACCTCATGAATTACTTTAATGCTTTACTGAGATATTGCTTCAGAAAACTATGTCATGATTCAAAATTATTCAGTAGTTCAAATGACTCAAACACTCAGAATTAAACGTGTTTTCAAGGATAAAAGATTCAAGCAAAATGCATGTCATAATAAGTAAACATAAGTAGCAGAGCTTCTCTCGTTGTTTGTACTTAGGAGACATGAGTCTTTCATTACAGGCTAAAGGAGATTTTTCCTTTCAAGCCCACAGTTAACATATTAGTGATATGTCAACATGTATACATATACAAATATTGGCAACTAAAGATAGGCCAGATTTGCAAACAAATGAAATATTTACAAACCAGCTTGAGTGCATGAATCATCAGATATAATGAACATGACTTACAAGGGTCCTCAAAAAGCCCAATTTCTGTTTTATATGCATCAGACTTTTTCTTTGGATTTCTGACTTATCACCCAAATGAAAAGTTTTTAAAATGGCTATTTCAAGGCCCCATTCCCAAAGCAAATATTATACAAAGGCTGCTTCATGGCCCAGCTTTACCTGGGATAAAGATACATTTGCTTATCCACAGAATGGAAGAAATTAAATGAAAAGCTGAATTTCTACTTTCAGTTTCCAAAGATTACCTGTGTTTTTCCATAACGAAAGTTAAAATCCCACATCATAGTCAAGGTCATCCCATCACAAAAAACAGCATGCACTTTATTATCCGAATATGCCACCAGTCTTCCTACATTGGGAATAACTGTTTCATCCAACAAAACTGGCAAGGTTTCCCATCCCTCTGTCTTTCGTATCTAGTATGGAACAAACATGAGAATACTTTAAATGTAATAGCTTGTGCCATTCGTTTAGCTCTTACCAAGACTCTTAAGCAGCAGCTAATTCACCAGACCTTTAACAGACTTCCCTGCCTGATTTCTCTCTCCTTCACAAATATGCCCTCTCAGAGAACTGGTTAAGCAAGCTGCCCAACCGATTAGTCCTTGGTATTCGTTCATTTACTTTCTCCTCTCCTCCTTATGGTTTCTCCTTTTTTTAGTCCATTAAATCCGTGGCAACCATTCATACGGGCATATTTAAAAAGCATAATGTTACATACCATATTCCAACAACAGCTACTGTAGTTATGTATTAAAGACAGTTTAGTCTTGTAGCAGTACTGAAGAATTCTGTGAAGAAAAATAAAGTAACTGCACTTCACTGTATAATCACATACTGTAAATCAATTGAGTTAGGTGTTCTTAGGGTCTTTATACTGTAATTTTCTATTCTTATACATGTCACCAGTAGAACAGACATGAATTACTTAACTTTCTACTTTAAGCAAGTATAAGAAATTAAACCGGAGTGACAATTATCATTTTGTAACCTTTGTGTCTGAATGCCACTTCAAAGGGCAAAAACAAAAATAAAACAAATGGTTCACCTGGTTGCCTGAGTAATGATGGAGTTTATAGAATATGGACTTCCTGGTACATCAGGGGGCAGATTGCTTATTGAGTACACCTTTTCTTCTCTCTATAGATCATAAAGCAGAAAGGAGAACAGTTATTTTTAGAAGCCACATTAATAAAACAATAGTTTAAATAGATATGCGGCAGACTACAAATCACAAAACAATTATGAACCCTCTGGTGTTGCTCCTTTCACTGTTTTGAATTCTTAAATTATCTCAAGTTGGTGCAGAATTGCAGGCAAGTCATTTTGCCTCATAAACTGTCAAAGCAAGGAACAGAGTTAAAGAATGATTAAAATGGAACCAAACTCTTTAAGCAAAGAGGTAACTTGTCTACAGATCACTGAAAAAAGCTATGCTCATGGAATAAGGTTGCCAACTGAATTTGAATACTATTTTACTTTTCCGTGACTGTGCAAGGTAAAGAACATTGCTACCAGTGCATCAACAAACACCATTATTATGGTCATTACCATCGATATCTGAAGCCAAGGAATTTATTAGACCATTGAACCTTTTCCCCAGTGTTAAAAGATGTTCTGATCAGAGCATATAAGAGAAAAAGAAACATAACCGTTTCCATGGCCGTGTCTTTAGGAACTTCTGAAACGTGAACCTGATCTTATCCATAGCAGTCTTTTCCATCTTATCCACAGGATATCCTCTGCCTCTAATCTTTACATACCCCTCCTGGTACATACCCATCTGTGCCTCTAGGCCCCAGTTACTACTTACTTTCTAAAGGGAAGCCAATGGTTTCACTACTCTAAGACTTGTGTACCTGGCTTCAGCATTGCCAAGATTCTTCTAGTACATCCTAAAGAGCCTGAACCCCTCAGAACAGTAATTTTTAATCAGAGTGCTGCAGTACTCTGGGGTACTATTAAATTTTTTGAGGGTGCGGCAGGGTGCCACACAATACTATCACTGTTAGGTGCTCAACAATGATTCACTTGAGAAACCCAGAGATTTCAAAAAGGAATCTAGAGTGTCAATAACATCTTGACCTGTTGTGGTCTGAGTTCTTTGCAACAGAATTGCTCTATTTTTTTTGTAGTCAAAAAAAAAAAGTGAAACATAACAGCTGGCATTTTCCAAGGGGTAGCTCAAGTCTAAAAAACGTTGAGAACCACTACCTCAGGCACATACCCCCACAGGAACTAAATAGGTAGCTTTTTCAAGATGAATGATTAGTCAACCAGAATACAGTACTTGGGGATCTTCAGTCAGAAAATGGTCAAAGCCTGCACATTTGCATGCTTGCGGCACAACTTCTCTCTTTCCTAAATGTCCTGGATTGCCTCTTGTCGCGCTGGACAGCAAAATGTATCAGACTTCTCAGTACTTTGTCATGTCCTTCAGGTTTTCCTGCCTTATCCATAAGTGATGAAAATACATAAGTGTTGAAAGGCTTCAAAAAACCTAATATACAAAATATTGGTGCAATCCAGATTACTATGATAGGGTATGCAATAGGACTCTTCATGTTACATTATCAGTTTCTTAAAGCAACAGATGTTGCTATCCTCAAATATAATATTAAAAAATGACAGTTTTAAAAAAATATATTTTATTCCTACCTGTCTTGATCCTTTCTGAATTGAATAGTGTGTGAAATAGTTTCCCAATAATGTTCCTTGTGACTTGAAAACTGATCCATCTCCAGGATAAATTTCTATAATGTCTGTACTATCTTGGATAAACCTGAGAGAGAGAGAGAGATGGACAGATGTTCTGTCAGCATATAGGTACTGTATACTAAAATTACAAGAACTTTGGTGAAAGAACATACCCCATGAAAACTTCCACATGAAAAGTTGTCTTTTCATGGGTGGGAAACCTATGGTCCATGGGCTGGATCTGGCCTGTGAACATGGGGCTTTGGCAGCATTAAGTGGCAGGAGGGAGGTCTTCTATGGACCCGCCTCCCCATGCTGCTACGGGGACAAGTGGTGGCAGCAGCCAGGTCCTAGCATCCACCACCTCCAATCCAATGCAGGTCATTCCGGCCAACAGCCAGCAAAGGTTCCATGGCTCTGTTCCGTAGAGTAGAACTTACTAATTGCTTTCAATTCTCAATTTTAAAAAAGGAAGATTAGTATTAATATATTTACAAAAATGGAGAGAAAGCATTTTACAGTTTCTTGCACCTGAAATAGCTACCAAAACAAACAAAACACAGAATTCATCCAAAGACATTAGAGAGCCAAATGCAGTAATTACAAATGTCAACATTTGTGGACAGTTCTAACTGAAACCCACAAATGAGACTCAGAATTAGCTTTCCCTTTCCCCTGCACATACATATTTCAATAAGATACTGGGTTTTTCATTACATGATCATATAATACTAGGTGTCTATGATCCACTACAGGCCCAGTTTAGTAACTCATTCTGTGTAGACCAGAGGGCAGAGATCTTTTACAAGCCACAAGCAGAAACAACCTAGCTTGAATTCACCATGGACTCAGCAGTTTTGGCAGTATGCCAGTGGTGGGGGAGCTTCCCTGCACCCATGCTGGGGACACGCAGGTGGGAACTGCACCTGCAGCTTCCAGGAAGTGGGGAGCTGAGCTGGGGAGAGGTACCTGTAAACTACATCCATGCTACTAGTGCTTCTCCCCTTCCCCTCCCCTGCCAGCTGCAGCGTGGGCACAGCTCTCCACAGTTTAGGAGCTACACTCACGTTGCAGCTGTAGAGCAGGGGGTTGGAAGAAGTGGCAACAGCTAAATGCAGTTTGCAAATGCCTGGCCCTGGCACAGCTCCCCACAGGCTTAAAGTCATGTCTGCTCTGCAGCTAGGGAATGGGCTCCCAGCTGCCTGGCCCCAGTGTGGGTGCAGACAAAGCCTCCCTGCTACTGACATGCTGCCAAAACCACTTGGTCTGTGGAGTGGAGCAACGAGGGTGGGGAGAAGCAGCTGTTGTGCGGGTGCAGCTTGGAACTGCTCTGATCAAGTACAGCTCCTGCCAGGCCTGGATGCAGGCACAGGCAGAGCCTCCCAGCTCTTCAGGCTGGATCAAGCGGCTCCACAAGCCAGGTCCAGTCTGCAGGTCATGTTGCTGACCTCTGATATAGACAGTCCCATGTCTGTGCAAGCAACCCTAACAATGTCAATGAGGTTTTGTGGAAACATGGGAGACAGATTCACATGGACTGCATTGTATGGGCTAAGGCCTAAACAGTCAAAAATATTCTGACCAGAATATTAACTAGTTTCTCAGAAAGTAGAATAGGGTCTTGGATCAGAACATTTCATCTTTGTGATTAAATTTCCATACAAACACACTTTTCCAAAAATGAACAGATTATCTGTTACTCCTACCTATAAAGAATACCTTGGCACCAAACAATGTTTATTAGTTGAGGGTATGAACATGGTTCAGTATTTTTCCCTTTCTGTAGAAAAAAGTCACAGAAAATCCACCTGGGCAAAACAAACAAACAAACAAACTCAAAACCAAATCACAGCAAGTTTGTAGTTTATCAGTATTACCGATTGCTAGTTCTAGTATTTTACGCTATAAAAAGAAACTTTAAATAGTTTGCTTACTTCTTTACAAAATACCAAACATGAAATTGCCAAGTTAAAAATCAGTTCACATTCAGGAACTGTAATATGGACAAGTTCTGAGAATAATCTTGGTAGGTAAGAAGTTCTCTTTAAAAATAGGTCTCTTAGTCAATTGGTTTGAGAGAAAAATATATGAACCTTATGATCCTTAAGTTTTTGTCCCCTAAGTAATGCAGCAGTTTATTACCATTTAGTCTGACTTTTTAAAAAGTTATAGGCTTGCTTTCTCCTTCCATCCTTTGCTATAAATAGCCTACCAGAGAAGATATCTGTGTATGAATACAAACATACATCTACACACCCAGTCCACTTCCGCTTTCTCAAAGTGTACAATATTGGAGAATACATGTCTTGACACACTTTCAAAGCTTCATTTCCTTAAAAAAGTTGTAGCTTGCTTTTTCACTATTCTCATTTTTACTTCTATAATTGTGCAAGCAGACTCTCTCTATGACATTAAAGATCAACATTTGTCTTCGGATTATTTTAGATTAGTCTATGTAATGTTGGTCTTACAAATGCCACATTTCATGAAGTCTGTAATAAGATTCCATCTTTTAGTTTTAACGTATATTACTGAGGGTTGGGATTCATTTATCATTCAGTTAGGGATATTACTGATGAAGCAGATATTCAGGTCTGAGAAGCAGCAAAACACTGCTAAAACTAAAAGCAAATACATGATACAGTTACCTATGTAGGTGTGGTGCAGTACAGCCAAGTGGTAAAGCTTCAGGCAAATGAGAAATTGCCTTGCAGTTTTCACTTTCCTTTAAAAGCTCAGATTCTACAGTTTTGTTCTGAGAGTATTTATCTTGTTCATGCGTTTTAGATGGGAGGCTATCAGCGCGCAGCTGATAGAATGTTAATGCCAGAGACAAAGGGTATTTCCACTCTTCTGGGTATGAGGAAACAGACCAGTGCTGTGTAACCCAGACGTAGTCAGAGTAACAGCTTGTCAGAGACAAATTGGCCTCATCTCTTCCTTCTGTTTGGTTTAAGTAGTTATTTGATTGGGCTGGTTTCCTGGATTTGTTTACAATACTGCATTCATCTTTCTTATTCTCCAATCTCAGCCGTTCTGACATTTCTGAAATACAGCTTTGGCTTGATTTCCCTTGCTCATCTTTTTTGCTTTTTTTTTCAGAGAAAAGCGAAGATTTTGCAGGCTTCTGGCTAGCTTTGCACAAGAACTCCACTGTAAAATCTTGCTGCAATTCTGACATGTAGAGGTGGGCATGACCATCTAAAGAAGATATCTTCACACTCCCATTATCCAGACATATGGCAGCATCAAGAGAGTTAGGGCTAGGCCATCTGACTTCCAAGACATCTGTCAAAAGTACCTAAGAAATGGAAAAGGAACAGAATAGATTGCAATGTAATATTTAACTGAGATAATCTCCTTTAAGCAGTGTTTATTTTTAAGTGAACTCCAAGCTTTGGAAAAAGTGAAATGTGAGGCTTCCTTCCTATTTATCCAGAAAAATATGGTAGCAGAAAAGATTAGATACCCAACTTCACTTCTCAGGCCTGCCTTTCCTTGTTCAAACAGAATCATCTCTGATGGTAATGAAATAGCTTAGCTGCCCTACTAAATGAATTCTCATCCTCCACACTTAGACAATGGAAGATGTGTAACAACTACAGTGGGTAGGTTATGTGGATGACTAAACATTCAAGTACATCCAAGTACATTTTATTGCTTCAGCTTTTCTTGTACAACTTTTTCTATCATACCTATCTTTATGATACCTTGTGGTAGCATTTTATAATGAACTCCAAGTGTGCAAATTCATCAACCACCATCTAATCTATAATTGGATAAACTCTGGAAGGCTAAAAGCCCTGCTGGCATAATGTCCTGCTCCCAAACCAGGGGAGTTCAGTCTTTTCTGTATCTATTGGTAGGGTACCCGATCATTTCTGAATACTGTCCTCAGCTGAAGATCCAGATGAAACGCTGGATCCAAAAGGAATAAGACACTGCAAAACACCTGCAACAAAGGGTGAAAATCCAGCACAAAAAGTTGTTCAAAGTTTCCGTAAAGTAAACCTTGGAGAAATATTAGGTATGGAAAACATACCCGTTTCCTTTCAGGAGGCAGGATGTGCGAGGGTAAGTATGGACGAGCAGAATACTGGTTCCGAAAATCTAACGCTTGTAAGAGTTGCTCCTGATTGGGGAGGAGGGGGGAGAAGAGAATACAAGACGCATCATGAAATTGACTGCACAGCGAGAACATTTCACCAGGTTTCAAATCCTCTTGTTTTGGTTTCCGATTGAAAAACCAGGATCATTTGTCCACAGACAAACCAAAAATCCCATTAAAATCCTTCCACGACAGGGAGACACCAATCATGCAAATCAGAAACCTACCCCATGACTTCTGGGTGCCACAAGTCTAACCAGTTAGCTTTGGACACTGGCAGTTCATTTGATATTTCTGACACTCTGTTAGAACAAGCTCTTTATGCAACTCAACATACCTCTACACATCTCCCACGTCCCCTCTCCTCCTACTGGCACTCAGCTAGGAGGTAGCCTACAGCAGAGAGTTAAATTCATCTAGTAAGAATGGCCATTGACTGGGTCTTGGCCAGTGTCCTGTGGCACTCCATGGCAGAGGGCTCCATCAAACTGGCTGACTGCTTTTAGCCACAGGCAGAAGAAGGAGGGTGCCCCGCCCCACAGACCAGATGAGTGGTGCGAGGCAAGTCCATGGGCCAGAGGAATGGCATGGGGCTGGCTGAATCAGGCCCACAGGTCCCCTTTGCCCTGCTGGCCCTGGCCAGTCCAAGACTCTTCCTGCCCCTGCCCTGGAGCACAAGCAGGGATGCAGTGTACAGTGCACATCCCGGACAAGCTGGCACATGCACCAGGTCCTAGTGCAGCCCAAGGATGGGCACCACAAACGGTGCCATCTGAGTGCTGCGAATGCTGAGGCTGGTCCAGCACCTGCCTCACACTGCCCGTGGCTAAAAGCAGGCAACTGGTCCAACGCCACAGGCCATGCCCCAGGTTTACTCTTTGAACCTGGACAGGGTACAACCCTAGTGCTTCTGCATGTAGGCCACATCTATGGCAGTCGGTCATGGCCTTGCGCCTGGCGTTTCGCCCACCGCTTCTGACCACTGGTGCCTGCCAGCCCCCTCAGAGAAGAAGCCGCCAACCCACTCCACAAGCCAGGGGCGGGTGGGCGGCCTGGCAGCAGCCTGGCCTGTCCCGCAGCACCTCCCCAGAGCGAGCTGGCCCTGCGGCCTGACCCCCGAGGCGCCCTGGCACCAGGCGGGCCGCTCCCCCCGAGAGGGCTGCGCCGGCACCACCCGAGGCCGAGGCCGGAATGAGCGGAGCGCCCGGACACACCCGGCAGGCGCTGAGGGCGAACGGACTCCGGCGGTGGAGCCTGTCGGGCGGCTGCAGCG
>NW_017729024.1:152714251-152722786 GCF_001723915.1 Gavialis gangeticus | reverse complement strand
GGGTGGGCGCGGGCGGGCGGCGGCTGCTCCAGCACGTACTCGGCGCCACAGGGCGCTAGCAGCAGCCGAGCCCCGTCCGCGTAGTGCGACTCCAGCGCCCCATCCGCCCGCAGCGCCGCTGCCTCCATAGCCCAGCCCAGCCCGGCCCGGCCCGCGGGAACTCGCGGCTCCCGGCGCTTAGCAGCGGCCCAATCAGGGAGACCAGGCCAGGCTAGGCCGGGCGGGGCGGGGCCTGCCCAGGAGGTACCGCCCCTGGCACCGCCCAGTGCTAATTTCTTGCCCGGGGTAGGACGGTCACTGCACGTGTCGTGGGCTACGGCCGAGGTACGAGCTGCCTGACCCAGTACTGTGTAACGCCCCACTGCAGCTGTCAGCCACTCTTCGGCCCCCGCTGAAGCCGCAGGTTGCTGCCGATTCGCCCCGCCGCCGAGATCGCTGTTCGCACCCCGGGCAAACGCTGCTGCGTCGTCCGGGGCTACCTCGCGGCAGCTGCTGATACTAGGAAGGGGAAATCTTACCTCCTGGCTGTTACAGACCGAAGCAAAGCGGACAACAGGGCGAGTTAATATTTAAGGACCTGTGAAAAGGAAAACAATACTATTAGGTGGACTCTCCAGCTTGACAGATGCATTTATGAAGATTTCATTAAGCCAGTAATAAAACATTCTTTTCTTAAAAAAAGAAAAGAGCTGAGCATTTTCTAACACACACTATATACTGCATCCCACACCAAGGTAATTCTTTTCTGGATCTCATCCTGATGCACAATTTTGTGTTGGATAGATGGGAAGACTGAAAGTTTATGTCTTTTTAGGGACCAGTATTCATAACTTGATCATTGTCAACCTGGGCCAACAGAACACATCCTTACCTCTCTCTCTCTCTCTTCAAAAAGACTAATTTCCTACAACTGAAGTGAAACTAATTGGGAGGAAAAATTAGAAAAATGGGAGTTCTTTAAAAAAAGGGTTTATGAGATGAAAGCCATAAAAAGGCTAATTGAGTTAGGTGGAGAATATGTAAACTTAAAAATCTGTAAGGACATACAAGTATATCTAGGACTTTGCAGTTTACACAAGCTTACATTAAGAGAATAGGAAACAGTTCTGTCACCAGGGAATAATCTTTACCATAACAGAGTAAGCAAAATTATTCTTACTTCCCAAATTCCTTGCTGGTAAACAGACCTTAATCTATTTAAAAAAAATGCTGAGAATTAAATTCTGAATGGGTGGAACATATGATGGCTGGTAAGAAACATTCAAATCTCATTAGGACTTAAGGAACATAGTCACCTGCACCCCACTTGTTACTTGTTGAAATCATGTGAAGTCCTCATTTTTTAATCCCATGCATTTCATATTTTGGAGCCAATCAATGTGGTTTTAAAGAGATAATACTGGAACTGCTCATAAAGATGGTATTTGGGATGCTCCAAACTGATCAAAGGTAGCCTTGTCCACACTGGAATTATCACCAGATTTTCTCAGAAATTCTCTGGGGAGGTGCCCAGGTATAGACTGAGGTAGAACTGAAATCATAATGGTCTGAATATATGTTGGTTACAGTGAGGATACCTACCTAGTTGTTATTTTTCTCACATTTTTTAAATGTGTGAGGGAATGGTGGATGTGTTAAGTGGTAGTATACACAAATTCCTAGCAAATTCTGCCTTAAATTATCCTCTATCATTCCAACTTGTTAAAAAAAAAGGGGAATATCGAGAGCCAGAAGCTGCATCTAAGTAGGAACATTTATGCAAAAGTAGAATGGCACAGATCACTTGATAAACAGGAACCTTAAAATGCCCAGCTTCCATGTGCTGGAAAACATGCTAGATCGATCAGGTGTCCATAGTTACTATTTGTAATAATTGATCTTATCATGTGTAACTGCATGAGCTGAACCTTACTGGGTTTCTTTCAGCTGATGATCTGATCAGTTGTTGACTTTATTGATGGATATTTGAAGTGTAACCGGAAATGGATGTTGTACTGTTCAGATGTAGTTTAATAGAAATTATAACTTTGCAAGCCAATTCAAATCCAAAAGTAGTTTGCTTATTAAAATGTATAAAAAGCTTATAGAACTGTTTTTCCTGTCACAAATTAGTGAATAAGGCCACCAACCATGGGAGTAGTAACCTGAAACAGTTGTAAACCACTTGCTCCTCCATGAAAATTTATACCTATTATCTTCACTAGCCCCTCCTGTTTCAGCTGCTAACTGAAGGCAGCTAGTTAAATTAAAGGCAAAGTAGAATACATAACAATAGGAAAATATATGTCAATTGATATCAAGTAGAAGTCATGAAGATAGGATCATTGACTACAGAAGTGACCACATCTGGAAAAAAAATCGTGGCTGGCAGGATTAACAATTTTTTTTCAGTGAAGAAATCTTAGCCATTGTAAGACTGAGATAGGAAAACTGTTGAAGAAAAGGCAGAAGTCAGGTTCTGCAGGAATTGGTATAGACCCAATATTTTAATCAACAAGTGGAAGTAAAAATAAAATCACTAATGATAAAATTTGTGGGCAATGTAAAGATTAGGTAAATGCAGGAAGGTGAGGAAGCTGTACAGAGGAGCATAGATTACTCAGTAACAAAAAGCAAATGCATTTTAGCATAGCTAAATGCAAAGTTGTATTTCTAGGAAGGAGTGCAGTCCACATATACCATATCTTGGAAAGCAGTGACTGATACAGGATATAGAAGCAATGTAACTTGAACTCAGATAAAGTGCTGCGGGAAAAAGGAGTAAGGTGATCCCTGTGGATAGATGCGTATCTACCCTGCACATATAAATGGGAGGAGTAAGTAGAAGTAGAGGTTTTCTCCACTGTATACAACATTGATGAAACAGATCCTGGAACACTGCATCCAGTTCTAATGTTCATATCTTAAAAAGAATACTGAAAAAATAGAGATGGTGAAGAAAACAGCCACAAAAATAGGTAGGAGCCAGATAAAACTCATTACAGTGGGAGAAGTTTTATTTACCCAAAAAAGAATGAGAGAGCTATAAGCCCAAATCCCACTTCACCTCTGATGTCTAAGGATGCCCATAGACATGGTTATAGCACTTAAAAGCACTATAAAAAGTGAAGTGTGTTCTAGCATCACAATTCCAGTGTTCATATCTAGGAACCTATTTTTTGCCTGACATTATAGGTTTCACAGACCATTGTACAAGATTGAAGACCATGAATTCAACAAAAATATGTTTTTTCCTTATAGTGCCAAGGGAACAGCTGGATCTTAGGAAGTTTTCCTGTACTATTCAACGTACAGAGTTTGTCTACACACAAATGTGTGTGTAGACAAGCAACGTAAGTTATAAGAGTTTATTTTTTCAAATGAGGCTGCATATGGAAACCTATATTTGGCAAAAATGCTCATAGTATTTATATTGTTTTTAAATTAGAGCAAGGATGTTTGTTTTAAAGGAAAAAGGATTCAAAGGCCATGTGCAGGCATTACGCTTCTATGGGGAGAACTGCTGTTCTGGTAAACTGATAGCATATAGATAGATGTTCATTCACTTTCTCCTGGAAGAACATGCCCATTTGGGAGAATGATCTTCCAGACTGACACCTAGAAGATCTCCCCTTGAGAGTTTCTCACACTAGAATGAACACCTGTACACTGCTGCAGCATCCCTGAGCAGCAGCTTTCTCCATCCCTTTCTTAGACCATTCTGGAGGAGGTGGGCAAACTAAACATAGGGCCATCTAGTCTGCAACATCCAAACGCTGGTGTAGCCAAGATGCACAGCTTGGAGAGATAAAAGAACACGAGAAAGGTAATATGCAGAGAAGAGCTGAATTAGTCATCCAAGGGAAATTTCAATGCAGATGTTAAAGCACACAGTAGAAATTTCTCTGTTCCTCTAAAGCAGCAAGTCAAACTGTGGTTCCCAAGCAGCTCTTTAATTTAAGACTTGCAGCGCTTCACAGAAAATATTATAAACTTATATATGTCTTCTGTGGTATGCTGTCTTCCCTAAAAAGCTCAGGACAGGTTATTAATCAAATAAGCCTTTTTTTTTTTTTTTTTTTTTTTTTTTTTTTTTTTTTTTTTTTTCCTAAGAAGGGCAGTGTGTGAATCAAATACATAAATATGATTTTAGTTTTTTTAAAAAAAAACTATCTGCTACAACAGTGAATGAGGCAACACACATCTCTTGCTCAACTGTGCCAATATTAATGTGTTACGGTTTTTATCCTTTTTAACTGGAGTATGTCATTACAATTCACCTGGGGTGTAAATATTCTTGGGTCTCACTGGTTAACATTAAGTGCTCATTGGGCTTCTGAGCCAGTCAGGGTAGTGTCACCATTTTAGAGCTGAAAGGGACAGACAATGCTTTGGCAGCTAAATGTTACTGGAATAGTTTCCTGAATCCAATTCTTCAGTGGCAACGACAGTAGCAGCTTCCTCTCTGTTCATACAGCAGTATGCAGGAAGGTGAGGCACATACCGAAGAAACCAGAGCTGATACTGAATGAAACAACAGGCATAACAAGGGCAATATAAAAAGGAATCAGCTCAACAGATAAACAAACTTCCCTTTCACCATTCACTGTGCCCTTTTTATTACTGCACAGCTTCAGAAGTAGGCAAGTAGGTTTTGAATTTCTTGCGAAGTCAACAGAACTATACTATGCTTTTGTCTCTCTTTTTTATAAGCCAGCCAGGGATGAAAGAAGAGAGGAATTCTGGTAATTAGCAATTGAAACACAGCTTTCTACCTGAAGGTTTCTACCAGTGAAGTCTCCTGCTTGGAACTCAGTCCTTCCTTACATCCAGGAAGCAGAGGCAGGGATCAGGGAAATAGCAACATCAGTTTAAACACTACTAAGAAACCCCCAGCTGACAGTGCTTCTTAAAAATGCCCGATTTAAAAAATAAATAAATCTCTGGAGGATGGGATATGTGCATGTTCAAAACAATCTTTTTAACACTGAAAATTAAGACCATAAGAATAAGGAAATGAAGTTAAAAGATTATTTAATCCTACTTCTGCCCTATTGTAAGTATGAAAACATCTTTTCCTTTTATGTTATCTTTTTCCTAATCCAATAAAAAAGAACCTGAATTTCTTACAAACCTTCCACATGTATGTATAAGCTATATCTTTAACTTAAATTAAGGGGGGTGCACTTGTTTGCACATGCAGGGTGAGGTTGGTTTAAAAAACCCACAAAAGGCAGGCAAAATCCCCCCCTAAAAGTTTCTATTAATGCAGGTTACATCTACAGTTCAATTAAATCCATACTGAAACATTTTTTTAAACAAGTGTACAAATATTTACATATAAACAGACATGTTCTATAGCATAAACTCTAGATCTATTACAAACTGTCTCCCTGCAGGTAGACAAGATACACACACCCACCCATCCAGTCAGACAGTTGCTTTTCAGGCTGAAGAAAAGAAATGCTGACTGTCAGTTTTGTTTTAGTAAAGGCACAGAATCTCTGGAGGCACTACTGCCTAAACACAATACATTTAAATTCAAAACATAGTTAAATAGAAGCTCATTTACTCCTTGTTTTTTGCACATAGCTTGAAGAGATTTCCCATTCTTATTACCATGCTTTTCCAAAGCACCGGTCTACAGTCACTTAGGAGTTTGACCTTGGTTTTGGATTTAAAAATACCCAGTTCTTTGCAAGAAAAATGCTTAATAGATCTAGTTACATTACTTCTCTGCTGATATATTTGCACCTGAAAATGGGCAAAACAGAAACTGACATTGTGAAAAGGGTGATTTAAATTTACACTTATCTACAATTTCTGGACTGTATCTGGACCTTCTGAAATGCTTATATTTTACTTCCAAATGTAGCATTCTTGTAAGAATGTTTCATAAAATCAGTATTAGAGGGGAGAAAATTCATTAATGCAGTTGTATACTATTAAAGGAAACAGGCGGGAAAATGTTCTTAATGAGCTTTTTTTGTTTTTCTTGTAAAGCAAGATGGCAAAGCATAGCGAGAGTATACAAAGGGAAAGAAAGCAAGTTAGATTTTATTTTTTGAAACTTAATTTAAATGAATATGCTGAACAAACATCCAGAAAATGTAGTCAATGATAACTGCATTAGCAACACACAAGGTACCATACCAAATGTGTTACAGTGCAATATTAATAGAATTATTTACATGCATATTTACAATATATATGTTCTCTTTACATAAGCCATTTTATGTACTTTTTGGGAAGTTGAAGCATAAGCATTTTGATTTTGACAATTATGGTTCTACCCAAATTATCCTACACCAAATGTCAAGAACCAGTACTACTGAAATATAGACAACATGGACTGTTGTAGAGTTCTCCTGGAAAAGCCATAAAATACACAATTACATTGGAAACAAAGGAGGTAAGATTTTGTTACTATTTCTGAAATGTAAAAATTGATACAGCCCAAACTACAGAATCAAGAAAATAACTTATATAAATTACCTGTCATATGAAAAAAATAAAAGTTCTAGGGTTCTGTCAGCAGTGTCAACATGTTAGTTATGTTAAATACATTCAAGAATATGTTGATTCAAAGCTGCATACACTACGGTGTAGAATAAGCTAAAAATCTAGTTACATTACTGTATTTGTGTAGAAGAACATTGGAAAACATGTAGTGGTAGCTTTCTCTTAGAAAATTGGGAAATAGCTTCTCTGAACCAAATGGCCTTAAAGCACCTGGCTTCCAAATCAGTGCTTATATATTAACAATATCATATATTAAAAATATTTATTCCATGAAGGAAGAAAAAAAATACTCTGTGCATCATGGAAGAAAATTCTAGATCTTGCAAAACTGTGGGGGGGGGGGGAAGAGGATTAAAAAAAAAAAATCTATCTACCATCACATAAAATTAACCTAAAAATGTGAAATTCCAGATAACTCCCATATGGTTAAAAAGGGTGAAGCCAGTCTTACTGTATGCTAAAATAAGTAAGCAATTCATTTAACAATTTATTTTTCCATGAGAAAAGTATCATTATTTAATGGAACAGTTCCCAGTTAGTAAAGTTTTATTTCAGTGTGACATTTCTCAAATCAATTTTATTGCAGCCAGAACACTGTTCATTTAACTGTACATAAAATAAACTATGATATATACACAACATATTAAGTTACAGGGCGTAAGTTTACAGTTTTTGGCAGATTCAGTTTAACAAAATGGAAATTGCATAACTTTAGTACTCAACCCCCCCTCAACTTCAGTTTGATACAAATATTACAAGATTTGTGGTGTCCCTGCTTGCTACTCATCTCTAAACTGCCTTAATTAAGCTAATATTTAAATCTCTAACATCTCACTGCTTTCTCTTACGTTCCGATTCTAGGCAAAATTTTTCATATGCTTCTTCTATTTCTGGATCCATCTCATCATCCATGTCATCAAAATACCTGTAAAAAAACCCCAAGCAAAATCTGTTATTTGTAAAGATTTTTTTTGAGAGAGAGAAACAGAAGATAAGTTATTTTTGTTAGTCTTTGGTGACAAAGGCATCCTGTAATAAGTAATGGTAAAGATATTACACTACTGTCTACAGGCAGGAGAAATCATGTTCATTAAGAAAAAAAGTTCTAAGGAACACAATTCAGTATTTTTTTAACTCCATATTAATAAAAAGGAGGATTGTTGCTTTAAAGAATCAGATATAGGAAGCCAACAATAAAGTGACTGAAATATATTCCCCACCTGACACCAACATATTCAGCTCATGCTTTAAGTGTAACTCATTATTACAAAAGATGATGAATATGAGAAAAACCTTAATACATAAATTTAGGGCACGACAGTGAAGAATGCAGACTCAGAATGAAGTCAAACAGCAAATTTAGGTACAATGAAGTGGCAGTATTCTTTTCCCTAACAATACTTCATGAAAAGCGTTATAGTTTCTTTTGTGATCACCAACAGAGCCTTCTATCAGACAAAACCACCAACATCAGTGGGACATCTTTCAGAACCAAAATGAAAAAATGACAACTGAACACTGCTCAACTTTGTGCAGCACCTAGAGATAATCTATGACAGATCCACATGACTGCTTAGCTTGTGAGATCTGATAGAAACAGCATCCTGAGAATGTATAGTTGCAACCTCTTTAAAAAGCTCACATTTGCCACTATGCTTTGGCCAATGTTAAAGTCGACTTGTGTTTTATTTTAGCCATTTCATGACTTGTAAGGTGGACAACTGAAACTATCATATCTGTTAAAGAGGTGGGAGAGAAGGTTAGCATGTTTCAATCTGAAGGCAAACCACAATAATTTAGCAGCTGTTCATTTGGGTGATATGCTTGGCCTCAAGCGAGGGATGAAGTCGGTGTTGAAAGAACTGTGATTACAAGGTGGGTGTGCTTGCCTCCTTGTCTCATGGTCCTGTAGGGTGGTTTTCTAATGATAATCACCGGAAGTTGTATTTTTAAAGATATTTCTGACTAGGCACTTCTGAAAATCCCAAGAGGTGCTCATCTGTATCTTTAGGTACTTTAAATACCTTTAAAAAT
>NW_017729024.1:152705500-152709251 GCF_001723915.1 Gavialis gangeticus | reverse complement strand
CTGAAACTATCATATCTGTTAAAGAGGTGGGAGAGAAGGTTAGCATGTTTCAATCTGAAGGCAAACCACAATAATTTAGCAGCTGTTCATTTGGGGGGTGGTAAACTTGCCCTGCTTTGATTTTCACTTGTAGTAGGATTGCGGAAGTTGGGAGGGGGGGCGGGAAATAGAATAGATCACTTAACCCATATTCAGAAGTAGCATATACCCTTTTTTAAATTACTGCAGTTGTTTCACCTGTCTACAGCCTTGAATACTTAAGAGTACAAGTATACACATAAAAAATTCTAGAATATTAAAGGGCCATTTTAAATTTTTAAATAGATCATTAGTGTGCTTACTTATAAAAGTGCAAAATATTTTATGGATGAGGAACATTTTTAAAATACTTAATTTCCTGAAATAAAAATTTTCATACAAGATTCTTGCAAAAAATCAGGAACAACTATTTACCGATCTACCTGCAGATGGCAAAATTAACAAAGGCAGAAGACAGGGTAGATTTGCATGTTATAGACTAAATAAATCATAAGCTTTCGTAAATAGCAGATTTACTTCAGACTGCAAGAAGCATGATTATAAATAGAAAGCAGTAATTAGAATGCAAAAGGGCAGGGAAGGAAGAAAGCAAAATGAGGAAGCACTGCTGAGAGGCAAGGTGGGTAGGAGACAAAAACAAAGCCATTAACCCACTTAGGAACATAGGGATTACATAAACTAATCCAGGTAATGGGAGAAAAATCCATAGTCTTAGTTTACAACAGGGGTGGGCAAAATACAGCCCACAGGCTCGATCCGGCCCACCAGACCATTCTATCCGGCTTGTGGGGCTCCTAGAATTTTTTTTAAAATTATTATTTATCTGCCCCGACTGCCTGTCAAAGATGACAGGAGCAAGTGGCAGCAGGACCCAGGGGAAGCCGGCAGCAGCAGTAGCAAGGCCCACCAGCCCTGCCCCACCCCTAGCCCCCAGCTGGAAGTTTCTGCCTTAGCAGAAGCTTCTAGCCTGGGGCCTTTCACTCCACTGGAGAGAGAAATTCAGGTAAGAATGGGTGGAGGGCAAGGAGGATCGCTGGTGCAGCAAGAGTCACCTGGGCCCAGCCAGTACTATGGAGTTCCCAGCTAGCAACCATGTGGTGCTCCGGCTGCATTGTGTAGTCCTGGCCCTGCAGCCAGAACTATGTGGTGCCGGAGCTGCAGGTGGGAAGCGAAGGAAAGCAATGGGGAAAGGCAGTGGTAGCAGGCAGGGTGGGGGAGTGGCAGTGGGTGGGAGCACGGAGCCCTGGAGGTCAGGGTCGGCAGCAGTAAGAGCCAGCTGGGAACCGTGGAGCTGAGCTGGCTCCTGCTGTGTTCTGCAGTTCTGACATTGCAGCCAGGAATAGCACGCTGCCAGGAGGTACCTGCAGCGCTTGGTTCCCAGCTACAACACTGTAGTAGTAGTAGTAGGAGCCAGCCCAGTCCCCACAGTTGCCAGCTGGCTCCTGCTGCCACCTCTACCATGGCATGCTTGCAGCTCCTACACTTGCAGCTGAGAAAGTCCCATGCTGAAGCCCACTGCCTTCCCCACCCCCTGCTGTGCAGGTCTTAGACTCTGCCTGGAGTGGAAGGAGCCCTGTCCCCTGCACAGTCCAGTGTGGGGTTTCCCCATACGAGGGCAGGAGCTGCAGGCATGCAGCGCAACATTTTTACCCTGATAGGTGACTACAAATTGTGCATTTATCATTTTCTGAGTGTCTAACATGAGACCTTAAGACTGATTTGCAGGCGTGTGAAGCCTTCACAGCTTCATATGATGTCTATGGGAGTTGTAGCTTTAGTATATGAAATTGTATATTGTTTAACAGTCTCAAAAAAGTTGGGGCCCAGGCCTCTTAAAAAAGACATTAAAAATCATTGGACAGTGTCATTTTATTCTCTTTTTGCCTCAATTCCACAACTCTAAAAGGAAGATGGCACCAGCACCGGTCTTAAATGTTTTTGAAACTCTCCTATGCGGTACTATATTGACGAATGCCACAGAAAAAGATTACAAGGAAAACAAAAATTCTTAAGTTAGAGCTTGATTTAAATAGTGTGCAGTAAAGAAGATATGAGGCCACACAATGAGCAAGCATAAAATTAAATAAGATAAATATATGGCTTGAAGGAACACCTCAAGAGACCACCCAGTCTCACTCTGCCCTGAAGCAGGTTAACTAAACCTACATCACTCACTAGGTGTTTGTCTAACTTGTTCTTAAAAACCTCCAGTACAAATTCCACAACAGGCCTAATAGCCCACTCTACTCCTGCACTATCCTTTTAATTGAAGTTTGTTTGATTTTTTTTAATACCCAACCTATTTTTTGTTGCTCCAGATTAAATCGGATTACTTCTTGCCCTACCCTCAATGAACATAGCAAACAATTACACACAGTCCTCTTTTTAACAACCATTTACATGTCTGAAGATCATCAGTATTGTCTGTTTCTTAATCTTGGCTTCTCTGCACTACATAAATTGAATTGTTTCCATTTTTCTTCATAGCTGATATTTTTCTAAACCTCTTATTCTTGTGGCTACCCTTTAGATTCTATCCAGTTTGGCTATATATTTCTTAAACTGTTGTGCCCCAAACTGGATATAGTCCTCCAGCTGAGGCCTCATCAGCAGAGGGGATTTATTATATATGACACCCCTGTTAATACCAAAGAATGACATTTGACTTTTTCCAACAGCATCACATTATTAACTCATTCAGTTTGTTGTCTACTATAATCCCAATGTCTTTTTCTTCACTACTGTTGCCAAGCCAACTATTCCCCATTTTGTATTACTGCATCCAAATTCTCTTTCCTAAGCACAGTCCTTTGCAATTGTTTACTGAATTTCCTCTTTGGATTTCAGATTTAATCAAGATCATTCTGAATTCCAAATTTGTCCTCCATAAGACTTGCAAGCCCGGTAAGGCTGGTATCAACCATAATTTTTTAATTGTACTTCCTATGACATCCATATTCCCTGACCTAGGAAGAAGCCCTATGGAGTCCTACTTGAACTCTCTTTGTAACTTGGCACTGAACCAGAGGATAGCTATTCTTTGCTATACCTCTCTCAGCAGCACAGAGGTAGAGAGGGATCTTGGAGTCATGACTGACTCCAGGATGAATACGAGTCACCAATGTGACGAAGCAATAGGCAGAGCCAATCGCACCCTGTCATACATCAACAGGGGCATCACTAACAGGTTCAGAGAGGTCTTGCTCCCCCTCTATGCAGCGCTGGTCTGGCCGCAGCTGGAGTACTGTGTCCAGTTCTGGGCGCCTCATTTCAAGAGGGACATGGAGAACCTGGAGAGGGTCCAGAGGAGGTACTACTTGTATGGTTGAGGGCCTCCGTGGCCAGCCCTATGAGAAGAGACTGAGGGACCTGAATCTCTTCAGTCTCCCCAAAAGGAGATTGAGGGGGGATCTTGTGGCTGCCTACAACCTTATCAGGGGCCACCAACAGGGACTTGGGGAAAGTCTGTTCACCAGGGCCCCCCTCGGAATCACGAGAAACAATGGCCACAAGCTGAGGGAGGATAGGTTTAGGTTAGATATTAGGAAGAACTACTTCACTGTAAAGGTGGCCAGAGCCTGGAATAGGCTTCCCAGAGAGGTGGTGCTCTCACCTTCCCTGGAAATCTTCAAGAGGAGACTGGATAGGCACCTGGCTGGGGTCTTATGACCCCTGCCACCCCCAGTGCTCCTTCCTGCCCATGGCAGGGGGT
>NW_017729024.1:152688131-152700500 GCF_001723915.1 Gavialis gangeticus | reverse complement strand
GCCCAGAGCAGGGGGTTGGACTAGATGATCTGTCTAGGTCCCTTCCGACTCAGTGATTCTATGATTTGAATACAATTTTTTCAGTCTTCATCATCGTGTCTCCAGTCCAACCTTTCTATACGGTCTGCTTCCAATATTCTGCACAAGCCACTGCTTCTGATGTTGGTGTTGCCAGATCTTATGGGGTGCATAGTGTTGCTACAGGGCATCTCAGAAGATGATCCATGGCTTGCTTCTCCTGACAAACACATTGGTTGATTGCATAGAGGTCCCACAATTTCAATGGAAAGTTGCATTTTCTGAGAGCCATTCTCAGTCTGTTCAGGCTCCGCTACTTACACCATTTGTAGTTGGAGCCTGATGCTAACTCCTTGCTGGGGGTAATTCCTCACTGGATCCATTCAATAGATTTGTTGCCTAGTTATTCCCATTCTTTTTGCCAGATGGTAGTTCTGGCTGATTCCAGTGATGTGGTCAATGGTATAGTAGATGACAAAAAAGCTATTTCTCAATGAGGCGTGACGGTGTGCCGAGTGATTTCCATACAGCAGGTAGCCGTCTTCTGACTCTTGTACCTGCCAGTTAATGTTGCCTGCTACTTTCCTCCTGATGTAAGGGGGTGCTATGCCATAATGCATATAGGCTAGAAACAGGGGTAGGTTTTAGGCAGCCTGTTATAGTTCTGCATGTATCATTTCATGGCAACTGTTGATCCTTCCAGATCATGGTATATGCATGAGAGGTCACCCAGACCGTCAATGCGTATGCCTAGGCAGGAAGTTTTTTTGTTTTTGTTTGGGGGTTTGTTTTTTTGCGGGGGGTGGGGGAAGCTGCCCAGACCTTTCATCCCCCATTTAGGCCACTGAGGCAAACAAGGATTCTACCACTAAACTTTGGGGGACTCCATGCATCAGTTAGGGCAGTGTCAATGTCTACTGTGACTTGAGCATTCCCAGGTGGGGCAGGCATATTTAGCCATGGAGAAACAGTGTTAAGGCAGTAGTGCATAGGGTGAACGATTGTGCTATCCACTTGGAATTTGTGAGCTTACAGAGAATGTTTTTTTTTGTATGTTGACCTTGGCTTTGGTATTTAATATGTGCTTTTTGTAACTAAGTGTATGGTCCAGCATTACCTCTAAATAGATGCGGTGTTTCTGATATATAAGACTGGTCACCCCAGGTGACATTCAGGTGTTGTCCTGCATCCCAGTTTCTCAGATGGAAAGAACAGATTCAGGTTTTGCTAGGGTTGAGTTTGAGATAATTATTTAGGTAATAATCTGACATCTCTTTCAGTGCCCTCTCCAGGATCTTCTTTGCATCCCTAAAATTCTTCTGCTGCGTGGTAATGCAGAGATTGTCAGCATAGATGAAGTGCTGACATTCGACAGGATCATTCGACATTTGATCATTAACATAGATGCTGAATAAAAGTGGAGTGAGCACACTGCCTTGTGGTAAGCCATTCTTTTGGGAGTGCCACCTACTTTTCTGGCCATTTAGTTCCACACAGAAGAGCCTGTTCTCCAAGAGGCTACAGATGGTCTGACTTAGATCTAAGTCATCAGTCATAAGGAACAGTTTGTGGATCATGCTGTGGTGCTGGACAGTATCATATGCAGCAGATACCTCAACAAATGCTGCACTAGTGATTAACTTCTGCTGGAAACCATCTTCAATATGTTGTGTGAGGTTTCAATAGTTGGCCTGCATGGGATCAACCTGGTCTAAAACCCGCTCGGGTCTCGTATAAGTCTGGAATTTATCAAGGGTGAAATTCAGTGCAGGATTAGACATTCATAGAGTTTGTAGGCAATGCTGAGGAGGGAGATTGGTCTAGTAACTTTTTGGTGATGTAAGATCTCTTCCTGATTTGGGCAGAGGTATGACTCTTGCCTTCCTTCATACAGATGGTATTTGTCTGGCATGTGTCTAATAGATCAAGGAGCCATTGCCTTGCAAGGGGTTCTAGGTATTGCATCATCTCAGTGAGTATGTTGCCTACTCCCGCTGACTTCCCATGTTTTAGTAGGCTTATGCCGACTGTCAATTTCTCTATAGTAAATTAATGGGTTAGGTCTTTAGGTGGTTGCTTGTCAGACAGTATAGTGATGGTGTTCTCCAGTGTTTCTTCTATGTAAGCGCTTCCCATTATTGAGAATGATGGTATATGATAAATACCTCCCTGTGGTGCATCCTGGGCAACTTCTGGAGGGTCATCTCCTAAAAGGCCAAATCTAACAACCACTCCAAAGATCAACCAAGCAAAGTCTGGCCCACTAAGACTAATACCATAACCCTCAATAAGTTGCTTTACATGTTGTGCTGGGACTTGGCTCTAAGGCAGGGGTGGACAAAGTGACAGATCCGGGCAGCACCTGGATTCTGTCTTCCGGCAGCCCTTGCTTGCATGGTAGGGCCGGTCTCCATGAAAACCCCAGCCACAGCTGCGCTGTGACAGTGCAAGGCTGGGGCTGCCAAGGAGACCAGCCCCAGCTGTGCTGGTAGGGCATGCGGCATGGCAGGGGGCTGCTCCAGAGCTGCTAGGATCTTGCAGTGGGGGCAGCTTGGTCGGGGCCAGGGTACAGCTGCAATCTTCAGCCTGCATGCTCCAGGCAGGGGCACACAGGCAGCACAGTGGCTCTGCCCTGGCTCCTTGCAGTGGTGGCAGCGTGGTCCAAAGCCAAGGAAAACTTGTGATCTGCTGCCAGGGCATCCCTGCCCCAAGCCTGCAGGCTGCAGATCATGCCTCTGCCCTGGTCCCAGACCAAGCTGCCTCCACTGCAAGGTCCCAGCAACTGCAGGGCAGCTCCCTGGCCTGCTGTGCACCCTGCTAGCGCAGCTGGGGCTGGTCTCCATGGCAATCCTAGCCTTGTACTATCACATCACAGCTGTTGCTGGGGTCTCCATGGAGACTGGCCCAGCCACGCAGGCACGGGCTGCTGGGAAATGGAGTCCACTGGTGGCTGGATCTGGCCTGCAGGCTGAACTTTGCCCACCCCTAATTTAAGTCTAAGTACGTTAAAAAAGCCCAAGGCAGAACTGACCATAGCTGTGTAGACTGGATCAGGAATGAACAGAACACACGTTCACCCTTCAGTGGGGGTGGGGGCGGGGGCGGCAGCAGGCAGATGCCTGCACTGTCTGAGGCCAGAAGGCAGAGGGCACTCCTGCATGCCTCCCAGTATGCTGGAAATTGCCAAAGGGCAACCAAGCGCAGCTGAGTGGGGTCATCCCTTACTGGATGTCAGGAACACATCCCCAACCCCCTGCTGTCACCATGGGCCCTCTCCCATGTCCAGCCCTAGGCTTCTAGAGTGGGATCCCTGCTGGTGGTGTCACGGGGGGTGGGCGCTCTGCAGACTGAAGGATTGGGTCCCCCAAAGGAACAGGGAGGGGGGGTGCAGGAATGGAGGCTTTGGCGGTCAGGCTGCAGCACTTCTGCCCAGTTGCAGCTCCTGGCTCAGCCAGCACACAGCCCAGAGTAGGCAGGGGGAGCAAACAGGGAGGCTTCCTGGCTTGGCTAGCTAGTGGGGTCCTTCTCTACAGCTCTGCCCCCCCATCAGCTACTACCTGGGCCCTCTGCTGGAGCCCCCTGCCCCAGCCCTCCTAGAGCTCAGGTCTGCACAGCAGGGGGGGCCTGTACAGCAAGAGCTTTTCCCTCTGCTACCTGGGTCAACTGGCCACCGGAGCTCTTCTCCATAGCCCTGTCCTCCTTCTAGCTGCTACCTTGCTGCTGTGTGGAGAGCCTCCGCTGCACAGGGCCTCCCAGCTGTGCAGATCTGAGCATTGAGGGGGGCAGGGGTTGGGAGCAGGGTCTTCATCCCCTTCCCCTACCCTCCCCCCTGCTGCCCGGTTCAACTGACAGGTGCAGGCACGATGCGGTGTTTGGGAGCACAGGCTTTGCTCCCTCAGTTCTGGGACAGCACAGGGTTGGGCTGGCCTAGTACCTGGTTGAAGCAAATGAGCATGGGGGAGGCTAGTCCACCTGCCCTGCAACATAGGGTTGGGGGGCCTGCAAAGGAGCCTGGGATGCCTGAGGTAGCACCCTAAGTTGAGTCTGGAGAGGAATCTGGTGCTGAAGTTTGATAGACCAGTCTAACATACACTGATTAAACCTGATACTGCATCGATCCAGGTCTATCTTAGACTGGATTCCACCATTTTTAAACCAGTCTATGTGCATTGAACTTCTGTTCTGTTACAGGTTTAGATCAGTTTCTGATCACTTATACTTGTTAGTATAATGTCTATACCTAGCTTAAAATTTTAAATGAAAATTATGGACACTCTCAATCAAATTAAATCAAATCTAAAGCAGAACATACGGATCTCCAGCTCCTGATAAGTCTGTTCCATTTTCTTCATAATCTGGAAACAAATCCTCTCTTTCAAGCAACTCTTGATATTTCTCTTGATAGTCTACAAACAGAAAAAAACCCTTCGTTTAGTACATAAGCATTTCTCAGAGGTCTTAACATGAGAATGTACCTTAGAACAGAGCAAACAGAGTCTTTTAAACTAAAATCCAACTACATGGTCCAAGCACAGTCTTTTTATCAGGCTTTGCAAACAAAACTGTCTATGCTGCATGATCTCCATTTCTGTTTTTACATGACTTTGCACTCACTTACCAAAGTCAAGCAGGAAATTCATTTCTCTGGACAAGTATGACAATAATCACAAGCTCCCTGAAGAGGGTACAAAATGCTCTGCCATAACTAGATGAAATAAAAGACCTTTTCCTACTAAGTACAAAATAAATACAAACATTTACAAAATACATTAGAGGGTTTTGGACTGTTTGGATGAATAGCAATAGGCGCTGGGGATGGATACACCAAACTTCTCTAGGCTGACCATGGGAAGCTAAGGCTGGGTTCTCCATTCCACAGGGAAAATGCTTGAAGATATTTGCATTCTTTAAGTCTAGGGCAGGATAGAACCATCTAAGTCTCTTGAGGATTACAAAAATAGTAAGTATATTTATCTCCATATGGTCTAAGCTTAAACCACAACTCTGTACCAACTTACCTAAACAATCCTCTTTCTGTGCTACTCTTTTGAGAGTCAATTGGGAAAAAAAAAGGAGTTTTGCCAATGAAATGAAACAAACCAAGACTTGAAGCTACAGCTACCCATTGCAGGGGTCCATGGAAAACAACAAGAGTTTTGTCTGACTGGTTGGTTCATCTCTCTTTCTGAGAAGCGTGTCTGCCCAAGCCACGGTGGCCTCTTTCTATCAATTTAGGTTTTCCTCCGTGTTAAATTTTCCAATTAGAAGCAAAGTATTCACTCCACACACTTCCATAGAGCTTAGACCTGAAGAACAGACCTTTTGCCAATTCTTTTTATGAAATGGCTCTTTCTGGAAAGTGATGTTATCCTGGAGGTGAAATTCTCTATAAAGAAATCTGCTACATGAACTAGACCATCGCCTGTAAGAACTAATAAATAAAGGACTTTTGAACATAAGGTTACCCAAGAGCCAAAGTTCAGGAGGCAGTTAACTCAAGAGGGCATACTATAAGAAGTAGTAAAGAGGATGACAGATCACATCACAGGCGAAAGTTACTAATAAATTTAGGAGGTGAGAATTAGGAGCGCACATAACATACAGAAATATTTCTTTTACCTCCAACAGCTGTGAAACAGAAAAACAGCAAAGCAGAATCAGCCAGCCATCCTCCTTTAAAAGGGGCAGTGATGTCCGAAGAGCTTTGCTTTTTTCCTTAGTCCCTGTTTGCTGGGTAGTAGGAAGATTCATACACTTCTGATAACAGGGCATCAATATTATTTGCCATTTATATGACCTTATTTTAAATCTTTATGCATATTTGGACAGGGCCTAGCTAGTTTCATGAAAATGAAAGCTAGAGGCCTACCTGGGTCTGCAGCAGTGAAAGGAACACCCTCAGAGGTATAAAATGTTGGCTCATTCTAAAATAAAAAATTGACACAAATTATCCACGTTTATAAAAACCTGAAAGTTATATTAATAGACTTCACTACTTCCAGAATATTTGTTACTGTTAAGAATACCTGTTTCTTTATTAACATATACTAACTTGAACAACTGATGTTTCTGAATGTATTCATACCATGAAATAGTTGGGGTCATTTTCCGGCGTTGCTTCCCTATATGTCGAGGTTACATGAACTCTACCCCAGTTACTTGACCGCAGTTCTACAAGTTTCAGAAGCATCTGCTTTACATCTCTGCAACAGATAAAAGCACCAAGACTGCTTAATACTCTACAGGAAATACTTCCTATAAAAATGTAAACTCAAAGCCTCTGTAATGTTGTGCATGCTGACTATGCAAGTTAAAGTACATTAAAATAATGTAACAGAGATTTGTAGCTAATAGCAAGAGAAACAGTAAGACAACAGCACTTCAGTAGCTAACAACTCTATTTTAAGTCCCTGAGTATCTGTGCAACTGCACGTGTGATAGAATGACTTGGTCTGAAGGAACAAATACTTAAGCTTGTTTAATACAGCAATATTATGCAGTCAATCACTTCAATTAGTTACACAAATATGTAAGAGAATGACATTGTAATGGTAAATCCCAGTCTCCCCAAAATTAAGCTTTATTAAAATCCAGGCCTGAATACACAATGTAAGATAAATACCATATTTTCTCATATGCTACCCATACCATTCGCCCCAAAATCAGCCCCCCAAAACTAAGGTGCATGAACTGGGGAAGCTGTTTTCTTCACTGGAAAAGTAGCAAGCCTAGAGACATTGTATACCATGCAGCTACCAAGATGGCGGAGTCCTGGGTTAACCCTTTCACAGCCATAGGTATTGGCTAAGCACTGTAACATGCCTGAAGCAGCAAGTTAACTAGCTGATGAGGCCTGTGATATGGAAATGCCACTTTTTTTTTTTTTTTTTTTTTTTTTTTTTTTTTTTTTTTTTTTTTTTTTTACAGGAACTTGTATATAAAAAACTACTTACAGCATATGGTTAACACTCTTGCTACTACCTTTGCAACTTTCTGGGGCATAAGCTTGTGTGACCTACAGTAAGTACACCTAGGAACATAGAATAAATTTGGCATTGCAGGAGACAGTCTGCCACACAACCAAGTTCCTGATGCCATATTTCCTAGACACTCCATCTTTTTAAGAGGACTTACTCTGTCAGTCAGACATGACTGGGAAAATTACATACATACATACTTATGGGGAAAAAAACATATATGGAAAAAACCACTCCAAAAACTGAAACCAACAAAAAAACCAAATCAAACCGAAAAACAAGGTACGCTTTTTCTTAGGGACCTATGTGTTCTTAGAATATAGTACGACATGTACTTGATTTTAAGATAAGACCCTCACCCCCCCAGTTTAACACGAGGAAAAAAGCCCCACGCCTTAGAATCATGTATGGAAGGGTGGAAGGGGAAAGCGGGGGGAGAAGTAGGGCTGCCAACCCTCCTGGATTGGCCGAGCATCTACCAGCATCAGCATCCATTTCCTGGTTTCTATTAAAAGCAATCCGGGAGATTTCAATAGGATATTTTAAGAAAAATTAAATTAATGACATTATGTCATGTTGGAACCCCCACCTCTGCACCCTGCCAACTCTCTCCCCTCCCCCGACTTCCACACCCTGGCAACTCTCTCCTTCCCTCCCTCCCCCCCGCACCCGACACACACATCCTCTGCTCAAGCAAGGGGCAAGCTGTTTGATCTCCCCACACCACCTGCCCCACAACTGCCTGCCCCCCTGCAGTGGTGGTAGGATGCGAATTAAAAAAAGACAATCCCTCAATAGTTAAATTATATATACACACTGAAAGTTATAATCAATTTACAATTTTTTCATGAACAGAATGTAATGATTGGGTATTGGGGATTTTAAATTCAGGGTAGTCTTAGGATGGAGTAGATATGGTAGTTCAAAACTATGTTTTACAGGTTATATGCATTTTATATAATTTTATGTACAACAACAAATGACAAAGTTGCTTCTCTAATTTAGGCTTAGCACCCACTCAGAAATAGGAAAACATGAAAAAAATGAAATGCTAAATTTAATAAGCTGTATGTATGGTTAATGCCTGTACTATTTCAGCATTAACATTCTTTCCAGCTATCTACTGTTGTCAAAGTTTGACAGGTCTTCCTCAAATTTTGGTTAATCAAACCATCATTCTGAAATTCTAGCAACAGGGACTTCCCTTAGTCATTCCTTGGCAGGAAGATATGGTAGTTAAATTTAGGTCCATGAAATGTCTGACAGCAATAGAAAAAAAAAGGTAATCTCTCTCAGCTTGTTACTTTGAAAAAAATATCCATGAACCCAGAGCATGATAAAACAATAAAAAGTAATCTCTCATAAATTATTTAAAGTGAATGCTGATAATAAACAAAATACATAGTAGATACTTCTTTAGATTTACAGACACCCAAGAGCCATAGTCTTTTGGTGGGTGGAATAAAAATTCTACCCATGTTCAGGTGGTCACTTAACTTGGTATTTCTCCTAGCAGTCCTTATAGAATAGGAAATGCTTTTCACATCTAAGTAGCCCATGAAATCCTGAAGATACAAAGACTTGTTCTATGCTGTGGTATACTTTCAGATACATTTTTCTTCACCAGGCTGGATGCAAAGAAATGGCTTTTCTACCACTTCTCAATTATAATCAATACAGTACCAAAGGCATCTGCTCCCCTCCCCCAAATAGTTCAGCAGATTAACAGTTTATGTAAAATAGAAAATAACTCAATTCTGAAGCAGCAGATCAGGGAAAAAGCACAGGGTAGGAAGCAGAAAGAAGAGCAGCATATCAGGCAGGGGAAGGGGATCAGAGTGGTAGTCAGAGAAAGTGGGAGGCTAATGCGTGTCACGACTGATGAAAAGATTGGCCCCCAATGTGCTAGAGAAAGTGAGTCACCCACACATTGCCCTTTTTCAGCATGTTATATACAATATCCTGCTCTAGCCGGAATAAAACATTAATTTATAAAGTGGTAGAGAATATCCTTCTCTGACACTATAAAATTACTTCTACCTATGCATTCTTTTATCTTAATACAAAGCAGTTCAATTTAGAAGCGTTACAGTTTCAAATTTGGAATATGAGGACAAAGGTCAACAGCATATGAACAATATGCAACATTTATTTCCTATTCTGTTTTAATCCACCAAATACATGTAGTATATACACTTTAACAAAGTGGATTTTTTTAAACAAAACCCAAGAAATACTAAGTTTCTTCAACAAATGCAAAAATTATACCATTTACTAGAGAACATCAGTTATAAAAAAAGGATATTAACACTTATGATTAAGCTTGTATTGGTTGCTCAAAAATGTGTCTCTGAACAAACATAAAAACCTCTATTTATTCAGAAACAAAATTTTGTAACATGGAAATACCATACAAATATTAAATTTTAGCTTGTAAGAACAAAGACTTGTTAAGATTCGTCAAACTGATTTCTGCACCTTGATTATATTTAAATTTTTACTGTACTTGGTTTCACAATCCCAAAAAAACAGAGGGAAAAAGCCCCCCACAACTTGCACACGAATAAGAAAAGCAACACAACATAACGAACAGCTAATTGTCCTTCCCACCTGCTGCAATGTGCATCCAAGACAACATTTTCAATCCTTTGGATCATTTCATCCATATCAGTCTTTCCTTTTTCTTTCCATGCATCTTCTAAAACTGACCCTGTCAACTGAATAATGCACATTATTAACAAACATTTAGTTAACTATGAAAAACTATAGAAAAGCAGAGTTGTTAAGAGGTCATGGAAAGCAATGACACATTATTTTGTTTTCTGAAAAGAAAACCTAATAACTTATTTCTTTCATATTTCTTCAGTTTTGAAACATGAGCTTCATAAAACAGATACATTTTTAGTAGGCAGGTCACCAGCGACTGATTTGTTCTCGTCACCAAGGATCATCCAGCATTTACATTGCCAAGTTACCAACAGACCCTTCCCTCCTAGAACTCTTGGTTCAGGAATGATATCTTCTATTAGACCAAACTAAAACATCACAAAAAAAATTATGTTCCTGTTTAGCTTTCAGGCACATGAACCCTTCCTCAGGCTCAAGGAAAATAAAAGATGGTAAAAAGTCCCCATAGGTAAAAAATAAACTTCATTTTGCACAGAGGAAGCTGAAGGTGGAAGTTTGTTCCTTTGGGTCCATGAAAGTGTCTTTGTGAGTTGCTCTTTGATGTGCAGATAAGGCAAGATAACTTCCCTGGTGATGTCACATGGCAGAAAGGCAGGGAGGTATAGAAATCTGTCTTGCTGTTCAGCAATGAAGTTCTAGAGTTTTTCATTTCTTTTAGTGTTAGACCAACACAGCTACCAAATACATCCCTGAAACATGGAAGATGCCAAATTTTAGCCTATTTTGGATTTAAACGTCATGTTGAACAATAAGAAAGATTTCTACACCTCTCTGCCTTTCTGCCATATGACACCACCAGGGAAGGAATCCTGCCTTATCTGCACATCAAAGAGCGCCTCACTACTCATCGACCCAGAGGAACAGACTTCCACCTTCCGTTTCCTCTGTGCAAAATGAAATTTATTTTCTACCTATGGGGTCTTTTTACCGTCTTTCATAGTTTCATAATAGCTAGGGTCATGAGGGACTTGAACAGATCATCTAGCCTGACCCCCTGCCACAGGCAGGAATGAATGCTGGGTTCACAAGACCCCAGACAGGTGACCATCTAAACATTTTTGAATTTGCCTAAGGGAGGGGTGAGGACCGCTTCCCTAGGAAGCTGGTTCCAGATTCTGGCCACCCTAACTGTAAAATATTGCCTTCTGATTTCTAACCTAAAACTAATCTCCATCAGACTATTACCATTGTTTCTTGTCACCCCAGGTGGTGCTGGGGAGAACAGGGCTCTTCCTATTTGCTGATGATCTCCCCTGATGAGTTTGTAGGAGTCTGAGTCTTTAATTTTCCCTGAACCTGAGGAAGGGCATGTGTGCCCGAAAGCCTGCAGAAAAAGATTTTTTTTTTTTGCAATTTCTTAGTTGGCCTAATAAAAGATGGCTATACCCTGTAAAGGAGGGATCGAGTGGACAAAAGGGGCGGGGGCATAGCTCTCTCTGTCAAGGAAAGCTACACATACCTGCAAGCTGACATTGACACCCACGGTGGATCACTTGAGACCCTCTGGGTTAAAATCCATGGGGAACACAGTACAGGGGATACTATGGTGGGGGTCTACTACAGACCTCCTACCCAGAGTCAAGACCTTGATGAGGAGTTCACCAGAGAATTGGCTGAGGCCACACGATCCCAGTGTATGGTTCTCATGGGAGATTTTAACTACCCAGACATCTTGTGGGAGGAGGGCTCAGCCAAATCCAAGCGGTCGCAAAGCTTTTTCTCTTGTGTAGATGACCTCTATCTGATACAGGAAGCCTATGAGTCGACAAGAGGTAAAGCGCTGCTTGACCTTGTACTGGCAACCAGGGATGACCTAATCAGCAACCTAACGATCGAAGGGAAGCTGGGTGACAGTGACCAAGAGTTGATCACCTTCACCATCTGCCGCAAAGCTGGCAAGTCAGTCAGTAATACAGAAGTTCTTGACTTCAGGAAAGCTGACTTTGACAACCTAAGGAGGTTTGTCAGAGAGGCCCTAAAAGGCCACAACCCAGTGGTGAGGGGTGTTTAGGACAAGTGGTTGCTCCTCAAGGGAGCAATCCTGAATGCACAAGCAAAGTCCATCCCATCTCAGAGGAAAGGCAGCAAAAGGGCACAGCAGCCCCCTTGGCTCTCCAGGGAACTGGCGGATCTCCTGCGTCTTAAAAGGAAGACCTACAAAGGATGGAGGACTGGAACTGCCACCAAGGAGGAATACTCTGCTCTGGTCCAGACTTGCAGAGAGCAAATCAGGAAAGCCAAGGCTGTGATGGAACTCCAGCTAGCCACAAACATCAAGGAAAATAAAAAGTCCTTTTTTAGTTATGTGGGGAGCTGGAGGAAAAGCAAGGGCAACAATGGATCCCTGCTAAACCAGGTGGGGCAACTGACAACTGACGCCCAGGAAAAAGCAAACTTGCTAAATGGGTACTTTGCGTCAGATTTCCACCATTCCCATAGGACGGCCCTGACCCATAGGCCTCCCTGCCTATGGGTCACGAAAGCCAAGGCGAGGGAGATTCCTTGCCCTCCATCGAGGCTGATCTTGTGAAGGAACACCTTGACAGGCTGGATACCTTCAAGTCAGCTGGCCCTGGCAGGTTACACCCAAGGGTACTCAGGGAGCTGGCAAGCATCATAGCTCAGCCCCTGGCATGGATCTTTCAGAGCTCCTGGCGCTCTGGTGAAGTGCCCGATGATTGGAAGA
>NW_017729024.1:152663342-152683131 GCF_001723915.1 Gavialis gangeticus | reverse complement strand
ATAAATTTATCAGGGATGCTCATCAGGATCTGGGCGAACGTCTGTTCACCAGAGCACCCAAAGGGATGACAAGATCGAACAGTCACAAATTCCGCTGCGACCGATTCAGGCTGGACATAAGAAAGAATTTCTTCACTGTCCGAGCCCCCAAGTTTTGGAATAGACTGCTGCTGGAGGTGGTTCAAGCGCCCACTTTGAACGCCTTCAAGACACATTTGGATGCGTATCTTGCTGGGATCCTATGATCCCTGCTGACTTCCTGTCCCTGGGGCAGGGGATTGGAGTCGATGATCCTCTGGGGTCCCTTCCAGCCCAAATGTCTATGAAATCTATGAAAAGTTATAGTTTCTGAACCAATAGTTCTACAGTTTTGCATTTCTTTTTGTCTCAGACCAATACGGCTACCAAATACACCCCTTCCCCGTTCATGCATTTACAATTCTCCAGTATATTCTAATATGCATACAAAGGGTTTACTTGTCAAGCAGGAAACTTATACACCTAGCAATCAGCTTTTCCTGCAAGCCTGTCAGCCAACAGCTGGCAGCAAGAGCCTTACTCTGTTCAGCAGAGGTAAAGAAACTGCTGGTAGAAGGGAGGATTCTGTTGCCACCAGATAACTTAAGTGCAGATGCTCTGTTCACAAAACTTTTGAGTCCCATTCTCAAAGCTTCTCCTGGTGGCAGAAATTCCTTTTGCCAAGCAGAATTTTGTACTGTGTGGTACAGTCTGCTTAGGCTACAGCACAGGCAAAGGAGATGAATGGCTGACGTAGATGCCAAGGACAACCATACTGCTTCAAGAACTTGGAATTACAATCAACCTTAAGGTGTTAATTGGCAGGCCTATGCCCAGCAATTCAGGACAGAAAAAAAAAAAGCCAGGCACGCTAAATTAATTGCAAGTGGACCATTTCATGTAGAAATTAGCAAAATTAGGCAAAGTGTGCCGGCCATTTTTCTGTTTACCAAACCCTTCAGATGTTCTTAGAATGTACAGGAGAAATACAAGTATAGTTTACAGTTTGTACCATTTGCACTTTATGAAGCAAGGGCACTTCTAGAGCCCCAACTCAATCATGAGCAAAGCAAGCAGGGTCTGGCAGAAGTACCTGAGCCCAAAGGCCCCCTGGTAATGCTCCCACTACCAGTCCATACAGTTAAGCAATGTGGCAGAGGTGTCACAAATTAGCCCCTCACATTCCACGTGCTGTTCTAATCCTCATCCCCTTCTCCTGTCCCATTTGCTGCTCTGTTTCCTGCTTACTGCTTTCTCCTTTGTGCTTTATCTGCCACTGTGCTGCCTGCCCCTTCCCTGACCTGCTGCAGGACAGAGACACAGACAGAGGTTGCCTGCGCCAGTTATGGTACACATACCATACACTGATCACCCCTGCTGTAAAGCCTTTGGCCACAGTTTTTGAGCAATGCCACTAGAATCTAGGAATTATGACAGAAACCACAGCAAGGACCTTTACATGCACATCATGCAGACTAATCAAAAGATTTATCAAGCAATCAGGAATTGTATGACCAGACAGGCTGGGGATTACATAAGAATCCAAAAAGCCAGGCTGAAACTGATGCTACGGCAAGCCCTCTCAGTGGCTAGTATGGTACTGCCGTGGAAAGTTTCTACACATGCTATATTACACTACAACTCCATGGCAAGATTTAAAATTCTTTTTTCCAAGTACCACCTGTCTTCCACCATGCTTGGCAAACCTGAAGCCCCTGTCTGTTTGTGATTGAGCCCCTTCTTTTAGCATTCTCAGAGTGACACCCATACCAGATGCTTAAAGCTCTAATTTTATTGCTCTTTGTTATTTAACACAATAACTTGCTACCCACTTCCCATATCCCAGTTTGAGCTGCTTCCTACTTGCTCCTCCATCCATGTACTAACTGCCTTCCTCAGCATCCTGGCTCTCAAGATGCTGACACCACGTGGGTCAACAATAGTCAAACAACCCTAACCAGATCTTGAATGAGGACTCTGCCAGCTTTTCAGATTTCTCCAGAACTGTGAGAAAAAAAAGACACTTTAAACACCTGAACAAACATCCTGATTTTTCAGAAGTGGTGTGAAGGAGTTCAGCACCTTTCAACAAGGCTTCTTATATACCAAAATATGCATTTAGAAACCTCATCATCAAAGAAACCCATATAAGAAAATAATGGCAAATGTTCATTAGGCAATGATTAAATGTTAGAAGGACTATAAAAGACTGAAATCAGGGTCTGGTCGATATATAAATAAGCAAGTATTTCTTAAACATTGTATAATACAAGTACATTTGCAGTTAAGTTTACTAGTATTATTTATTTATTTATTTATTTTTATGGAAAATGTAACACAGGGGGACTTGGTATTTTTTCAAACTCTCAAAAGGCAGGGGTAGGGCTGTGCAGGGCTCTTCTCAGTGGGGGTTGGGCTTGGAGGAGGTGCCAGGGGCGCTGGGAGGATGCTGCATCTACCCAAATTTTGCTGAAATGTGGTTTTCAACACTCTACTGTATTCTGTAAAGAGAGAATCCTGAATAGTGAAATCTTCCTACCTTTAGTAACTTTACTGCACAGATCAAATTATTGTCCACAGGATTAGAAAAAAGTGCATTTAGTAATTCCCGCAGGCCAACCTGAAGAATCTCAGCTCGTGTTACCTGTCCTTTTGTTCCCTTAATCTGCAAAAGATCATAAATAATTTTCTGAGAAAATAGATTAGAATACTTTCATAAATTTGTTCTCCAGATTTCCCTCTTCTATTCTGTAGATTGTTTTGTGATACATGAAGTAGATTGGCTTTACAGGTACAGGAGATACAGGTAATACTGTAAATAAAAGATTTTTAGAAGCTCCTGAAGTATTTTTCAGATAAAATTTGACATATACAGAATATGATAATATTATAAACTGATTTTATTAACACTTGTTTGGGAGGAGCTGTAAAATGTTTGATTCCATTATGAATGATGCATGTCATCCTAAGATCTTTGTAGTTAAAGTTACCTTCTAATACATAATTTTGTAATCTCTGCTCTCAGAAGGATCATGTTTTGGATACAAGTTTAGGCATGAAAAAACATCTACAACTATTGAATAAGGAAAACAGAAATATAAAAATTTACATGATTCAGGACATGAAGCAAAAATACTAACAGTCAAAAGTTAGGGAGGAATTTCTTCTAAAACAGTGGTACTCATCTTTTTTAAACTTAAGGCACCCCTTAGAAAATGCCAGCTCACTTCTACGTGTTTTTGACTACATAAAAATAAGAGCAATTCTTCCGTTGTAAAGAATTCAGAAAGACAAGAACAGGTCAGATTGGTTTTAGCACTACGGATTCTTATTTCAAAGCTCTGAGTTTATCTTGAGAAGCTCTTGGAAACCAAAAGTGTTCAAGCTTTTTCTCCCAGGGAAAAATGGCCACTCCAGGAGAAAAATAACCTGGGAATAACACAGTTAAATCACTCCTAGGAGAGTATCTCCTGGGACAGTGAATGTACATGCCATGGCTTCTCTCAGAAGAGAGCATAATCAGGGACCTACCAAAATTGCAATTTTGTGGACAACGTGAAACCAGCATTGCCTGCAAAAATCCATACAGAAAGAAAAAAAAAGAACTACTTACTGAAAATAAAATGCTGGCTCCCCAGCACTTTTGCCAATGGGTCCTGCCCAGAGGTGTTTGCCCCTCCAGCAGGGGAAGGGAGCAGGAGAGTCATTTGGGGGCAGTGGGGATCTGTGTGGCCAGGCCAGAAGTGCCAGAGGCCAATGCTGATGCTGTCAGGGGTAGGGTGACTGTGGCCAGGCCACTTGGCACAGCACAAGGACCCCAGCCAATGGCAGAGGGGTGCCACGGGATCTCTGGTGATGATGCAGAACTTCTTACCTCTAGGTTAAGATACAGTTCAGCTAAGAACAGCACAAATGCATGAAATTGTTTTCGAGTAACCTCATCTCCTTTTGCTGCTTGATCTCTGTTTTCATATTCCGTTTGACATCTAAAAAAAAGAAAAAAAACCCTTCAGTATCAAATTATTCTTCTCAGCAGGCATTCTAGAGTTGAAGAAAGATTTAACTGTTACATAAGACAATATTATGCAGAACTAATATACAAAATGTAGGAACCTACCAAATTCACAGCAGAAGTGGGGTGCAATGCGGTTCTTTTAACCTTGCAGGTTCCCCCGCATGCTCCTCCACTGCTAACTGGTGAAAGGGCCATGCTTGCAGCTCATTTTGATTGGTGGGGAAGCAAAAACTGCGGTTTTAAATATGGCGCCATTTTTGCCTCCTGCCACTGAGGGGCCCTGGTGGCCCCAATGCTTGTTACTGACCAGTGGGGAGGCAAAAACCACACCATATTTAAAACCATGGTTTTTGTTTCCCTGATAAATCGGGAGGGAGTGGTGCATCACCTCTGCCAATCAATGGCTGGGGAGGTGACACACGGGGGAACATGAAAGATTAAGGGAGCTATCGTGTTCTCTACTTCTGCTGTGAATTTGGTAGGTCCTTATCAATATGGATTAGAAAAAACAGAATGCAGGGTGTCAATAAAAGTACTGGTTTATGACAGAAAATAGAGAACTTTAAACATACTATTTTTCTGACATAAAAATTGAATCTATGATCCCCAAAAAAGGCAAAATATTTTAAGTGCAGAAAGAATGGAGACAAACAGCAGAGTGAAATAGCACATTACAGTATCTATACAATACATGACAGGTGGCATGTTACATATTGAAAAATAGGTCCATAGTGCAACTTGGATGTATACAAAAGTGGTTAGGTTTATTTCAATAATACTTTTATATCCTCCTGAACCACATTAGACATTTAACATATGTTGCGGTTCTATTTTTGGTTCATCACAACAATCTGACACAAACTGTAAAAAAGTTAAGATCCATAATCACACAAGCTACAAGTAATAGAAATTGCATAATTACAATAAGAAGGGATTATGGATCACTTTTTTCTAGAACTTTTAACTACCTGTATCAAACGGGATGTGTTACTGTGCATTTTAGTAGAATACAAATTTACAAGCATGTCAATAAGGAGAATTTCATAGACAGCCTCTTTTTCAATTGGCAAGCTTTACCACTGTTTACAAGATTGTTATAAAGCTGAGAAGTCTGAACATCTTTGAATACTACATTAGGACTAAAAGATGAAAGAGATGTGGTTGGTACCATAATTAATGTTATTTCTTTGAATTTTAATGATAGTGTTGAAGTAATGTTGTAGTTATGATGGTCTGTGGAATATGCAAGAGGCAAGGACTTTTTCTGGACCAATGGTATAGCTGGAAGAGTTTTTGGACAAGCTTTGGGACACCAAGCTAAGGAAGGCTACCCTACCTTAGGTCTTTATTTTTACTGTCAATATAAAATAGGAGATGAACACAAGCAGCCCTGACTTCAAGTTTTCTGTATGGAATAGTAAGTCAAATATTCTTAAATACAATCATACTTCTAATACGACACTTGAGAGCAGAGAACAAGTGCAATTCATTGACTAAATTCAGGACTGGGAATCATAAACGTTGCTTTATGGTCTTGGTCAAATAAACTACTCAAATTACATTTCCAAACCTGAGCTACTACAGCTTTTCTTTCAAACAAGGTGCCATAATTTATTCTCAAAAGTTAGACTCCACAGTCAAAACCATGCACCCAGAGTTCCTACAACATGATAAATGTAGAGGTATTTGGTATTAACTTTTATCCCCAAATAAAGAGGGGCTAAGAGGGAAATAACGGAGATTTTACCCTGAACAAACAAGGGTAAGAAATCCAGGACCTCAGGTGTCTACTCCTAGGCCAAGAAAAGCTACAGAGGGCTTCTGTAATTAATACATATTAAAAAACAACTTTCAAAAGCTGTACATCATTAATGAAGACACTATCTCCAGTTTCATTTGTTATAATAAAACAGAAAAAAAACAAGGACTAAAATTTAAACTGAACTTATTTTTTAACAAAGTTTACTATGTATGTAACAACTGAACTCCATCTCTCAATCACCGGTTCACTACTAGCTGGAATAAAAATCAGAATTCCATTATCTTCAGAGAAGTAAAATAATGAAAAAAATAAACATTCTGAAAACTAGTAAAATTGGCAAAATATAAAGTAAGAACTGTGTGAAAATTAAACAGATCATACTTTAAAGTTATTGTGAGACCGAAAAAACTATTATCTAGCGGCTGGCATCTTAATCATTAAATGTAAACTATCTTAATCTTTCTAAATACTATGCTTGCAAATAAATTGAGGTAGACTTTTTAATACTCAATACCACACAAAATGCCCTTGTTCAAAAAGGGGAAGTTTTACTAATCATAAGACCCTTTGCAAAATGCATTCAATCCATATAGTCATCAAATGCAATATAAAAGAAAACAATGTCCATGCAATTTCTAGTTTTTCTTCTTGGAGGGAAAAGGGTTAGGTATTCAGATTTGCCAAAGGGAAAAACACAGCATTGCTTTTTATTACCCAGTGGATTTCTCCTGACTGACACAATGATGAGAAGTTTTGAAGGTTATTTTACCTTTGCTACTAATTGTATTTGAACAATTTAAGGAGTCAATTTAAATTTATCCCTTAAGTTCATTAATAACCTCAAGCTTCACACAACACATTTCAAGAGATAGTCCATTTGAAAAATAATAATTTATGTCAATTAGAAACAAGTCATTATTACAAGTAACAAAAGATGTAGCAGGTCAGCTCCACATCCTGGACAGGCATGGCATTCCAGGACAGTGTCAGCTGCCATGGCCAGTCACCCCTGCAGCAACATATTTTTGTACCCTTTTCCCTTGCCCAGTTTCACTACTGCAAGTAACACCTAAGCATACTGTAATAACTTAAGGAAATTTAGGGGAAGCAAATTAATCTCTCCCCCCATTTCATAAGTTCACCCACTCATATAAAGCCTGCTTCAAAGTTTCCCCGGGGGGGGCGTCCAAAACATTTGGCCCCATGGACAGGATGAGTTGTGCAGGACTAGTCCACAGGCCAGAGCCAGAGTGCAGTGCTGTGTCATCTGGCCATGAGACTGGAAATTTGGTGGCCATATTTGGTGGCAGTATGAAAGCCATTGTTTGTCTTGTTGCCAAATTTCCTGTCCAAGAAGAGACAATATGGCTCTGTGGATCAGATCCACAGGTGGTATCTGTTAGCTTTATACCACTGCCCTATATTGTCAGTTGCTCAGCCTATACATGAAAATATTCTGTAAAAATTAAATATGGAAGAAAAAAACTAGCAAAAATTGGTAAGTATACTCAAAGTTAGTTAGAGTAAAGAACAACACTTTTTAAACTGACTAGATTTCAAACTGCCAGTGTAATGTATTGGAAACTATAATCTTTAAATATAGAATTACCTCAACAGAAGTCCAGATTCAAAAGAATGTGCCTTACTAACAGAACTCTGAAATGAGAATGCTTTTGTTATGAATTTAACTTCTCTTCTAACCTTATAGACATACTTTTCTACTTGTATACTCAAATATGAAAAAAGCTTTTCGAAATTAAAATGCAGTGTATTCAAATCCAGAATTTTTTTTAACTTCAACATTTCTGGAAATGTAAAATGAAGTGTTTGCTAATAATCAGCCGTATTGACATGCAAGAAGAATTCAGAAGCAATATGGTGCTACAGAAAAGAGTCTTCACTCTTGAATTTCAGGGGTAGGTTGAAAATAGCATCTTTCTTTTTATTCAGGGGAGGCCATCTCTACATGGAAAGTAATGGACACCTTTACAAAGGACTGGGGAGAATTTTACAGTCCTGAAGAAAGCTTTTCCAAAGTGTTCTAACCAACAGGTTATTCAACTGGCAGCCCAGGGGCTGCATGCAGCCCACAGGCTACTGCTCAGCTGCCACTCCCTTTCCTCATCCCCCCTCTATTGCCTCTTCCTGTGACAGCTGGGTTCTGCAGATGCCCTTCTCTCCTCCAACTTCTACTTCCTGCCACACTCCTGGGGGCTGAGGTGCCCAAGCTGTGCACCAGGGGCACCGTGTAGGGGGTGCACATGCATGACCTGAGAGTGCAGGTGCATCCCGTGTCAGACTGCACTCCCTGTGTAGCTGGTGGGCAGCAGGGCAAGGCTGGAGTACCAGTGCTCCCCCTGCAAGCACTGGTTGGGGAGCAGGGCTGTCAGCAAAAGCGGCTGCACTGCTTCCGGAAGTGGCCAGAGCTCCAGAAGCAGCGCGGCCACTTTTACGATGAGCTAGATTGACACCCCCGCAGCCAGCAGGACTGGCAACCAGGGGACCCCCCAACCTGGTCACTGACTGGTGTCAGGGGGAGGCATGTACTCCCACCCCCCCCAACTCAAGAGGCACTAGACACCCATGCTGTGCACGCAGCAGTGGGAGGGTCCGGATTGCCTGCATGGCAGGTGGGAAATGAACTGGGCTGCAAGCACAGCCAGAAGGCAAGTGAGCTGGGCTGCTTGTGCAGCTGGGGTGGGCTGCACACACACCGGGTGACTTCCAGGTCTGCAGCCTGTTGTCCCTGGAAGTTGGACAGCCCTGATCTTTTACTTCACTGACATTCTGTTTCAACACTGACAAGTTTGTAACTTCCACTTAAAATCTCAAAATCTCAACTTTATTTTCAAAGGAGTGAAACACACATTAAACACACTACAGTGAGAGTGAAAACAACAGAAAGTAAGCACATTTTTAAGCTTACTCACTTTACCAGTACAATTACAGATACTGACCTTTGAAGCAATAACTGCCGAAAGTTTCCACTTTGTGGATTTATGGTTAAATGATGAGACAGATAGTTGCACAACCTTGCTCCCATGTAGGAAAAATTGGGGACAGATGTTGCCTTCAAAATAAGTATAAAAACCATTCAGAAGAAAGGAGGTTAGCTTATTAAGCAATTAAACATTATATACTCTTTCATTTGGTAAATACTAATAAATGCCTAAAAAACTGGCTCTCTCATCGCTAATAGCAGAAAAAAACCACTACAACCATTCCCATCTGTATTATGAAGTCAGTTTTAACAAGGGATTACACCAAAGCTACTGCTAATTCAAAACCCAAGTTTTCCCACAAAATGAATTAATGACGACTGTCATTTTTATAGTCAAAAGTCTGAGGCTGTCCTCAGCCCCCCATCCTCACTGTAATCAATGCCCAGAATATCTGAAAGCCACTCTTAGCTGGCAGTATATTGTTCAAGGGAGAAAATTCCAAGCTGTGGTCTACAGACTATGTCATCATTTCCTTTTTCAATTACAAATTTGAATATAAAGGGTGCACAATAGTCTGAGAGAAATGGCAAGTGTTAGCAAAAGATGGCTGGTCTAAAAGTCAGGACACTTCTGGTTCTCAGTATACAGTTCAGAAACAATCTGAGAACCACTAAACTAGAAATAATGCTCATTTTTAGATTCAGTCACCTGCTCTCTAAAGAGCATGCATACATATGCACCATACATAACAGAGTTTATAGGCACAGAGAAAGAGACAAATTTTGGAATACCAGTGTAAAAACTTTCTAATGTTATCTGTATGAAGCAATAAGAAATTTAAAAACTAGAAATCTCTGAAGAATTAATCATTTCTGCTGAGAAAGGGTTATGGCAAGGGAATTCTATAAACTGCTGTTAGATTTTGAAGAATCGAGTAAATATGATACTCTTAAGATGACTTTTCCCCCGTTTGACACAGGGAGAAGCCCCCCCAATCAGGTACGATGGTGCTGTGGGGGGCAGGTGGCTGCTGTGGCTTGGGCTCCAGCCTCTACCCATGGTTAGGCCTCAACCCTCGCTGCCTCTACATGCTGTCATCTCCACCCTGAAGCCTCTTCCCCAACCCCCCATTTCCACACAGCCTGTGCAAGACAGAAGCCTTCCCCTGTGGCTCCACTCTTCCTGGTTCCTGAAAACCAGGGGAAAAGAAGTGTGAAGATGTTCAGTCTTGTAGGCATGATTTCCACCTGATTCTTATCAGGCTATTTTTCTCCCAGAGTGGCCTTTTTTGCTCCAGGAGAAGGTCTGAATGTCTGCACACTTCTGGTTTTTATAGGGAGAAAAGTAATTCTCCTGGTAAAACATTAATGTCTGTACATAGCCTTAGAAAGGCACGGTTTACTACAATATAGCAATTAACGGATGATGAACAGTAGGCAGGCGTATTGTGCGAAGCAGTAAGTATTTGCTTTGGATTTGGATTCAGCTGATTTGGAGGGACAGCAATTCAATTCGGCGATTTAAATCACTGTCCCAATTCAATTCGGCCAAATCAGATCTGAAGATTTGGTGCTGCTTTGGAGATTTGGCCATAGACTAAACAGGCAGCAGTCCTCACCATGCTGGACACAGCTGCCTCCAGCTGGCAAGTCTGTTGTGGTGGGCAGAGGGAAGGGGCTGGGACAACCTGCCCAGCCTGGGCTGCGGGGCGCAGGATGCAGGCGTGGCATGCTGCTGCTTGCTCAGCTGGGGCAGGGGGGGAGAAGGCATGATGCAGCTTGCTCTGGGTGGAAGGGAGCAAGCAGAAGTGGGGCTCTGCCCTGCTGCTGCTTGCCCAGCCGGGGCAGGGGTGCAGTGCAGGATGTGGGTGCAGCAGCACTGGCAGAAGGGGCTATACCTTGCTGCTGCTTACCCCATTCCACTTGGAGCGAGCCGCACCTGCATCACGCCCGCCCCCCAGGGTCCCAGCTGGGCAAGTGGCAGCAGGGAACAGCTCCCGCTCCCAGCGCTGCCATACCCACATCCCTCACCGAGGCCTGCGGCCCCTGCCTCCGGCCGAGCAGCCTGTCCCAGCCCCAATCCCTCCCTCACTGTGTGGGCATTGATCTGCACACCCTCTTCCCTCCCTCCTCCGCCCACCACAATAGACTTACCAGCTGGAGGTAGCTGTGTCCAGCATGGTGAGGACTGCTGTTTATTTAGTCTACGGCTGAATCTCCAAAGCGGCACTGAATCTTTTCCGAGTCAATTCAGAGACTTTCGATTCGATTCAGATTTGGAGATTCAGCCACGAAATCGGGCTAAATCTCCTCTGAATCAAATCAGCTACCCAAGTTTCGCACAGCCCTAATGCACAGATCTTTTGTTAATACTGTTTTATATAAACTCAAGTAGTTCATTTTACTTATTAGTCTTTAGGGCTGAATTCAGTCAGTAGTTGCTTCATTCTCTAAGCATGAGGTCCACCTTAAGAAGTATGTTGTGCTCAAGATACCAAAGATGTCATTACAAAAAAGAGAAATATACACATTGTCGTAGAGGACTCTTGGATTTGTACTTAAGATGAAAATAAATTAGAAAAATTAAAAGAAACCTGTTCATAAGTAGTCATGCAAAACTTGAGGTATACGGGTATTCAGCATACTAATTAAAACTCATTGACAAAGTAGTAACAATACCAAAAAAACCCCCCAACCCATGGAAATGCAGGAGAAAACAAAACATTTAAAAAATCTTCCTTAATCACTAACTGTTCTACATTTGACTGAGAAAGCAGGAATGAAGCCTTCACATGGAGGCTGTGAATCTCTCAGCATGACTGTGTTATATCCATATATAACAAACGTGCTTGAATTTTCCTGGAAAGCTGAGAAAAAGTAGGACTTTCATCAATATACGACATGCATTTATGCAAGAGAAGTAAAAATCAGAAAAAAAGATTTCAGAAGAACTTTATACGTTCTAGGCTAATGACAACTGCTGCAGTCTGAGTGGAATTGGATTTGTTCTAAGAGAACTAGAACTTTAAGACAAAATGGACTTGGCTTTGCTTGAATTTCTGTAATAGGAGCTGAAGAAAAAAAGTCATGTAGTTTGGTAGAACTGTAACCCTAACTCGAGTGAAATACAAAAATAATTTTAAATATGACTAGCTAGAAGACTGGAATTGAAATGTTATGTGCCTTAGCTTTCTATGCTGAATTGCAAGCTTTCCTGTCTGGGCACAATAAATGCCTTTTTTCATGCACCATTTTATTTTGGATTGTCAGCCCTTTTGATATCAGCCTTTGGGGAAGTTACAACAGCCCAAAAACAGACTAAAGCAAATAATTACATTAAAGGTTGGATGTAAAACAATTTTTACATGAAAATTTTACACAAAAATCTCTTTCTACATAGATTAGAAAAGTGGCTATACATATTACATCTAATAACAGCTTTGTTTTGCCCATTCTGCTGCTCTATTCATGGTGTTCCACGCATCCAAGTAGAAAACCAAAACTGATGATACTAACTATAACTATGGATAACAGATGTGTATGGCTGGATGAACCATGTACTGAAATAATTTCAGTCAGTTCTATATGAAGCCCTTTATAAAGGCTACGTTCCATGTGATTTACCAGCCATTCAGCCACCTCTACATACCTCAGATTAACTCAGGCAGACAAACCCAATTACACATTCCTGAAATGCTTTACTATTGCATATACATTTTTACTCAGCTTTAAAGAATTTGAGAACAATCACTATAGGAGAATATTGTAACAGATAACCAAAGTATCCATGGCAAGTGTTGCACAGAATGAAGCCATATGTGCAGGAACACAAAATATAAACCAGTGTAGTTTATTTGCTTAGCAAAAACAGATTATACTGCTTTTTTCAATGGCTCCCCAGTCAGAGACTGATTGAAGATCTATCTGTTTTCACAGTCTCTCATGGAATTGGACCCATCTTCTGAAAGTCTTGGTTTTACTTGAAACATGTTTTTCCAATATAAGTATATTCCAACTGAATAACTGAACTATGTCAGTATAGGAGCATATCCCAGATCAGAAGGGAAATAAAAGGATAGAGACAGGGATATTAACTGTCTCCATTTTGTTTGTGTTTTTTCTCCATTCCTTTCTTTTATATTATGAAGGACACCCTGAAAATTTGATCTTTCTGTAACTAATAAAGCAATGCTGGAGTTCACAGACAGCCTAAGACAGTAGTTCAGAAATGTGAACTGATGCCTTCATTATGAGGTATGCCAACCTGCATGCCACATAACAGGTTAAGTAAAAAAAAAAAGTTATTTCACTGCTCAAAATATTATGAAAAGTCTACTGTGACACCACATATTTTGGCGCCTTGAATGGGTAGGCTTGGAGAGATACAATTTCTTACTACTACTATCCCAAATCAGGAAGGAGACGAACAAGCCCAAGGGAACCTCCTGAAGGTCTGCCCAATCCTAGAGGATCCCATGAACAAACAGTTCAAAACAGTTGGTTTTGAGGAATTTTTAAAAGTTACTATTTTCTATCCAGTTTTGAATAAAATAATGCAAAAAGTTTTTAACATCCAGAATTGAATAGATAACATTCCTTAACATAACATTTTCAGGAAAAAAAAAACCATTCTAAATTAGGAATAGATTTTTAACAATGGTTAAGTTGCAAAGGGGAAAAATTAATGGCTTCGTTTTCCTGAAGTAAGTAGTGGGGGACAAACTCATTTCACAAAAATTTGGGAAAGAATTTCAAGAGGTAGGTTCATAAAAGCATGGAGAAATTTCACAGGAGCTGAGCCTAGTGTGGATCCCAAGTCATAACAGTTATCTGCAAACCTCATCTCTTTAGAATTTTGTAGGAAAGCCAAATCTCTTACACAAACACACACTAAAACTAATCAGACTATTTCTCCTGCGAGCTGGAAAAAAAAAAATGTATCGTTGATTTGAATTTTTAATTTGGGAGGCGCACAGTTACTATGATGATGGAAGCTATACGAGTACCTAGATAAACTAGTATCAATGAAATAAGTGACTATTTTCAACTGCTTCTTTTTGGCACAAGGAACCAACATCATACATTTATTATGCCTCCTGAATAATTTACAGAGTTCTTACCAGTTGATAACACTTTAAAATTATTACAATGTTTGATGACAAGATCTTAAGGGGAAATTAAATCATAATTACATAGCTACCAAAGGAATATATGAAGCCTTTCACCTGAGTACTTGAAGACTGTACAATTTTATGACAGAATACATCAAGTGCATAGTCACTGAGAAAACAAATATCTTCCCTGGAAGGGCAGGAAATGGAGGATAATCAGTAAGGGTGTGCAAAGCGGGCCCTATTCGATTCAGGTTCAGCCCGAATCAGGGAGAGCAATTCGATGAGTTGATTCAGATAACTGTCCCCGATTCAATTTGGCTAAATCTGAAGATTCAATGCTGATTCAGAGAATCAGTGATTCAGACAGTTTTAAATGTTTTTTCTACATACCCTCAGGGTACCAGGTGTGGCTTGTGAACACCGAGATGCTGGGGTGCACTGAGCGTCCCACAGGAGTGCAGGGGGGCCCTCTACATGCTTGGCGGCAAACCCAGAACTGGACCAGAAGTACTTGGGTTGGAAGGCAGACCCAGGAGGCACCAGTTGCTGAGCCACGGGGGCACGGGGGCCCCCCCGTGAGCTCCCTGGTGGACCCATTAGTGGACTGGAAGTGCTTTTGGTCCACTTCCAGGTCTGATGCCGAATGCACTGGGGAGCTTTGCACACCTCTGTGGGACACTCTATGCACCCCAGCATCGCAGTGTTCATGAGCCACCTGATGCCTAGAGGTATGTAGAAAAAACATTTAAAGCTGTGTCCATGTCTGAATCACCGAATCTTTCCAAATAGATTTGGAGGGTTCTGATTCGATTCGGAGCGATTAAAGGGTCCTCTGATTCAATCTGGATTCATGGATTTGGCCACCGAATCAAAATTGGGGACCGAAGCTTTGCACAGCCCTAATAATCAGTCAGCTAAATGTAGTGAACCTTCAGTTTAGTTACTAACCCAAACTATTAAACATGCACCCCCCAAGAAAAATTTAATAGAACCTCCCTGATAAAACTAGTCATTGTATTCCATGCTTACTGCTCATTTCTTGAACAGGTTCTTCCCTTTTGATTTATACATAGATTTTACTTCATCTTGGGATGTTCTAAAATATCTGTTATCCAAGATATCTAGCAGCAGGACATCAGGCTAACTCTGCATACTTTAAAAAAAAAAAGGCAGGTCTCTCATGGGGAAAATGTTTCCCTTATGAGCATCGTTAAGAATATTTTCTTTGGGAAGAGATGAAAAGAGTTAGAACTCAGCACTCAAGGGTTTCTGGTCTATTTGCTATAAAAATAAAGTAATTTGAAATACAGCTTATCCTACGTTAATAGCTATCACTTGGATTCCACCCTACGGTCCTAGTAACTCTTAAATGACAAAACAAAGAAACAGACCACTAGTAACTTTTGAGTCCCAGACAAAATACTTTACTACACCAAATTGCAAACTATAAGTAGAGAAATAAAAAGGAATGAATACAGCTAGAAAAAGGTGATTGAAATAAATTATAGGTTATCCTCTTTCTTGCAACCTGCAGTAAATAAGTACCCTATTCCCAGTCACTATTTTGCAGGACAAAACTAGTCTCTGTAAACCTCACCTCACAAAAAAATGGAACATAAACACACTGAATCTGTAGTTAAACCCTTGTTGTAAAACAGAATATACATACTACCTGTTGATAAATGAGTTCAACAAGTTCTTGCAATGCTTCATCTGTAGTAACCCAGCTATTCAGCGTGTCTGCAAATTGCTCTATTTCAGTTTCAAAACAGCCTGGTTGTTCCGTGAGGTGATTTAGGAAGTCCTGTACATATTCTGTCAGGGTTGGATAGGCATCACATCCATCTTCAAAAGAGGAATCCTAGAGCAACAGAGTGATATATTCTTGGTTAGCAACTATTAAGAAGTAGGCTCGAAAGAAAAAAGGACCAGTACCCAATTTCTAATAGTGATCAACCACCCCTGCACCCAAGTCTCAGCAGAAGGTACAAAACCATACAAAACGAGTCATTTTGTGATGATCTACCTTACATAAGAGATCTCATTTCTGTACTACTTGTGCATGCCCCTGCAGCTCTACAAAAATGGTCCATCTTTCTGCTTAACTTTTGTAGTGCTACAAAAAAGTTTGTAGTACTACAAGTGTAACGTCTGTCCACAGCCCCCTGAAGTAGCTTTGCTGCTAGTCAGGTCCTCCGAACTGGATGGACTGCAAGATACAGATTAGATTTAGAAGTCCACTAGTCCTCCAAAGATTAACACCCTCATCCACTAAAAAACACAACTGTTGTTTGAGAGTTTCTTAACCCTTGGAAAGAGAAATACAAGTGACAATGCAGAACTCATCTATGGAAAAGCTTAAAGTTGTCTCCAAAATGAGATATTCCTGAGTGACTGCAATGCTAAAGTAGGAAAGGTAGGGGTACAGAAATAAAACTAAATGGAACAAGGGTCTTCATGATAACACAAAGGACAATAGAGCGAGATTAATTTTGTCACATCTAAAGGAACCATTTGATGAGTATCATGTTTCTGCATGAGAGCTGTCAAACCTACCATTGGTATCCAGAGATGCTATCAGTATAGGAATGACCACGTATAGTTTATTCAATATACTACAGTAACATTCAGAATTTCAGAACTCTGAAGACAGCCACCTGCAGACCCCTCATCTGTAAGTCGTAAGATTTTTCTTTTTCATTTGATTCATTGTGGCAAAATGAGGAACAAGAATAGCACAATCTTGCAAGAATTCATTATATAAACTAGACAGTTGAGAAAAACGATTTGAGGATCCAAATGATACTGAAAGTTTGGGGAATGTTGTTATCAAGTGGAAGACTTTGAGTTACATTAAAAAGAGGTGCAGAAGAGAAAAGTGGGAATAACTCCAAGTTTAAAGAATAAAAGAACAGCTTGATGAAGATAGTAGGAAAGTAAGTGAGGATCAACATGCAGTAAAGATCATTTGCCTTCATGATTAGTCTCAATTTTAGGCATCTGATTAAACCAAAATGGAGGTCAGGAAGCTACTAAGACAAACCAAGAATAAAAACTGTGTTTTGGAGAAAAAGGACAGGCATTCTACAAGGGCACCAATGTATGGAGGAAAAAAAAGTATATTAACAACAACGACTGTCTGATAGAGGACAAAAATAGAAATCTTCCTGCTACGAAGAATGCAATTATAGGAAGTAGAGTACTTTAATGAGGTCCTTCATAATGCAATGGATAAAGGTGAACAAACAGTCATTTTCTAGACAACTAAGCAATTTGTGGAAGAACTGGATTGCGATGCAATTCAAGAAGCAATAAGAATGCACAGAAACAAAGCACCAGATATTGGTAACATTCCTGCTGAATTATTAAGAATGGATCGAGTGAGGTAAGACAGCCAAAGACTTTAGACATTTTTGTTGATTTGAAGATTTGAATAAAATTCGGAGTAATGTGATCACATGCCCAATTTTTAAAAAAGTAAGGGGAACAAAGCCATCTTCCGATAATCGCAATTCATAAAATCCTCCCTGATATTTTTATACAGACTTACCCCTTAAAAAGAGTAGACTGTGGTATAGTATCAGTATGGGTTCCAAAAATGGGTCCACTGTGGATCAAATATTTTCAGTTCTTCAACTACTGGAGAAAAGATGGCAATATGATCAGAATACATACACAGGGATTTTTTGAAGAAATTTTGAGAAAAAAAAACATATGATAGTATATCAGAAGATGGCCTCTGGGCCACAATGAAAGAAAGCAGATTCTTTGAAAAAATTATTAGAAAGGTAAAACAAGATGTGCTGTAGGTAATGTGAAGCAGAAGTAAAAAATGAAATCTCTATCCTATTTAATATAAATACAAGAGTACGGAAGGAAATGTACTCTTTTGGGTAGCACAGTTGTTGCAAAAATGTAAGAACTGAATTAATTTAAAAACTGCACCAATTTTGTGCTTAGGCTGATAACTTGGCTATCATACGAAAGGTACAAAGGAAGGTGTAAGACTTGAAGGAAGCAGCAAGAATGCAACTTAAAATCCAAAAAGATAAAACGAAATGCATAGCTGTCCAAGGATCATCTTGTCCATTTACAAGAGACAGCTAAGTCAATATCTACAGCCAATAACCCCAGGTACATTAGGACAATTTAAATATATAGGATAATTAAATTATTACCAACAGCTTGATGAGGGAAGGAATTAAGATATATGTAGAATGGAAATGCCTTTAACTGTTTCTCTGCAGAGAATTTTTAGATCCAAACTACTGAGAAAACTTCAGATATAAAAGACCATTGCTACTGGTTTACTGTTTTACAGGGATGCAAGGACTGGACACTGAATGAAAAGGAAGCAAGACAACTAAATACCGTTGCAAATAAAGTTAAGACAAACTTAGGTTTCATTAAAGGAGAGTGATAAGGAGAGAAGAGGATCTAATAAAGAATTAGACAGGAGATCTATGAATAACTGAGTAAAGGTCGTGAAATCTCAATTTTAGTGGGCAAAACATGAAGTCTGGATGATGAAAAACAGATGAGCCAAGTGTTTCTTGGGAAGCCATTCCTATGGGGGCTGACCTTGGGGACACCAAGAAGATGGAAAAATAATACTGAGCAGCCCTGAGGGCTCTTGATATTTATTAGCAAAAGGAAAAATATACCTTTGGGGGACAGAGGAGGCGGCAAGTTGTTGTTTGCAATTATGAACACCTACAGTCCAGAGATAACGGGTAAGAATTAGCAAATCTTCACACAGCTTGCTAGCTATTATACGTTTATACTAGGAAGCCTCAAAGTCTTTAAAATAGTTCAGGAAAATATAATGTAGTAATCATATAAAAGATTAAGTAATCTACAATAAAATACAGCAACTGCAGCTCCTGCTATGGAGTTAGAACAGATAACAGTTCAAGAAGCATCCATGAAACCTGATTCCACAATAAAAGCAGCAGTTAAGGATCAGGAAGAGCAGCTACAGGGACCTATCACCATCATTCTCATTTGACAGAGAAGAAAGACTTAAAAGTGGGAGGAGCAGAATGTGGGCTGGGTCCCATTTAACCGAGACATCTCTCTGAACCTGTACTTCACCCCTGTAGTTTACAGGCTGTGCTCTCTACCACATACATGGTAAGAGCCCCACTAATACTCTAGCTTCAAGGTAATTATATCCAAAGGCAGACCAAACTAGTGAGGAAAAAATGTGTAATAAAATTAAATATATTGCTAAAAGCAGCATCTGACTACTTTAATAATAGGATCTGATAAACAAAGGACCAATTTGAATCTAGCCCTTAAATCATACAACTGAGGCCAATATTAATCTCTCTCTCATGTACAACTTCTCATCAATAAGATTTCAAGGTGCTTTAAAGAGGAGTTATATATCATCATGCTTAGTACCTCAGGTAAAGGAAGTTCTCTGTTAGCCACAAACTCTATAAAGATCCTGATTATTTTTAAGTGGCAACAAATTAACAGATGACAGCATCACATTCACTTAGCGAATGATGGAACTGGGTGGGGGGGGAAAATCAGTAAACAAGTTTTCATTAACTTCAGTAGACCTGGATCAGGTCCATAGTGCCCATTTCTCCTTCAAATAAAGTTGATGGCAGCAAAACCTGACTTCAAATGATCCACAAGTTAGTAATTTGCTTAATTACAATCTATTCTTCTCCCAACCATAGCCAGCTGGATTTTTAAGGAATTTATGATCTGGAAATGCTGAAAAAATAGTACAGGCAACCCCTGCTTAATGCTGTTTCACTTGGTGCTATTTTGCTATAAGGCTAATTTGAAATTGATACCGGATTTCACTTAGCACTCAGCAAGTTTTGTTATAATGCTTGCAGCTGCCATCTTGGGTCATTAAAAACAACCGCAGTCACCATCTTGGGTCATCAAATACTTTTGGTTTTGCTTAACGCTCATTT
>NW_017729024.1:152652430-152658342 GCF_001723915.1 Gavialis gangeticus | reverse complement strand
ATAAGGCTAATTTGAAATTGATACCGGATTTCACTTAGCACTCAGCAAGTTTTGTTATAATGCTTGCAGCTGCCATCTTGGGTCATTAAAAACAACCGCAGTCACCATCTTGGGTCATCAAATACTTTTGGTTTTGCTTAACGCTCATTTTGCTTAACGCTTGGTTTTTCAGGAACCAATCAAGAGTGCTAAGCAGGGGTTGCCTGTAACAAACATTTCATCTAGAGCAGTTACCAAACTATGGTCCGAAGTCATTTTGAGCGGTCTGCTGATCATACTGTCCTCTTCCCTCCTCCCCCTTCCCCGTGCCTCTCTCTACTTACCTGTAGAATATATCAATCTACTATACATTATGTAGCCTTGTATACTAGACTACATCTAATGAAACATCTATTGCACTCAACCCAATTATGAAAACAAATTGTGCAAGACAAGGCAACAAAAAGGATTCCAGTCAGAGTCTGACAACAGTCCCAAAAGTTATAGCAGGGAAGAAAAAAAAAAAAAAATAGATCTTTTGCTGGAGCGACCGCCATGTTACTCTCTCTCACACTGACTCCAAAAGAATTTTGCATTACTGACAGGAAATATATAATTAATTATATTCTAAAATTGTAATACAAATATAAGCTTATGATATACCCAACACTCTAAACTTGGAAGGCAGTATGTAGTAAGATGCTTGCATTTTGGGCTTTTAGAATTCTAGTAGTTGGAGATTATTAAAGTAATCCCGACTCTGAATGGAATTCAGCTTTTTTATGCTAAGTGCCCTACTCTTTTTTACATACCTACATCTTATGCCCTACATCTTGTGAACAACTTGTAAACATTTTTCAGTGACACCTGAATTTTCATGGCTGAAACTCATTTTGCATAGTGTTCTCTAGAAAGCCAAAGAGAAAAGTATTGTTGCTAATTCTAATCCAGAGAAATTGAATTTTATCTAGGTAGAGAAACTGGAGAACTGTGATATTAGCTAACAATCATTTTAATTAAAGACAAAAATTGTTTGATTCCGTCTGAAAAAATCCATGGTAAAAAAAATTTGTACTCTATTCAATTTTTCTGTCCCAGCAAAACATACCCCACATTGCCCCAAAAGACAGCAATTAAATAATTTGAATACCAAAATATATTTTTATTTCAACGAAAAAAGGTAGTTAATAATGAAGTATGAACAGGGGAAAATATTTTAAATGAACTGTGAAACTTAGCATGCTGAACAGAATCACCAACATCAATCTCTTACATTCGTACAACATCTTATCTTGAAGCATCCCAAATGATCTTATACATTTAAATAAGCTACTCACAAGAATCACCTTGTCTTTGAACTTCAGCAATTATTTAATAGGGTACAGCAACACCACACCACAAACTAGAGTGCAGAGTTAATACCATCAGTGCAAGGGCTGGGACAAATTTCCAATTTAATTTCTTTACGTTTGACCTGAGGCTAGATCCAAAAGAGGATGTAGGAGGAGCAGGGGCACCTAAATCCTAACCTGTGATCCAAAAAAAATCCTGCTCAGTTTCTCACCTAATATTTAGAGACACCTAAACTCACTAGACACTTCTCTGTTTGTTTTTGCTGCACATTAAGGATGTACAGAACAGTTTTACAGCTCAGCATTAACTTCCCTCCTAAATGTGTTCAGAATCCAAATCCCGGCCATTCCTACACCCAAGTCCTTCGAGGTGTTCTGAACGCATGGCCAGCAACCACTGATGGGATCAGGAACCCCATAAAATGCAGTGCTGGTTACTTTCCTCTAAGATGAAGAAGAAAGAGGAAGCAGAAGAACAGGCCAAGCAACATGGACAAAAATCCAGGGCCGCCTCCCTCTTCTCACCACGTGGTACCACAGTCAAACTACACAGTCATACTCCCTCTTTTACAGTCTCCTTCTGTCCCAATGAATCTCAAACTATTTGCTGCACAGTGGTCACTTTAAACAGGAAGAATAGAAGGTGCCTCCTCACCGCTTAAGAGAAACTCTAGCTCAGAGGTTAGGGCACATGTGTGGAAAATGGAGGTTTGAACCTCCTCAGACACCAAACCTTGGTCTCACATTTCCTAAGGGAGTGCTCCAACTACTACATAAAAAGGTGGGAGCCACCACCTTTTCTTCTTTGCTTTAAAAGGGAAGTGAGAACCACTCAGACCTTTAAAAATTCAGCTATAGGAACCTACTTTTAGAAGATGACTAGGCTGCAGCAGATGGAAGCACCTTCCTACAGTCCTGAGTCAGGACTCTAAGATGCAGAGGAGTTTGAGATTGCAGATACATTCCTGTCCTCAATGTTTCCTCTTGGCTTACTTTAAATAGCTCCCTGCTCTATTTGACTGATTTGATGGTCGGTTTAGATCACTCTATTTATGCATTATAAAAGGAATTTAAGCTCCTAATTCAGAATTTCCTGTTTGAGGGCTAAGTGCCTAACTTGAAGGAAATTAAGTCCTTTACTGGATCTGGCCATCAGACCTCACAGCCTGACTTCTGCTGATGGCTCTTTCATAAACAGGCACCTTTTTTATTACAGGGGTTATCCGAGCAAGTGATCTTTACAATTAATTCCCATGTATAAGAACAATCATGTGTGTTCAAGAAGAAACACAAAAAAACAATTTATTGATGTTAATCATTCAGTTTGCCCTAACGCCTTCCATCTTAGTAAATTACCTACTCCAAACACAGGGGTCTTACTTTCATTTAAACATGTGTCCTGGTTATTAAGAGGCAGAAAACACATGCCAGCACTTTAAAAAGGACCATCAAATAATAAAAAAAAAATTACAATATGGGACAAGACACATTATTAGTCACCTAATTATTAGCAAGCTTCACAAAATGTAACGTGCTTTTTAAATAATGTGAAGCTTTACATGTCTTTAAGATGTTAGTCAATGAACGTATTCAAAACTTCCAAACAATTTCTCTAGTCTTTTGTCTTTTTCTCTAGTTTTTTGTTGTCCTTATTTATTTGCATACAAAAGTATGTGACGCCAATTGGTATCAGAGCTATATCTTACTTGGCAAGTCACAAAGTATACAGGGATTCAAGGTCACTAGTCTCACAAGGTTTCAGTTGTGCAAGTGATACAAATACATAAGAAACAAAATGTTTGTGCAAAGTACCATTTTGACAGCTTTGGAATAGAGATCCTCTATTATAGAACATATGATATGGGAGGCAGCAATATTTCCCCGTGAGATCCACGTGCTGGAGCATGTTCATATTATCATTTTGCCAACAGCTGCATATTGGCCAAGGGCTTGTATCATTCAACTGGTTTTATTAGCAGAAGCAAGCTAGTAAGACCTGGCGTATGTTAAATTTGTACATGGAAATACAGACCTGAGACCACAAAAGAAAACACCTGTTACAAGGACTTTTTAAAATGGTCCAGGGTTACAGACTTGGAGACTAAGCTAAACTTTTCCTAGGAGATGTACAATTCCAGGGCAAGGGGAAGTTGCACAGACCCTTTCTCCTCTGCTAAAATTGTCTTCTACTTCCAAAGGTAAAAGATAAAAGAAAAAAACAAAACACATGTCAGCTTTCAGCATGTGATAAACTAAGAGAAATCAACCACAAGCTGACTTTAGGTGCCGACTTCAAGCAGTAAAACTGAAGTGCCTTGTTTTAATTAAAAGTTTAGAATTGCTGAAATGCATTTGTAATGATATGACTTTTTAGCACGGTCTTCTCCCAGCACAACCTCCTGTAGTTTGGATATGCAGCACCAGCAAAAGCAGTTAAGTGTGCACGTGCTCTAGTGACAGTGATGTCAGCAGCTGTAAGCCAACAAAACTTGTGATGGTGAAGCTTTCTAGCATATGGAAAGTCTCTGCTTTTTGTCTCTTTTCCATAACTGACAAAAAGTGGTACCGCTTAAAAAGTCCCTTGCATGCAGCCAATGGTTGACAGTGGTGGAATAGATAAGTTATACTCGATCCCATGAGCCATTGTTTTAGAAGGGGAAAAAAAAGAGCTGGCTAATCTTTCAGAAGTTTAACTACTACTGTTAAAGCAATATGACACTTAAATTTAGTTTTCTATTGCTAATCATAAGCAACTCATAAATCTACTTTATTTCACAAGGTGTATACACTTAGCTAGCTGATTAAGTATTTTTATACACAGTTACCATTGAGATAAAAATGTGTCAAAGACTCGTATTCAAAATTCAGTTTTTATTTTGCCACCAACTTCTCAAAACGCAGTTGCTTTGGTATTGATAGTAAAGTAGTTGTTTCAGTATAAACAAAGAAAAAAAGCATTAAAGTTTGAGGTTTGGTTATTGTAACGTGTAGAGGAAGCCTCTGAGAATTCATACAAGTTTCTTAAGGAATTAAGTTGTTGCAGAAGTAACATTACAGTAGATCGTAGGAAAGGTCTGCCTGGCATTACACTTAACAGGCGGCAGTGAGGCAACACAGAGGAAGTCAATGCTTGACGTAATGACAGAATGGCAAGCCAGCTCACAAGAAAGGCTTGCATGTATTCCATGATATTTTCTCATCACTACTTAAACATTTTGAAGGCAGTGGTAATCTAGTGCTTACTGGCCTTTTATGTCCAACACAAAAACGACAAAGAAAAAAGAATAAAAATTTGAACCTAGATTAAAAAAAAGTAGATACTAAAGAAGACTTAAATACTTACTGTAAAATTAGGATTGTATCCCGGTGGATAAAACTCAGGTGCATTAACTGACAACTTTGACATTATCACTGGAGCCACAGCCACCTGAGGTTTAGCTACTGCTGGTCCTGAATCAGAAATGGAAATTTTATCCTGTGATCCAGATGTGCAACAGACAAGCGTCCCAGGTTCTGGAAGGTTGTTTGTTTGTTTTTTAAATACCATCACATTATGTTAACACTTTTATGTTAGAATTTAACAAATTTTCATAAACAAATTTCAACAAGACTATAACCATAAAATGAACATTTGTTCTGAAGGAAAACATAAGAGGAGAAAAGAGGATTTCAGGAGTCTCAGATAATTAAAGATACCACTTTTAAAAATCTGGTTTTTGCTCCCATTTTTGGTGCAGAACTAAGTCTTTCAGGTCTTTCTAAAGGGTGTTATTTTCTTTTAAACCTGCAATTTCTACAGAATGACAAGTCAGGTTTTGCTAAAGGGGTCTTCCTGTAGCAGTGTCAGTGTTTTGCAGTCCAAAGGCCCCCCACTAAAAAAGGGAAAACGTGTTAAAGCTTTAGCAAACATTTTCTCCCAGATGTTAAAAACCCAAGACCACTGGGAGGGGAGGAGAGGGGAGGGGAGGAGGGGACCTAACGAGGACCCCTTCCCCTTGCAATGCCCCAACTTTTAGCATCCCAGTTTAGACCCTGATTCTGGAAACCCTCCTGCTCTGGCTTCACTCAGCCCTCGGTGAAACCCCTCGGGGGAGTCGAGCGCAGGCGCCTGCGGGATTCGAGGCGCACCTGGCATCAGCGTGGACCTCTACCTTCCTCATTAAAAACAAAACCCCATAAAAATCACACGGAGATCTATAGATCCCCGCCCCCCAACTGCATTTCACAGCTTTCTATAGGCATGGAGAACAAGAAAACCAAGGGGGTGGGCGCCCGGCAGATCCCTACAGAAAGGATCCTGTCAAGAAAGTGCCCGTGGGGCCCGCACTGACCCAGCAAGGGGGCGGGGGGCGCGTTTTAAAGCCCTCTCTTCAGTGCAGGACGAGGCCAAGCCGAGCTGCAGCCGGGCCAGCAGCTCCCCTTTGTCCCCCCACGGCTCCTCGGCCCTTTGTTACCTGCCGGCGGTCCCTGCGGCCTGGGGCTCCGGGGCGCCGCGGTACCTGCGAGGCCGGTGCCCGGCGGCGCCGTCTTGGGCGGCCGCAGCGGCTCCTGTTGCTGCATGAAGCCCGGCTTGTGCGGCGC
>NW_017729024.1:152652009-152652419 GCF_001723915.1 Gavialis gangeticus | reverse complement strand
CCTCCTTCTTCATGCCGCTGCCCCGTCCCCGTCCCTGTTCCCGCGCTGCGCTGCTTGCTCCCCCTGCCAGGGCTTGAGGCCTCCCTCAGGGGCCCGGGGTGTTGACCCCTGGGACTAGGACGCGGGGGTTGCAGGCAGGTTCCTGGCTAGTGCTGCCCCTCCGCTCAGGATCAAACCCACTGCCAGACCGGGAGGGAAGGAAGGTGACCCCATGGCAAATGGGTGCAGGCCGGCAGGAGTTTTGCCCTCCTCTAGCCGAGGCAGAGATCAACTGAGCGGGTATTACCCCTTCACTTTGGCCGGCCCTGTTGGGGTACTGTGATCTGGTACTTTGTGAACCAGCACAGCCTGTTCCCTGGTCGGGTTGTCAGCAACTAAACCAGCACCCCCTCAGTTAGCCTGGGCGAGGA
>NW_017729024.1:152637538-152647009 GCF_001723915.1 Gavialis gangeticus | reverse complement strand
GAGGCAGAGATCAACTGAGCGGGTATTACCCCTTCACTTTGGCCGGCCCTGTTGGGGTACTGTGATCTGGTACTTTGTGAACCAGCACAGCCTGTTCCCTGGTCGGGTTGTCAGCAACTAAACCAGCACCCCCTCAGTTAGCCTGGGCGAGGAGGCGTGTGGACACCCAGCAGGACTAAAAACAAGACCTGTGAAAGGGCAGAGAAGCAACCTGAGAGCCAAGGGGCCATCCCTGCCTGGAGAGAAGATGGGCGGCACTGGGTCCCTCTGCCGGAAGACTCACCAATGATGCAAAGCAACTCAACTGGCCGGGAGAGGGTTACAGCATCTAAGGGGCCCCTACTGTCGCAGCGGCTGACTTGAGAGAGACAGCACGTGTGGTCCCCCTGCTTTACCTGTGACACGTTAGCGCGTCAGGCAGGGGTGGGCACAATGGTGGATCCTCCAGACTTCATTTCCTGGCAGCCCTGGCAGCAGCTCCTTCAGCCCTGCTGCTCAGGCACCTGGGTCTGTCCACCTTAGACCCACTGCCAGGGGCAGGATCCGCGTGAGGAGGGTGTGTGGCCAGGCCAGGACTGAGAGGGTAGGCAGGGCCTGGCAGACCCTGGGATCTCATGGTGGTGACAGCGCAGGGCCGGGGCGGAGCCATGATCCGCTGCCTGCACACCCCAGTGACAGGTGCAGGGTCTGTGGGCAGAGGTGTGCAAGCAGCATATTGCGGCTTGGCCCTGGACCCACGCTATTAGTGCCCCAGGATCCTGGTCCCAGATCCAGCTCCCTGCCCAAGCTGTACAGCTCCCAGCCGGCAGGTGGGGAAACGAGATCTTGGGGCGGTGACAGCGCGGGGCGATGCGCTCTCCGAATGCTGCTGCCTGTGGAAAACCATGCTTACCTCAGGGGCATGTGGGCAGTGGATCACAGCTGTGCCCCAGCCCTGCGGTATCACCACCCCAAGATCCTGGGGTCTCCATGGAGACCGGGTGGGCAGTTGTCCGGGGCCAGGGCTGTGATTTTGCTGTGGTGACAGTGCAGGACTGGGGCAGAGCTGCAGTCTGCTCCCTGCATGCGCCTCTCCATGGAATCCATGCCTGTTGCAGGGGCATATGGGCAGTGGATCGGAGCTCTGCCCTGGCCCATCCTGTCACTGTCCCAAGATCCTGGGGTCTCTCTGGGCCCGCCTGCCTGTCTTGTTTTTAGTGCAGACCCATTCCAGCCATCTGGCCTCGTGCTCTGCCCCCAGCAGTGGGTGTGGGGCAGATGGACGGGATGCCCAGGCAGCAGGCCTGGGTCCTATGGCAGCAGCCAGGAGCCACAGCTGCAGAAGCTTTTGGGAAACGGAGTCTGCTGCGGGCTGTATTTTGCCCACCCCTGGTGTTGGGTCTTGTGTCAGCTTTGACTAATTTTACAAAGAGGTTAGATCCCATTTCTGTTGGATGGTTTGGATAATGTGAAGGGATGATCCTGTTTTAGGCAGGGGGTTGGACTAGATGACCTCTGGAGGTCTCTTCCAGCCTGACTTATGATTCTATGATTTCCGCACCACAGCCCTGCCTGGGTGGACAAGCTTCTTAAACACACCCTAACAGCATACCCTCATGCAGGCAAACTGCCCACAGAGGCACTGATCCCAGGATTAGGCCTTGTCTAGATGCAGTGCTGATGCAACTGTGTTGGCTGAGGGGTGTGATATATTTTATCCCTGTAGTTAGAACAAAATATATGTGCTTATGCTGCTAAAGGGGGAGGCCTATTCTATATAGGCAGGGTAGATTTGGACCTTGTAAACTAACCACATTAGAGATACATAAGCTTTTGTAAGCAGCAGCTTGCCTCACCAGATGCAAGTAAGGTGCAAATCTACCCTGGCTTCTGCCTGACTTTAGACTAACACAGCTAATTACCTCTCTAGTCCAGTGCCCCTCAAACTTTTTGGACTTGAGGCCCCACTCCAGAACTGTGAATCAAGTGGCACCCAATTTCAAAAACTAAATTATATAGCACAGTGCTTACCTCCTTGCAGAGGGGCTGGGCAATGGGGATAGGGGAGCTGCCAGGCAGACACAAACCTGAGCCTGCACTTATCTGCTTATCTCCTCACTTCTGGCTTATCCCCTCATACCTAGAGGATCATTCTGGTAGCACCCTAAGCTACCCTGGTTAGGAATCACTGCTTTATTCTATATAGGAGAACATAGACAAGATATTTTGTGGTTTAATAGAAATTAAACCATAAAAGCTTGTGTAGGAAAGGATAAAAATGATTAGATGGTAGGTCATAATGGTATAATTATATCTGTTTAGCAAATATTTTCCACATAGGAAAAGTTCTTGGTGATATGGTTCCTCATGTTTACATGGTTTAAGACTTGTTTATAGCTAAAGGTTCCAGTCTCCACAAATGACCCAAGCATGGGTATAACAACATCCAGATGTATTCTAGGTCAGTGGTTTTCAACTTTTTCATTTGAGGATCCCTAAATAAAATTTGAACAGACGTGTGGACCCCTTTCTATTGTAAGTGTGGGTATTCACATGCTTTTTTTTTATCCTAGTCATGTTTCGCAGATCCCTTAGACATGGACCACAGGTTGAAAACTACTGCTCTAGGTCACAATTTGCTTACAAGATTGCCAGGGGGAGAAACCAAGAATCCTGATGCCCCCAGTTCCATTGCCTCTCCCAAACGCTTGGGCAAACCACTAGCAATGTGTGTATGGGCTGCTCCCTCTGAAGAATATTTACTCTCTCACCTACCGTTGGAGTGATGTTTTAGTGATAGTCCAGGACATATGCAAGCAAGGATTTTTGTAGGTGATATCTTTTATTATTATATAACTAATAGCATGGTTGGAATAGACTTAAAAACAATGGTGTAACTAGAGTGGGGCAATAGGGTGCTGATGGGGCTGGGAGGTAAAAAAACTGGCATTTGCATAACTGTGCAACTATGATCACAGAAGCAGCAACAATTGGCATCTGCTGCCTCTACGTGCAGCAGACATCCTGGGTTGCCAGGCCATATTCTTATGCTGGTGTTTAGACAAACTTCCTACCGGAAGAACAATGCTTTGCATTTGAAAGCCTGCTTAAGTCTATCCTAACTATGAAGCTGGTCCAGTAAAAATTTCACCCACAAAAATCTTTGCCTCTTGCACACTCTCTTACTTGTTACTCTTGGAGTAGAAGTGGAAGAGTGCTGTGGGTTCAAAGTATGAAAAAATTATACACATGTTTAAGAAAGTTATTTAAAAAATGCTGGAGTAGTTGCTGAAAAACTTTTGCAAAACATTTTATTTAGAAGAGAATACAGATGTATTTTCATATTACATTTTTTACTGTTTGTATTTAGGCTATTGGGAGGAAATACAAGGTATTGCAAAACAGACTAACAGCAATGTGTGGAAGATTTTACTTTCATTTCCCAGAAGTAGAAGACTACATCCGTGTAAACTCCCAAAATCTTCAGAACTTGATTTAATCCATATCAATAACCCCAGACCTTTTATAAAGTATGCTCCAAATTCAAACTTAAAACTATTTTGCAACTATGAGAGCTAGGAACTTATTTTTGTAAAGTTAGCTGAGAGTCTCACTTAATTATTTGCCTCTGGGCACTGGGGTTTTAAGAAACAGTGAACTGTCAGTAATATTTAATAAGCCATATGATGAAAGGCTGGCAGATAAGGGATTGTTCAGCCTAGAAAAGAGAAGACTTTGGAGGGATTTGGTGGCAGCTTACAGATATATCAGGGGAGAGCATCAGGGCTAGGTGAACAACTATTCACCAAAGCACCCCAGGAGAAAACCAGGAGCAACAGTCATAAACTCCCTGAAGGAGGTTTCAGACTGGATATAAGGAAAAACTTCTTCACAGTTAATGGGACCAGACTCTGGAATAGACTCCCAGTGGGGGTGGTGCAGGCATCTACCCTGGAGATCTTCAAAAAGAGACTGGATGTGCACCTTGCTGGGGCTTTTTGACCACAGCAGTCTTTCCTGCCTAGAGCAGGGGGGCTGGAGCCGATGATTTCACAAGGTCCCTTCTAGCTCTAAACGTCTGTGGAACTGTGAATCTATTTCAACCGTTCTTTAAAACAAAGTTGTAACATTATGGGGAACTAGATGCTTTGCGATGTTGTTAATGAGCCATAGAGTGTTTGACCTTCAGTCACCTGTGAGAGTTCTGCCCCCCATAGCAGGGACTAAAAGTTATTTCTGTCTAATGGATGTTTGCTAGTCTGTAATATGACTCTGATCCCATATTGCTTCCATGACATATGTTCACCCCTGTACTTTCTATTGGCACAAAGGAGCTATAACATTAGTCAGGGATCAAATCCCCCAAAAAAGGATTTAGGCACCTGAACTAGGATGTACGTGGATTTTGGACTAAATCCAAAATGCTCACACTCAGCAGCTTCCTAGCCCTAAAGTTACTTGGTACCTCCTTGTTTGACCTGAAATTTCCCTAGGCACCTGCATGCCTGCTGTGTACACATGCTTGGAATTGCCAAGATGTGAATAGCTTGGAACCTAGCTCCTATGTAAACCCCACTGGAATTCAGAAATTAAACAGAACAGCTCCAAGGGGACCCTGAGCTGGTAGGCATGCTCAGAACATGCCTAACACGCTGGAAAGGTGGGACCCTCTTTAAAGCATAGCTGGGGAAGTAGCTGTAACAACCACCTTTTACGTAATAAATCTAGGGCAGGGTTATTAAACTAATTTGGCTTTTCAGGCTAAATGAAGGATGCAGGGTTGGTCTGTGGGCCAGACTGGACTCACAGAGCTGGTCTGGTGTAGGCACTGCATGCAAAGTGTGCCATGGACTGGTTGTATATGCTACTTGCAGGCATGTACGAGCTCCAGCCAGCCCTGTGGGCCTCATGCAACACCTGCCCACCCTGGCTCCATGTCCAGCATGTGGTGTGTGGGGCTGGTCCAGGGCATGTGCTACACTGACCATACCACACCAGTCTGAGGCATATGCTACATGTGGTGCCTACAATGGGCTGGCCCTGCATGCTGGAGCTGGCACATGGGGATAGCTTATAGAACCCCATCTGGACCATCTCGGGATCCAGCATGTGGGGCTGGACTGGGGAGGGCACCACATACAGCACACACCAAGACTTGCCCTGTGTGCTGTGTGCAATGAGCACTGGCTCCAGACTGGCATGGCATGGGGCATATAGGACCGATGCAGGATGCATGAGCAGTGTGTGCCCCTGGCGGCCGGCGGGGGGTGGGGGGCATGGCTCTGCTGGCAGCAGCAGGAGCCCAGTGGCAGTAAGTGCGGATCCAGCATGCAGGACTGGTCCAGCATGGGTGCCACATGCAGTGCACACCCCAGACTAGTCCACGCCACATACAGGTCCCACCAGACAGGCTCTGTATGCAGCCTAAGGGGCTAGAAGGGAACTGAGCTCAGATCTTTCATATCCTCAGCAAGTGTTCCACATTTTCTATTAAAAAGTGAGTGATAGCACCATCTTCAGTTGTTTTTTTCCAAATGTGTGCTCTGGTCACTCATTTGAAAGGATAGGTGTAAGAACCTACATCTAGAAGAGATTTCTGGGTCCTGGATCCCAAGGAGACGGAGATGCCTACCTGAAGTTCTGACTCAGACGTATAAGCCCTAGTCTATATTATAAAGTTTTGCAGGCAGAACTCCAGAACAAATCATATTAATCTCTGTTCCAAATCCATTTTAGCTTAATAGCATGATCTAATTTAAAGTTAATATCAGGTATGTTTATGAATGGTGTCTTTAGACACAGATCCTATGAAATGGACATTGCTCTGTTTTGCATAGCTTACCTCCTTGATTTGTTTTATAAGTCTTTTCTTAATGTAATTTATCTTGCATTTCCTGCACATACAGGCAGAACTCGTGTCATCTTTACATTTGCACTTCTTGTGTGGCTGTATCCCAGTGTGGCTGTAGCTGCAGCCTGTTGTAATGCTTATGGGTATGTCAGACAATAGAAATAATTCTAATATTATAAAAGCCTAAATCTGTCTGTCTGTCTGGCCATAACACTTTATTCGTGCTCTGATTGGCTGACAAACAGCCAATCAGAGCGTGAAAAAGTGTTCTGACAGAAGGCAGTCTGATGGTGGGGACACAGGGGATGGAGAGGCGTGGGGCAAGGCCAGCTGTCTGGCCTCTGCCCCACCTCCCTGGAGGCAGCGGCAACAGAGCAGACGTTAGAGGGGGAGGAGGCCAGCAGGGCTAGCCTTGCCCCCCCCACCCAGCTCCCTGCAGGTAACACAGGGCAGGGAGTGAGCCCATGTCCAATGGGGGAGGGGAGTGGGCCCAGGCCCAATGCGGGTGGGGAGGGGAGCGGGTCTGAGCCCAATGCGGGGGTGGTGGGGAAGCGGGCCTGAGTGGGGGAAAAGCCAGTCTGCTTTTTTTTTAATTCTAGCAGAGGCATGTGTAATTATTTTGGGTGGAGGGCCGCTTACCCAGTTCTGGCAGGCTGTCGAGAGCTGCATGGGTAGCCCTGCCCCTTCACAGGTGCCCCACCCCCTGGTCACCATCTTAGGACCAATGTCCCAGGGCCAGCACTGGTGGGGCCCAGAGCAGGGCACATCCTGGCAGGGGTCTGTGGAGCTGGGCTGGGCTGCACCAGTAGGGAGAGGGGGGAGCTGGCTCGGCTCCATAGAGCCCCTGCCACCCGGGACCCTGTACTCATGCTCTGGGCCCTGCTGGTGCTGGCCCTGGGACACCGGTATGGGCTCTGTGCTCCCGCTGGCCCCCCAGCCCCATAGTACAGGTTGGGGGACAGCATGTAGCCCTGACCCCCTGCTTGCCGGCAGGGAAGGAGCTGGTACGGAGCGGGAAAAAGCGGCCCCTCCCCCACCCCGTGGCCGGTGCTCCTTGCTGCAGCCGTTTGCAGCCCGTGCGGGGCTGTTCTGAAGCCTGTGGGCTGTGAGTGCCTGCAGTGTGGGGCGCCGGGCACAAGGTGAACAAGGGGCTGATTTTCCCCCGCATTCAGCACCAGCTTGTAACCCAACCCCGCAGCCAGCCTGGGCTTTGCACTGGCTCCAGGCTTGCCCGTTGGGGCTGCGCTGTGGCAGTAGCAGCTGCGGCCCCCGCCACTTGCCACACTGGGCAGTGTTTGCCACAGCCACCTCTGTGCTGCCCAGTGCATGAGCTTCGGGCGGGCAGCAGCAGCAAACACTGCCCAACATGGCAAGCAGAGGGGCCGCAGCTGCTGCCACCGCACCACAGTCCTGATGGGCAAGCCCAGAGCCAGCACAGGGCCAGGTTACAAGCTGGTGCTGAGCATGGAGGGAAAAAGCAGCTCCTCGCCTGCTCCATGCCTGGCGCTGCACCAGCTTGCAGCCTGCCTACGGCTGCCCGTGCCTGCTCAGGACAGCCCTGCGTGGGCTGCGAGTGGCTGCAGCATGGTGCGCTGGCCACAGGGCAGGTGTGGGGCTGCTTTTCACTGGGCCACTTTTCCCCAGGCTCTTTCTCTGCCCACGTCCTCCCCTGCCCTTCCTGCCGCCCCCTTACCTGAGCTTCCTGCGCTAGTGCAGCCACGTGGTCCCAGGCCAGAAGCCCCAGTGGCTTCCAGTTGGCGGGGTGGGGGCCAGGTGGGACATGCTGTTGTGGGAGCCCACCAGGCTTCCCCTGGGTCCTACTGCCCTAGGTTTCTGTCATTTTTAACAGCGACAAAGGACAGATGAATTTTAATTTTCAAAATTTTTTTAGGGGCCCGCAGGGTCTGCGGGCTGGATAACCCGCCTTGCAGGTCGGATCTGGCCTGCGGGCCGTATTTTGCCCACCCCTGTTCTAGCAGGTCCCATTTAGTAGAAGATCAAATTACAAGAACAGACACTGTACCTCAAAGTCTTACCCTACCCGTGCTAATAACGTTGAGCCCTGGCTTAATAATCAACAGAAAATTTACCTTTGTTGCATTATGTGTTTATTCTTCAAAGGCTCTGGTAAAAGATACGAATGCACCTACTGAATTAAATCCTGGGTGTAAAAATTGACTTCTGCTGCTAAACTGTGGGACATCATGCGAATAAGACAGCTTTCAGACATAGGTTAATCAGGCTTGGTGTGAGGGATTTATACATTTTACTTTCTGTGTAGATAGGTGCTGCAGGGTGGTACAGAGATGTTACGTACTATATTTTTTTCTGTATGAATCCTGCCACATAAACAAGTTATCTCAGGGGATTGTAACATGTCATAAACTTTTCACTAATATTCAGAATTAAAGCATGGTATACTGTTACCCGTGACTACTGACAACGTATTTGGTAGATGGCATATCTGATAAACAATAATGAACATGTGACTACTGGAGTTAGTGGATACAGATCCCTGTCATGTGAGTGAGGTATTTTGTAGCAGTAATCTATGTCAGGTCACTGGGACCAGGAAATAGACTAGTCTCTTATCAGCACTTCTGTCCATCACTTACCTGTTACAGCAGATCACAACCTTTTGAGGCCTGTGTACACAACCCCCCACTGTGTTCTTTTGTGTGATTCTACCTGGCCCCTCAAACAAGCAGACAGGAGCTATAACATACTAAAGACAGTGTTTGCATGTGGGGTGTTGTTCTTGAACACCTGACCCAGAAAGTATGAAGAGGTCTAGCCTCAGGGAAGATTTCTTTTCAGCATAGAGGCCTCATAGTTTTAGTGAAGAGTCTCCATTCCAGCCCCAGTTCTGTAGCAGGAAATGCAACCAAGTAACTCTCATTTTCCATATGAAATCTCTGGATGTTTTGCAATCTGAGACAGGCTCTTGACAGAGGCTAAATTAAAACTAAAGGGAGAGAGAGACTGAAAGGGCTGTCACAAAGGAGGCAAGAGACATTGTGTGACTGCAAACACCGGGAATGGGCAGGCAGAGAAAATTCCGAATAGCTCCCTTTAATGCTTCACGGTAGATGTGCAAAACCTAGAGCTCTGGTTCAGAGATGATACCTTTTATTAGAATAACTGAGAAATTGCAAAACAAAAAACAAATATATATTTTTTTCTGCAAGCTTTCGGGCTCACACGAAGTTAAAGATGGTAAAAAGCCCCCATAGGTAGGACATCAACTTCATTTTTGCACGGAGGAAGCTGAAGTGGAAATCCGTCCTTTGCTAAGCATAGATCCAGCTTGCCTTGCTCAGTCAGCCCACACCTCGGCCTCTATTTCAGCGCACACCAGAACAGCGCGCCCAGCATGTCTGTCTCCACTACCCCTCACAGAGGACGCGTCACTAGCCCCACCCCCTCCCCGGGCTGTGAGGACCACGTGACCCTCTTTGTCTCACCCCCGGGCCGGCTCCCGCCTGCTTCCGGGTCTTGGCTCCGCCCCTGGCTGAAGTCCCGCGCGCCGGTTGCAGGCGCAGGCGCAGGAGGAGGCGGAGCGGAGGGAGCAGCACGGGCGGCGGCAGCGGCGGCGGCGGGGCCGGTGGGTGCCGTCGGAGCGTGGCGCGTGGCGCGTGTGC
>NW_017729024.1:152609802-152637425 GCF_001723915.1 Gavialis gangeticus | reverse complement strand
GTGTGCGCTCCCCGCGCGGGGCAGGCGCCGCCCTCTCGCTTTCTCGTTCCCTCGCGGGCGGCTCAGGGGTCGCTGCTCTGCCTGCGGCGCCCGGCGGAGCCTGGAAGGACAAAGGTGGAGGGTGCCGGGGCCCCGGCCCTTCCTTGTCGCAGCGTAGCAGCGGGGCCAGCCCCTCGTGCCCCGGACACGCGTGGCATTGCAGCCCTGACGGGACCCCCGCACCGAGGGTGCGGGGCAGCTGCAGCCGGCACTCCCACGGGGCCGTGTCACCGACGGACCGGCTGGGAGCACAGCACAGCTCCCGTGGGAGGTGGTGACAGGTGCCTGATTCCCAGCCCCTGGCGCAGAGCCGGGGTGCGAAGGGGCAGAGGCGCTGGCCTTGGCCAAGGTCATTCAGGAGGACGCTGGTGGCAGTGGGAATGAATGGGATCTGCTGACTTGCAGTCTCGTGCTCCTGTCTGAGCCACGCGACTTGCTTCACACGCATGTCTTCTCCGGCAGCCAGAAGCGACTCGAATGCGCCAGTCTGGCTGGATTCGTGGACTTGGATGGCAAGGGGACAGCGAGAGCCAGCAGCCACTTGAATGTGCTGGGGAAGGCATGAGGAGTGCTTCCCACTGTGAGCTGCCTGCGGGACCTGGGGGCGTGGGGGGTTGCACCTGGTCAGTGTCAGCGGTACCCTTCTCCTTGGGCACCTAGAGGTGGTAGAGGCCGAGAGGGTTTCCTTTTGGAGGGGGCAGCTCTCCCTTGTGGTGCCTGCGTGGATACGTGGCAGGCACATTTTGTCGCTGATCAAGCTGCAGTGTTTGCTATTTATGGTAATTGCTTAGAAACAGCAGCTGCCTGTTGCCAGGCTGGTGCTTGAGGCAGCAAGCTGTGCATCTCTTAGCAGGGACCTTGCACACTTTGCACAGTGTTAGATCAGATTAAAAAGATCTAAAATATTGCATGTAATTCTCTTACTGCAGCTTCCCAGCTACTGCTTTAACGTGCAGACCTTTGTCTAGTGTCCCAGGGCCGTGTTTGGCACTTGGGAAGGGGGAAATCTGCAATGCGCTGGTAATAACTGTGACAGGTGCCTTTAAAGCGGCACCTGCTCTTGCAGCCTTAATCCCCAGGAGCAGATGTCGGAGGCTGTGGACAGGTGCTGGGAGTAATGTGTGTGCAGTGCATTGGTGCCAGTGCTGCAAAACTAACAAGTCTCTCAACTAGTTGTGGTCAGTCTAAAAACAATGCAACTGAGTCAGAACTCCTCTGCTGCAGGGTCCTTTAATACCCGTGCCTTCATAAATCTAGGTTTCAAATGGACAGTTAAGGAGGAGGCTGTGAACTGGACCTACCTAATCATTAAGGACCATGCCAGTGGTGACAAATCTACCTGTAATGTTTTGGATAGGTTGGGGGGAGAGTGAGCAAGTAAGAATGCTACTGAACTCATGTGTTAGAATTCTGTATAACGTACAGACATTTCTACTGTGATTAGTTAGGTGTCTTAGATTCGTTAAAACAGCCTCTGATTCTTTCATATCTGAAATTTCAGATTCTTTGAAACTAAGAAGTAATTGGTTTAGAGACAGCCATAAGTGAGCAGAAAATAAGTATATGATGCTTTTTTTTTTACCATTGGCATGTCTCTCAGGGAATGGCTCAGTATCTAAATCATTATATCCAGTAAAGGCTGGTGTTGATGAAATTCCAGTTTCCACTGTAGCTCACCAAAGCATGTAAACATGCCATACTTAAGGAGGGGCTGGCAGTTTTTTACACCTGTGACTAAAATCTTTCTTTCTAATACTCATTGTAACTTCACGGCCTTGGCAAGTCGGTTAACATTTGTCTCTTTAAATAAGTGATTCCATCCTGGAAGGGCCTTGAGATTCTTTCAGGGGTACTATGGGCTGTCTTGCGGTATTAGCACACCTAGCAGTGCTAACATGATTCACAAGATAAACTCCACAATTTCAAAAAAGAACCCGTAGTGTCAGAACATTTTTAACCCGTTGTGACCGTTCGAGTTCCATGCAATAAAAAAATTGCTGTATTTTTTTCATAGTCAAAAAATGGGTGAAAACTAGAAACTGGAATTCTCGTGGGGGAGAGCAGTGTCTTGATTTTAAACAGGGGTTTCCATGACTGAAAAAGTTGAGAACTACTGCTCTAAATCTAAAGGAGAGTAAAACCTACACTGCTTATTAGCTGTTGGAAGCTTAAATTAATATCTGTAAAGTGTTAGGTATGTGGACTAATACTGTTATTCCTATCAACAGTCAGTTTTCCCTTAATTCCTTTTGGGAAAAGTGGACTCTTTCTAGTTGGAAAGAAAATGTCCTCCTTATGTGGCTTATATCAACTGAAATAAATACCTGAGTTAACTTGATTCATCCCGAGTACCATTAATAATGCGTGTTTGATATTTCTGTGCACAGCAGGACTACGGCTGGGATTCCACGTGTGACAGTTCTTGCCAGAAGATTCCAGGCAATATGGCGAGCCTCTTGCGTGTGGTGGTCTCTGGCTGCTCAAATCCTCTCTTTAGCAATGTGATGTTACACAAGATCCGGACTGTGAAGATCCCATGTTTGCGAACATTCCAAACCCACCAGGTACTTTGGTGTCAAGCACCCATCAAGCCAGGTAAGTTTACATGTATTTTTTTTAAAGCTTGTAAAATTGCCAGCTTGCTTCTCCCTCAAAACAAAGGGAGATTTCAAGAAAGCTTCCTAACCTGGTGTATCTTTCTTCAAAATTCAAAGCCTTAAATTGTGGGAATTGGCTATTTGTGGTAGTTCCATGACTGCACAACTTTGCATTTGCTTACAGACCACTGTGTCTTAAAAAAAAAAAAAAAAAAGACTGGGGACAAAGTGTTGGAGTCTGTTCAGAATTGCTGCAGGATTACCTTGACTTAGGAAAATAAGCAAATGCAGTTTAAGGCATAGTCTACATTTAAATATTGACAGCGTTGCTTTGTTTAGAAATGATAAAAAATGGCAATTTAGACTAAGGCCAGTAAAAGTCATATTGGTAAGAAATTCTTTTGCTAGTATGACTTCATTCAGGGAACTGGTGGAAACTTTAGCAGCAAAAGGACTAATAAGATGAGTTTATTAGTTAGGAGAGTTTGCTGGTATGGTTATACTAGCAAATATATTTTACCGCTACAGGATTGTAACTTCAAGCACTTTCCTGAACAAAAATGTTTCCATGACTCTAGGCCTCCAAAGGGAGTTCAGTGGATGAAAATGTGAACAGTTTCTCCTTTGGTTAAAAGACTTTGGTCTGAGCATTACTGGTAATTTTTTGATTACTATTTACTGACTACACAGAGTAGCTGTCAGTAAATAGTAGTTCTTTATAGAGTATGACATGTTACAGTTTGGCAGGAAATAGTTCCTGGGTCTGTCTCTTCTCTTTCTCCCCCGCCCCCCACTTGCAAATTTTTTTTCTGACAAAGCCATGTTTTTAGTCCATATCACAATGAAGAGACCCCTCTGTCTTGGAATAGCCAGCCATTCAATAGGGATGGCACTTACCTGGAATGTAAGATTATTTATTTGGAGTGTGGAAGACCCAGGTTCAAGTCCTGTCTCTGACAGCCCATCTCCTTTTTAGTTTTCACCAGAAATTCCATCCTGAACCTTAGGAGCCTATATCTGGTGAACTGGCATTTTCAGACAAAAAAGTTACATGGAGGAATTCCCCACTCAAATCTGATCTGAATATTATATTTGGTTTTATGCTTTAAAGTAAACAATGCGTTCTGCCTTCAGACTGGTCTACCAATTACACTTGCCTTTTTTGCAGCATACTAATTAAAACTGAATTGGATTTGGTAATTTTGGAAAAAGAGTCTGTTGGAATGGTTAGTTCAAGTTGTGTTATTGAACAGACCTAGTCAGAGGTACAAAAATTGGAGCCAGTTGCTGTGTGCTTATTATTAGTTCTATTACTTGTATTATTTACTAGACATTCTGTTGAATGCTTACCTTTGTATCAGGAGTTCCATAAAGACATTTACAAGCATGTGAACTAATATAATTACATTTTAGTTCTAGAAATTGAGACTGAGGATGCAGTGAAAACTGGTGAATTTGCTGTCAGCACTTAGAAGAATCAGGTCATTGCAAGAGACTAGAGTATTTGAAAAAAACTGTAATACACTTTTATAGCTATATCTGAGGCTTGGAAGATTGGAAATAGTAGCCACAAACCTTAAAATATAGCTCCTTACATTTAAGAGCCTGCTCCATGAAGAGTAGGCTGATTCTCTTCTTTTCCATAAGGCTAAAAACAGTGTGGACCTCTTTGACGACAGTCTTTTATTTTGAGATCTTACAGAGTACAGTCCTGTTGTCCCTCATTAATTACCTGTGAACTACTAATATAATCCCCCCGCCCCCCTGCGCACACTCAGGGCAGTCTGGGATAATTTGAGTTAATTGCCATTCAGGCTGCCTGTACAAGAGTAAAAGCAGACCTTTGGTTTACCCAGTCTGATTGTCCCACGCATTGACTTGCATTCAGACAGTCCTTTATGCATACAGTTTGAATGGCCATTAACTTTGTTCATTATAGATACTAGGCAAAAAGTATTACTTAAGATATTTCACAGGTACCTAAAATGGGAAAAGGGTTTGTAAGTCTGTAGAATCCTAGCATCTATTTTTACCCTAAATGATTGTCTGCACCTATTTTGATGCAGGTCAGAGCTTGGCACAGTTAGACCTGGGGTAAATTGGGCATCTCTTTTTAAAGCTCCTAGTGTGATAAATGGGGTAGAAATTTACTTCTAACAAATCGCCACTAGAATACATAAACAAATTTCTGACACTTGCAGTAGTCAACAGTGCGTACTGTGCAACAGCTGATGAAGAGACTCCAGTCTTCAGAAATCAGTTGAAAGTAAAAACAAAACAAAAAACTTAGAACATGGTTGTTTCTGTGTCACTGTTTTGGTTGCCATTTTCTTCATCTCTTAGGAATGTAGTGATTGTCATACTGGAGCAAAACAGTGGTCCATCCAGTATCCTGTCTTCATCAGTGGACAGTACCAGATGCTACAGAGAAAGGTGCAAAATACCCTGCAGTAGGCAGTTATGGAATAACTTGCTTGCAGAGAAAGTGTATTCCAGCCTTCATCCCACTCCTTAGCGACTGGCTTCTGTCTTAGAGTACAATTGTGTATATTCTTCCCAAGTGTCTTAGTTTTATTTAGAAATCCTTCTTGTATTGAAGCTTCCTTCTTCCCTTTCAGATTTTTTCCTAATCCCTGCTAAGGTCTTAATCAAGGTAATCTTTGAGACGATGGTTTCTACTGGCCAGTTGTTAGTTGTTTATAAACTGAATATTTTCTTCTAGTTAGATTTGTTACTTTTCAATTTCCTTGTGTCCCTTGTTCTTGTAATAAGGTTGAACAGAAGCATCTGATCTACCTACGACACCATTCATATTTTTTGTCTTCAGCACACCACCCTTTCTTCAGAATATCTCCTCGTCTTACTTCCAAACTGAGACCAGGTGAGCAGCTTCTTCTGAAGCTGATGTTAGAATAAATTAGTAACTAGTTAAAGTAGTCACCACCTCTTTCTGCAGTGTAAAGGCACAGTATGTAGTCAGAACTTCCCTCCCATGTCCTCCCAAAAACTTGTAACATTTTTTGGTATTCCTTTGCAGAAGAACACTCTCTGAGATCGAATTTAGATTATTTTTATTTTTTAAAATTATTTTCTACCTTAGTCCTTCCAGCTTTTCCTGTTAGCTTTGCATATTAACCTACTTGGTGTTTATTTTTTTTTAGGTGGGAGTTAAGCAGAAAGTATACTATTGCTAGACAGTTTTAATTATTACTTGACAGCTTTTAAAGGCTTGGAAATCCAGTTTCCCTACTTACTGTCATTGGCGACACATAGGGGGTACACGTAAGCGCATGTGTACCCCCTGGAAGCACCAGCTGCGAAACCGGAAGTGCAGTTCTGGTTTTGCTGCTGGCCCAGCGATTGGCTGCTGGGGGACCCTTCTCCCCTCCCTCCCCCTGTCAGCAGTCTGGTGCCCCCCCAGACTTGGGAGGCACCAGTCACCCATGCTTACTTTGTTTCCTTACTGAGACTTTCTTAGGACACTTGCAGTTTGAAAATCTCCTCAATGAGCAGTTGTTTGCTGTTTTCTACTATTACATCAACAAAAATGTTGACTTATTTAAAATACGTTATTTTTATTTGTTTATGTATGTATTGATATATTGGAGCTAGACTGTTCTCAGTGGTGGCAGATAACAGAACAAGGAGCAATGGTCTCAAGTTGCAGCAAGGGTGGTTTAGGTTGGATATTAGGAAATACTTTCTCCCTAGGAGGGTGGTGAAGCACTGGTTACCCAGAGAGGTTATAGAATCTCCATCCTTGGAGAGGCTCGACAAAGCCTTGGCTGGGATGATCTAGTTGAGGATGGTCCTGCTTTGAGCAAGGAGTTGGACTAGATGACGTCCTGAGGTCTCTTCCAACCCTAATTCTCTATGATTCTGTGATGTTGGGCTCCAAAGGGCTATGAGATTTTATGATTACAGCTTGGATACTTTCTTGATTAACAGCTAAAGGAAAGCTCTTATTAGGTAATGAAATTAAAGGCTAATCTGTGCATCAAGAAGCTTCTGCATCTAGTAATTGAATATTAGATGCACTAAAAAAGTTCCATGAGCTTCCAAGAGGTGCTAAGAGACTGAAGTCCTTTATCCATGGCTTGGGATCAGCTGTTACTACCAGCTCCATCAAATTTACCTCAGTTTTGATGTAAAGGGTTAGGGGCCATCTGTAGAGTAAGAGAGCAGTTCAGTTCTTGCCCCTGCTAAAGTGCCAGCTGGGAATAGGGTGATTATACAGGGTTTGAACAAGTCTGCTGGGAAGAGGGCCAAAATAAACCTCACGTTATACAAAACAGCAAGATCAGCTGTTAGAATAACTTGTGTCACTGTTGCTGCAGGCTTTGCTTACGTTAGCAACTTAGGCATTGAGCTGTTCATCCTGGCTAAAATGGTGGTGTTTTTGCAGAAACTGGACTTCAGGCACCTAGGCAGCTGTTGGCAGAAACCTAGATACAAGCTTTGAGGATCTCCCTCTTAAGCTTAAGCTTATTCAAGCTGCTGCTTGACAAGGGATCAAGATTCCCCAGGAGTCTTGCATTAAACTTGCATTCCTTGGAGCAAGGATCCAAACTGTTTCCCCTTTCCAGGCGAGTGTCCCAGCCCCTGGGCTTAGGGGTCATGCTTCTTCTGGCTCAGTGAATCATGTTCTGTTTTGCAAATTGAGACTGTTTGCAGGAGGCCTGGAGAATCTCTCTTCCCCTGGGGCGCACAGCTAATTGTGTTCTAACTCGCGAGGAATTGATGTAGATGTACAAACCCACATTCAGGGTGATAATACAATTTTTCCACATACTGGGCGAGTGCTTTAACCACTGAGCTATTAGGAGCATCTCTAATGCCACCTCCTCTTCTTGCCGTAAAAGAAGTGAGTTACTTGTTTCATTTTTATAAAGGAATGACTTCTGGGTTATAACTCCAGGACAGAGTTTTGGGCTGTGCATCTGCTCTTACTTAGGCCTCCCCCTGCTATCCAAAATTAGGCACCTATGCTGGTCAGTTCGCCAAAAGTTTGTCTAGCAGAGTCCACCTCCTATGCACCCTCTTTCCCCAGCGGCTCCCTCTCCCCTTTTGAAATAGTTCCAAATGTATGCGACTGATTACATACCTGAAAAAAACCAGAGTGCTTTACCTTCAGCCTGGCATGCCTCCGTGCCAAGGGCAGCACATGCCCAGAAGAGGCATCACAACAGTTTGACTTGGCTGTATAAATTGCATGCTTCGGTGGGGCTTTTTGGCTATACGATAAAAGCACCAAAAAGCCCTGCTGAAAGCTGCAATCTATATAGATGCTGGGCGAACCAGGCCAAACTGACGCACTTCTAAGAGCAATTTTTTCTTTTTCCACATTTGTCAGAGGCCTGTTTGCCCATCCCCTTGGGCAGCTTTCCCTCCAGTGCCTGTTGTGAATCCCATTCTGAGGCACCTACCTCTCTTCGTGCATGGTGTTATAAGGCTGAGGTGCTTGACTGAGGGCTAGATTTTGCTGTGTGAGCCAGGCACCTGGGGTTAGGTGTAGAGATCCTGAGCTCCATTTCCATGTGTAATTGATTTCTTGTACAATCTGTCCTAAAGAAAGCAGGTTATAGAGATAATTATGTGTTAAAGGAAGCAGTTTTGGTGTTTCATTATGCCTCCCCCTTTCTAGCTCAGCTTTAGACCCCTGCTTGAAAATGATAGCTGAAGTTGCACTCTTGTAGATGCTCTCTGAAATGTAAAAGCCGTGTCCTAACCACTTGTCATTAAAAGTTTTCTGTTTTGTGAGATACTGGATATTAACCTAGTAATTCCAGCAGTGACCTGGGTTTGTGTTCTGCCTATACTAATCCTCCCTTGTGATTTTCATTGGCTAAAATGTTGTTCCTATCCTTGTCCTAATTCTCAATATAGTTATTTGCCTTGAACTTGGATTTGGACAAGTGGATCAAGTGCACACTTAGCAATTTTGTGGGTGATACCAAATTGGTGGAGTTGCAAACACTGGAGGGCAGGGCCAGGATTCAGAATAAACTAGAGAAATGGTTTGAAATTGATTAAATGAAATTCAGCAAGGGCAACTTCAAAGTCCTTGCCACATAACTGCATGTACAATTACAGACTGCGGAACAATTGGCTAGGCTGCAGTACTGCAGAAGAGGACCTAGGTGTTAAAGTGGGCTATAAGCTGAATGTGAGCCAACTGTGTGCTCCTGTTGCACCAAAAAAAAGGGCAACAGCATATTGTATGTGTGCGCTCCATTTGGATAGTAAATAATGACATTTCAAAGTTATTAACAAATACTGCAGCAATTTAGTTTTAGGTAAAGAGCCAAAAATCAGAAAAAAAGCAAAATAATTACAAGTGCACCATTGGCTCTTGGTCTTTCCTTATTTTTAGTTACTCCTCCCTTCCTGAGAGAGTTGTATTATTTGTCACTGCAATGCGCGACATTTATAAAAAATTTGAAATTTTCATAGTTGTCATGAGCATTAACTTAAAAATACAGTCTCAGTTAAGTTTGAACTCTTGACTGTGACAAATTTTAAGTTCATAGGCATAAAATAGCTCTTGGCTTAAATTGTAGTACTGTTTTTCAGAAAAATATGGTGGTGAGATGGAAGCAAGTACTTATACCTTTGGCATAATATATGTTTGAGATTGGCATAAAGCATGTTACAAACTGTGATTTTTCTTGACCTTGAAGTAAAATACGTGGTATATATGGTAAAACTGAAAGTTAATTTTTTTCGGAAGAAAATGGTCTGAAGTTAATTTTTAACTTAGATTTAATATGACTGACACATCCATCTCCCTGGATATGTTATGTTATATAAATTGAAGACTTTATAACCTTAATATAAATGGCGCAAAGGACTGCGTTCTGCAAATAGCATTAGGCATAGAGTAATTTCTGAGTAGCTGTTTCATAGATATCAGTTTGCAACAGACTTCCAGCTGTTTTCAGGAGTGGGCTGGCACTTGCTATAATGTTTTTTATTGTTGTGCAATAGTATTAAAGCAGTACTTGACTGTAGGATAACTTCCAATATAAGTATAAATAAAAGTTTCTAAATCCAGGAGGATATTTCAACCATTAATTAAAAACCGTTTTAATCCATCAGATTTGACAGACAAGCTGTGAATTTAACAAAAGAGAAGAGGGTGGTAGTAACATGCAGCTTCTAAGTTTGTATAGTAGGCAACTTAAAGGACCTGAAAAGGCTAATAAAATGAGGACATTAAGTTGAAAATGACTGGTCTAGTTGACTAAAGCAGTTATCTGGCTTCCTAGTAATTTTAAAATATTTAGGGCAAGATTTTATTCCATTTATTGGTTGCCTGAACCTGATGCTATTCTACCCTGCTCAAGTTCATAAGTTGACTTGAGTTCTTTCACCTAGTTATGTAGGATACATCTTTGCCTTGGGACTAACTACATCACAAAAAAGCAGTGAGTGGGAGGAGGGGGACCCAGTTTTGCATTAACTGTTTTTTAGAGACTCTAGCAAAGTGGGATAGGCTCACACTTGGGTACCTAGTAAGCAGAATAGGATCTGGTTCTCAGCGTTCATAAATTCTATAGTAGCTGTAATCTAAAGTCTCAAAATGCTTTACCTATATAGTTATACTTCACCACATCCTCCTCTCAGCTATGTAAATTATATTCTTTACTAAACTGGTAAATTGAGATGCAGATGATCCCAAATTCAGGTCTGGCTTGTATTGTATTTCCATTAAGCTAGTCAAACTCAAGACAATCAAGTGCAGTCCAGTGACTACTGCACTTTACTGGTTCTTGTATCAACTTCAGAACTGTGATGTGGTGAACTGATAGACCATCAAGTTCAGTACCACAGTTGAGAGCTTTGTGGTGAAGGTCACACTCATTGAACCTTTATAAAGCCTTTTGTCATGTATGAAATGATGCTTTATTTCACTGATCTAGTCCTGCCACATATGGGTCACTGAAGGAGAGCAATGCTAGTGCATATAGTAGCATTCTAAGAAGTTATGTTTCTGGAAAAAAATACATCTTATTTGCTGTATTTTTAGAAAAGTATTGTTAAGTGGGGGAATCCATTGGTAGGTATTGGTACATAAGACTGAAAAAGCCCTGACATCAATCCAGTTTCTTTAGTCTTGCTCTAACTAATGCCCATCTTTTTCTCTGCATTTATAGGAATTCCATACAAACAGTTGACTGTGGGTGTTCCCAAGGAGATATTCCAGAATGAAAAGAGGGTGTCACTGTCTCCAGCTGGTGTTCAGGCCTTGGTTAAACAAGGTTTTAATGTTGTGGTGGAGTTGGGTGCTGGTGAAGCTTCCAAGTTTTCTGATGACCATTATAGGGATGTGGGAGCAAAGATCCAAGGGACCAAGGAAGTGCTGGCATCTGATTTAATTGTCAAAGTAATTTGTTTTCTTATTATTTAATGTGTATGAAGGTTTTTTTCTGTTTTTTTAAAGGAATAGCATCAAGCCATTTAATGCAGGCCACCGAATGCTTGATTACGTAATAGGGAGCCCTTATTATATCTTTGGTTTTAATTTATACATATCTTTGTGCCCCACCAAAGTCACAGAAATCGTAGAAAGCTGAAAAATAGAACTAAACCCTTGAATAGGAGCACTTAGTGGTTTCAGTGAAGATTCTTCAATTCTTACAGAATTATTCACCCTTTTAGAACCATTGCCTTTTCCAGAGCAAGCGAGCAGTGCTCAGAGAACTGAGTAGATAAGATCTCTGCTCCAAAGAACTTGCATTAACAAGCAGCTGATGCATGCATTTTTTCTCTAGGAAATGAATACAGGAAACTGGTTAATTTGGCTATGGGATAATTCACCATGATGATTTTTGTTGTTGTTCTGATTTCCCCACCAGCACTGCCCCCACTGCTCTCCATTACCAGCTCCTGATAACTTGCCATTATTTTCATTCCCTTTGCAATGCTGATTAACCAGAGTTTATTATACTGGCACTACTTGGGCTTCTAGCATATCAATACATACCTCTTAAACTCCCCAGTAGGGCTTTAAAAGACTACATAATAGCAGTCTGAATTGGATTGGAGACAGGAAAAGTGGCAGTGCCCAAAAAAAAAAAGAGAGATTATGTAAGGAGGTAACCAGGTAACATTTAAGGTATACAGGTTAGGCAACCAGGTTGTACAGAGAACTGAAAAGTAAGCAGATAAATTTGATGCTGGGGCTTCCTTTAGAAATCTTAGTTTAAAGCTAAACATATTAAGATTTTGTCTTAGCATAGTGAAATTATAGGCTGCTATATAGGCCCTTCTGGAAAAAATTAGGTTTGTAAAGGAAAGTTGCAACATTTGTTTAAGAGATCAATGTAATACTCAAGAAAGTTGTTTGCTGGAATACAGACTTAAACATTTAAGCTCTTGAGGTACAGTGCAGTCAGCAACAGCAGTGCAGGCTTCTTAGGATTTCTTTGCTTTTCAGTGGATCCTTCTAATTGATAGCTTAGTTTCAAGACCTATTTCATTAAAGCTCTTTTTCTAGACTGCAGCTGACATGCCTAACAGTTGTCCATTCCAGCCATAAAAATAGTAGTAAAAGCCATTAACTCATTTTAGATCGATCCACTGTTATTCCTGTAGTGTTACTTATCTACTTGGGTCTAATTGTAACAAGCAGCCTACAGAGGAAAAGTGAATTCCCTGAATATAGTTGTATAAAAGTTGTTTATAAACCTCATTGCCTGTCTTTTCTGCATGGGATAAAGGGTGAGGAGGAGGCATTATTTCTGTTGATTTATCTGAAAATTTCTCTCTTCTTTCAGGTGAGGGCACCTGTAGTTAATCCTGACCTAGGCATTCATGAGGCAGATCTTTTTAAGACAGGTGCTACTCTGATTAGTTTCATCTACCCAGCTCAAAACCCAGACCTACTGAAGAAGCTTGCAGAAAGAAAAACTACTGTTTTGGCCATGGATCAGGTTCCACGGGTTACTATTGCTCAGGGATATGATGCTCTTAGCTCCATGGCTAACATTGCTGGGTATGAAATTAACTTATGCTTTTTGGCTTTTATGAATACCACTCTTTGGCTGTAACATTTTGTGGTATTAGATGTCTAAAGCAGTTCTGCAGTTTTGTTTTGATGTAGTTTTTTTCAAGCAGGATCAATGTGTTAGAGCAGGGGTGGGCAAAATGTGGCCTATGGGCCGGATGTAGCCTGCCAGGTCATTCTGTCTGGCCTGGGGAGCTCCTAAAAAATTTAGAAAATAAATATTTATGTGCCCCTGGCTGTCTGTTGTGCGGCTCTCGATCACTTGCCAAAACTCAGTAAGTGGCCCTCCTCCTGAAATAACTGCCTGCCCCTGTGTTAGAGGCATCTAGCAACCTTTAAGTTTCTGGTCAGCTTTGCAGTGATCAGGTCAAGGATTTTTAGTTTAGAAGGCAATTATTTTAATTCCTGAACTTCTTTGTAGTGGCCCTGCCTCTGAATGAGATTAAAGAGCTATATAACAGCTGAGATTGATATAACAGCTGAGATTAAAGAGTGTTATAAATATCTGATTTGTGTGTGTGTGTGCGTGTGTGGGTGCATACAGGGAAACTCACTGTTTTTTAAAATGGAGGGCATTTCATGCCCTTGAAAGTATAATTAAACCTCTTGCTTTAAGGAAGGTGCTAGCTTGTTGTGGATGTGTATAGCTGGTATGTGTACTGAAAGCAGTTTTACTAGAGAATATATAAATGGGGCACTGGCTTAGTCTGCATGTTCTTAGTTCCCCTACAGGGTTTTATTGGAATGTAACAGAAAGTCTGAATAACATTTGAATATACACCTCTAACCCAAGGAATAGTTAAATTTGTGTACCAAACTAGGTGTACTCCTATAGACTTCCTAAACAATAAGCATTTAGAAGAATCACCTAGCATGTTTTTAATAAGATTAAGTATTTACTCGGCACAGACTTGAGTCCTGTGTGTTGTTAGAACTGTGGATATTTCTAGAAAGTGTTGTCAGTGCACTGTTGATGATGAGTCAAGTCGTACTAACAAAGGTTAGAGAAGTAAGTTGGCAAGTCAGACATATGCCACACCAAATAAATTTAATTGCCTTAGGGACCTCGGGGCCTTGGCTTTCTATTGTACCAGACTAAGCTGTTTTTGGTAACTGTCTGCTATGCTCTAGAGCAGTGGTTTTCAACCTGTGGCCTCTTGCAGGTTTGCAAACTCTAAGGGGCCCACAAAAGATGACAGTGATCAATCAAAATGTGCAAATACCCATACTTCAAAGGGGTCTGCACCTCCATTTGAAATTTCTGGCAGTTGCAAATGAAAAAGGTTGAAAAACTGCTCCTCTAGAGAAATTTGTCATAACGCCCTTGCTTTTAAGGAGACCTTTTGGACAGCTTACTCTGCTAGACAAAATAAATCTATAGTTCGAAAGGACAATACACTGGCCAATGTTTTGCTGGTGTGGTAGTGGGAAGGCTCTAAGGGACAGCACTCTCAAACTTTTCATTTTTAAACACCTCTGTAGGTATCAGCTTAACCTCCAGACTTTACCTTAAGGTCAGTAAGTACAGCATTAGTATGGTTTTATAGATGGGGCAGCTGAGGTACATTAAGAGGTTAAACAGTTTGCTCAAAACCAGGCAGATTCATTGGCAGAGGTGGATGAGAGGTTCCTAATTGCAGCTTCGTTTCCTAGACCAGGGCTGTCCACCTAAGTGACTGGAGGCTGCAGGCCCCTCAGACATACACTGTGTAACCTTGCACACTCCTGGACTGTGCGTTGCACAGACTGCATGACATGCCATGCAAGATCCCTGCCCTATACTTTATAACCCTTGATGTGCTACATGAGCACCCCCACTGCTCCTTACTACACCATACACATGTCCCTTGATGTGCCACATAAGCTCTTCCACTCCTGCACCACACTCCACAGCTGATGCACCATGTAAGCCTGTGGTCCAGATGCATGGATGAGCTGCACCACAGGCCCATCACATGCACAGATACAACACACTATGTAATACTTCTGTACACGGCAGTGAGTGACTCATGCTGCTCTGCACTGCTGCGGATGCCACGCAGGCTTCCCCTTCTAAGCTTTCCTTGGCCCCACAGGCCACTGTGTTCTACCCCATCCCTAGGATTGAGGGCAAGCAGCAGAAGGAGGGAGGAGGAGCCCAGGAACTCCAGTGGCAGCAGTATCTGGATCAGAGCAATATCAGGACCAGGAGCCCAGGGGCCACAGTTTAGGGGTCTTCATGTGACCCACACGCCACCAGTTGGACAGCCTTGTCCTAGATCATACCATTACTGCAAACTACTATACCCTTGTTCGTTTGTAGTAGGTTTGGTGCTGTAGATCTTGCCTTCAAAGATGACAAACCAAGGATTAATGTATTGTTCACATGCTTAAAAAACCTAGGCAAGGAATGCATAGGTCACAATGCTAAATATCTTTATACCAGTACTCAAAGGGCATAACATTTTAGGAAGGCTAAGCTGCCAATGTTTGGAGAAATTAAAGGTTTATTAAACCTTTCAACGTCATTATTCTCAACCAGGGTGCTGTGGGATGCCATTCAGTGTTAGCACTGTTAGGTGTGCAAACATGCTTGACAAGGTAAACTTAAAAGATTTCAAATAGGAATCCACTGTGTTAAGAGCATTCTGAAATGTTGCGGTCTGAGGCTTTTTTATGAAAGAATTACTCGATTTTTCTATAGTCAAAAATAAAGTGAAAAGTAAGAGCTGACATTTTTCAAGAGAAGCCTTGAGTCTAGTGAGGGGTGCCACAAATCTCAAAAGGTTGAGAGCCATTGCTTTTGGGCACAGTTATACAGCCTCTTGCACGTTTACTTCAATGTGCCTCTTTGATATAATGAAATAAACATGGAAAAATACTAAAGCAAAGGTGTTCACTTTTTATTTTCACAGTTACAAGGCAGTTGTATTGGCAGCAAATCACTTTGGTCGATTTTTCACTGGTCAGATCACAGCTGCTGGTAAAGTTCCTCCAGCCAAGGTTTGTTGAATATAAACATTTTTTTTTCTGCAGCAAAGGCAATTTTATGAATATGGCAAACAAGTGTTGAAGTGAATATTGTAAAACATTTTTCATCAGCTTTCTGTTTGGTCCTGGAGAGCTTAGATTCCTTTATAGGAGTCCTAAGTCACTTCTTATTCTATGAAAGCTTCCATTGCTGGCAGCTGTACTTTTTTTTTTTTAGTTTGAAGAAAATAACATTTCAATGTTACGTTTAACTATTTTTCAGCTCAGACTTCCAATATGAAATCTGCCCATGAATTCGTAGGGCAGGTAGGGTCTGGGAAACATTACATGGTCAAGCAGACTAAATTTCTTTGCTTGAGGATCATGAAGGAAGTAACCCCTCACTTGGATGGGGCAGTGGATAAAATAGAATTTCTGAGAATGGAAGTTAGAAGCCTATAGGAAGGGGGAAAAATAAAAAAAGGCTAGGTCAAATATGCATTGCTTGGGTCAGTCAATGTAGGTTGTATGCTTGGCTGAGTTGATTCCCAAATTGTTTCATTATTTAAATGACACTTGACTTGCATCAGAGTTGGTTTGAACACTGCATTTTATTATAACCTGGTTGTCCAGTGGTGTCTGTTAGCCAGATTTTCTATTGGATGGTGTACTTGGTAAAAGAGAACCAGTGCCACTCTTCCACAGCTCTAATACTAATCATAAGAAATATCACTTCAGGTTCTAATCATTGGAGGAGGAGTTGCAGGGCTAGCTGCTGCAGGAGCAGCTAAGTCGATGGGAGCAGTTGTTCGTGGGTTTGATACCAGGTAAGAACGTGAAAATGGTGGCAATTTAAGCTCACCCATAAGTATTTATATAAAAGAAATGGGTTTCCTGTTGGATGGGCAAGAATTTTTGTGGGTGATTATATGTTATTGGACCAACTACATGGTTGGGATAGACCTAGATAAGTTTTTGAATGCAGTGAATTCTTCTTTAGGTATTTTAAGTTAGTGCTTCACTGTTTTGCATTTCCTACTCCTCCACTATGTTATTGGTTCCAAGAGTGATGGCACAGCACTTAATTCCTGAAGGTGTTCTTGGCAGCCAGCCCTATGGTTTCAAGGAGGAGTGGGGTGGGGGGGCCTTGCAGGGGATTTTGATGAGGTCCTTGACTCTGGATCTTCAGCTATTCTCTGTGGGATGGACGAGATAACTTTCAAACTTTCAGGGCCTAGTGCCAATACATAGTGTAAGCCATTTAAGATGCTGTGAATGTGGTTCAGGACGTTTGCCAAAATCCTGTTGATTTCTTTATTTAAGACATGTCTTAAACCTTTTTAAGCCTGGGGACTGGTTCATAATGGCACATCATAATTCAGTTGTTTGTGCTGCATTAAGGCTTATTTCCTTGTTACTTAAGGAATTGTGCTTATTTTGTGCCTGGCATTTTGCACCTCTTCCAGGCCTGTAACTTGATGCAGAGCACTGGCAGATACAGTCAGTCAAACTACTTACTGCCTCCACTTCTGTGCTCTGTGGAGCACAATTTGTATAACTGCTGCAGCAGCAGACACCACTGAGAAAAGAAAGACGTTCAGTCTCAGAGTTTGTAGGATTAGCTCCAGCACATGTCAAGCAGTTGGCCACCTGCCAAACAGGCCTACTTTATGCAGCTCAGCCTCTGGCACCAAAAAACCAAGGAAAATATGCAGAGGCTGAGATTATAATTGTACTGGGGTGGTGGGGGGCAAGTATGGCAAAACACATATCTCTTGAATTTTTAAACAAATCTTGCTTCCCCAAGTTTCGTTTCAGTTCAGACTTCCTTCCCTGTCTCCCCACTCCCCACCACTACCCCAAAAATTACTCCCAGTCATTCGTTCAGCAGAAGTATCTGTTTTAAAACTTCCTGCAAAGCCAAAGGAATATGTGTAATTAAATACAAGATGAAAGATTTACTTGCCCAAACCTTCAGGAGAAACCCTTTTAACTCTCCTCCTCCAGAAGATGTAGGGAAAGGGAGGGAGGAAGCAATAGTTGTATACTTTTATTTTTGGGCGTGCTTTGCCCAAGAACTGGAATAAAGCTTAATTGTCAGTAAGAACCACACTTCCCAAGAATTTGGCTCTTCTGGATTCTGAGACAGGCCAATTGGGAACTGGTGAGCTAGCCTTTGTCTTACTGCTGATGGGAAGGGAGAGATCCCCAACTACTTGGGGATCTCAAGACCTGAATTAATGTGAGCTGCCTGTGAATGCATTTTTAAAAGGCAGACATGAAATAGGATAATGGTGGCCCAGAAGGATTTTCCTCCTGAGTCGTAAAGGAGTTGTCAGGGACTCTGCATCCCTTTACAATATGTTTGTTCTTCCATTAAAATATCTGCTTGTATTGAATTACTTTGTGCCTATGTGCAGGACACTGAGGTGCTCCAGCTGGGTGGAAAGGGGTTGCCTTTGAAGTAAAAGCCACAGAAAACACCTGTGTTGCAGTGGATTACCATGGGAAGGAAGAGCAAATAAAGTGGGTTGCAAACCAGCAGGATATGAATGCCCAGTACACTTACTTTATGAGTCAGATATCCCAAAGGTCCTGTCAGCAACTCTCTGATTATGCAAACAGCTTTCATCATCCTACTTTTTAATATAATTTGTGATGCAGAGTTAAAAAAAAACAAAAACAAAAAAAAAAAAACAACCCCAAAACACCCCCTTCTCAAAATGTTGAATTTCGTAGCAGTACAAATGTTTAAATTCAATATAAAACTTTCTGAGTTTTTAAAAGAAATGTGCTCAACAAGTGATATGGTTCCCTCTTGATGTGCCTAATTCCTTGTGTGTTAAGACTGTCTTTTCCACTTAAGTTGGGAAGTAGCTGGTCAGAAAACTGACTTCATTATGCCCTGTGGTCCCACTTGATGTAAGCATAATTTTCTTTGGCAGTGTTTTATTTAAAAAGTTGCTGTTTAGTTTGTTTTTATATGAACCCTGTATTACTGTAGTGTCATAAACACTAATGCATTCCGTTGGGATTGGGGCATGCTATTTTACAGATGGGAAATTGAGATGGGGAAAAGTGATTTGTTTCTGGTTACATAAAAACCCATAGAACATATTTAACTCAGTTCTACCATGTCTTGCAATGGTGCCCTAACAATGGAGTCATCCTACCTCTTTGCTCTCTTTCTTTCTGATTGCTACAGGATGTACCTCAAATGGAATCCTGGGTGGATTGAATCCTGCATTTGTGACACAATAAAAAAAAAAAAAAAAAGAAAGCCAAATAAACCCAGTTCCCAACTGGCCTGTCTCAGAACCCTGGGTGGATTGAGGGACCAGCAAGGGGGAGGATGCTCAAGGGCACCCAGCATGGGTTCATTAGGAGCAGGCTCTGTCAGACCAACGTGATTGCCTTCTATGATCAGGTCCCAAAACCATTGGATGCAGGTGTCACGGTGGATGTAGCCTTTCTGGACTTCAGGAAGGCCTCTGACACTGTCTCCCATCCTATTCTCATTAAAAAGCTAGGTGACTGTGACACTGATGCCTACACAGTCAGATGGGTCGCAAATTGGCTAGGGGGCTGCACCCAGAGAGTGGTGGTGGATGGGTTATATTCGACCTGGAGGGGTGTGGGCAGCCGAGTCCCCCAGGGCTCAGTCCTCAGGCCTGTACTGTTCAATTTCTTTATTAGTGACTTGGACGAAGGGGTGAAAAGCACCCTGTTCAAATTTGCTGATGACACTAAGGTTTGGGGTGAGGTGGGCATGCTAGAAGGGAGGGACAGGATACAACTGGACCTGGACAGGTTACAGGGGTGGGCAAATGTGAATAGGATGGGATTCAGTACTGACAAGTGCAGGGTATTGCACCTGGGCAGGAAGAACCAGCAGCATACCTACAGGCTGGGGAACTCCCTTCTCATCAGCACAGTGACAGAAAAAGATCTTGGAGTCGTCATCGATTCTAAGATGAACATGGGCCACCAATGTGAGGATGAGGTCAGCAAGGCTAACCGCACCTTGTCATGTATCCACAGATGCATCATGAACAGGTCCAAGGAGGTGATCCTCCCCCTCTATGCAACACTGGTCAGGCCGCACCTGGAGTACTGCATCCAGTTCTGGGCGCTGCACTTCAGGAGGGATGTGGCCAGCATTGAGAGTGTCTAGAGGAGGGCCACTCGCATGCTCAGGGGGCAGCAGGGCATACCCTATGAGGAGAGGCTACGGGACCTGAACCTGTTCAGCCTTCACAAGAGAAAGCTGAGAGGGGACCTAGTGGCTGTCTATAAACTTACCAGAGGGGAATGGCTGAAACCCTGTTCCCCCCGAGCTCCTCCCGGAGTAACAAGGAATAACGGCCACAAGTTGATTGAAAGTAGGTTCAGGTTAGACATCAGGAGGCACTACTTCACAGTCAGGGCAGCTAGGATCTGGAACCAGCTTCCAAGGGAAGTGGTGCTGGCTCCTACCTTAGGGGTCTTTAAAAGGAGGCTTGATAATTACCTAGCTGGGGTCATATGAGCTTAAAGTTACCAGGGGTCATATGAGCCTAGTATTCATTCCTGCCCAGGGCAGGGGTTGGATTTGATGATCTGCTCAGGTCCCTTCCGACCCTGCATCTGTGAACCTATGCACCTAAGAAACATGTCTGTTGTCTTTTTATAGCCTCTTTTGTTTTTTGTTTTTTTGTTTGTTTTAGAGCTGCAGCTTTGGAACAATTTAAATCTCTTGGTGCTGAGCCCTTGGAGGTAGACTTGAAGGAATCTGGAGAGGGGCAAGGCGGGTATGCAAAGGAAATGTCCAAGGAGTTTATTGAAGCTGAAATGCAGCTCTTCGCCAAACAGTGCCAGGATGTTGATATCATCATTAGTACAGCTCTCATTCCTGGTATGTTACCAGTGTAAGAGGCATGTCTTCCATTTTAGTCTCTGAAAGGGGCTGCTTTTTTTCTCTCACTTGCTACTGCTGCTATTTTTCTTCAGGAAAGGGAAAAAAAAAAAACATGTTCTGTCCAGTGAAGAGTCAACAGGTGAGTGATTTTGTGCTGTTCATCCAAAGCCAAGAACTTTCCTGGTAAAACGTCTTCATTTGTTGTCCAGTTTCTAGTCTCTAGACATTTCTGTGTGTCACAGGTCTCTCTCGTCTTCTTAGCTGTAACTTGGCTGTTCCTCTGCTGTCTACCCAGGGTTTTATAGGAGCCCTGTCATTTGTACAGCTTCTTCAGTCTTGCCAGATAAGTGAGGTATTGGAATGATGTACGCAGTACTTACTTGTTCAGTCAAAATGTGTAATACTCTTTATATGTTAAACTGCATAAAATGCTTAAGTTTTAAAGAAACTTTCATGTTATTTGTAAGTGCAGTGTAATGGATTTGTAATGTATGAGTCATTATACACCATACAATACACTAGAAAATATTGCGATTCCAGCTGTGAGATTTGAAGTTTTAGACTTTTTCAAGTCATTCTGGATTCTAAAAGATACCTTGTAAATCCCCAACTGTGTGAAGAGATCCAGTTGCATAGAATTTGGATGGCTTCAGTGAGACTCTACTGGATGATCCAGCTCTAATTTCTGTACAAACTGTTCAGCATTTCAGAAAAATATGAAAACTCCTCTTGGTCTCAGAATGGAAAGTAGTGCTCCTACATCATATTTGCTGATGGCATTAGGATGACATAGTGCCAAACAAGAATCCTTTTCTTTGTTGTTTCTTCCCCAAAGGTAAATTTGCATGAAAAGGGTATTTCAAAATAGCAAGTGATATAAGAAAATAAGCAAAGGACTTAAAATGGCATCCTCTAATAGCATCTTGCTCATAGGAGTAAAAACATGGTTTAAGACTAATAGCATTTTCCTGTCACTATAGGACAATAGATTCTTTGAGAACTCAAACAGATTTTCTACCTGATGAGGGAAAACTGCTTTTTCTGTGCAAAAATTTATGCTTATTTTTGTGTGTTTACTTTTTCCTCTCTGCATTTAAAAAGATTGATACAATGCCAGATCCAAAAATGTATACCACTTAGGGACCAAATTCAGTAGAAATGAGTGGTAATTATACACGGGTATGTGAGGGGAGAGTTTGTCTCATGGACATTATCTGCAGGATGTGATTATCTTACATGTAGCTTGTTATCTTTTTGTCTTACCAGGTAAAAAAGCTCCTATCTTGTTTCGTAAAGATATGGTTGAATTAATGAAGGAAGGTTCGGTTGTTGTGGATTTAGCTGCAGAAGCAGGAGGAAACTTTGAAACCACAAAGCCGGGAGAACTTTATATTCACAAGGTATGGGCTTGCATAAACAGCCATTCAGGGTTTATACCTGCAGCTTATAAATCAATTCACCCACATAAAATGTATGGCTTCCTGAGATACAATTTGAGTTTAGTATCCTTTTTTCTGTAAGGTTTACATTTTTGTCACAAGTCATTGTTATGGGAGACAAACTGAACTTGAGGCCTGTTAAGGTAGGAGCTGATTTTTAAATAGTGTTTCTATCCCAGTCATACACAGGGATATTTCATCAGATTTATTTGCAAGCGCTGCAGTTTTACTCAAACTTCCAGTGTAAGGGAGTTTGCTCCATTCCATCTGTGTAGCTCTGTACTAGTTGAATGTGCATCTTGGTGTAGATATTAGGGATGTAAACAGTTAAATGACAGTTATTTATACCATTTACTCCTTACTGTTTATTGACCTCTGGCAGGAAACTCCAGCCCTTTTATGTCTTCACCATGTGCCTGGCACTGTGTGGGCCCCAGGCCATTCTTGCAAAGCCAGGGGCGGTGGGTGCAGCCAAGCTATTATGGAGTGCTGGCCAGCTGTAGAGCCGTGAGTTCATCCACAGCCCCAGCCGGTGGGGGTGAGGGGAAGTCAGGGCTGTGGACCTCTCCTGTGCCCAGATCCTGCTGCCATGGGAAGGGAGGGAGGAAGGTCTGGGTCCCTCCACAAGGGTTGGGCAGGGTCTACCAGCTGCAGCAGTAAGATCCCAGCCTGGTGGTGGGTCTGCCCAGACCCTTTCCCTCGCAGCATTGGGGCCTGGGCAGGTTGGGCAGTGAGCTCCCTGCACCTCCCACTGTGCTTGTGCTGCTGTGGCCCAGACCTGGAAAGCTCTTTTGTGCTGCTGGTCTTGGCCCTCCCCAGGCTAAGGCAGGGCCTGGTCCCAGCAGGGCAGCCTCTGCTGGGCTCCCTGTGTCCTTCCAGTATGAAGCTGGAGATAGGCCTGTTAAGAGTTTCTGGGTTAGGGTCAGAGGGAAAAGCAACAAGGGTGATATCATGGTGGGTATCTGCTATTGACCAGCAGACCAAGAGGAAGTGGTGGATGAGGCTTTCTCTAAATAGCTAGCAGAAGCTTCCTGATCACAGGCCCTGGTTCTCCTGGAGGACTTCAGTCACCCTGACATTTGCTGGGAAGGCAATATAGTGGTGTGCAGACAATCCAGGAAGTTTTTGGATAGTGTGGGGGCCAACTTCCTGGTGCAAGTGCTGGAGCGGCCAACTAGAGGCCATGCTCTTCTTGACCTTCTGCTCACAAACGGAGGAATTGATGAATGGCAACTTGGGCAGCAGTGACCACAAGTTGACTGAATTCAGGATCCTGAAGAAAGGTAGGATGGAGAGCAGCAGAGTAAGGACCCTGAACTTCAGGAAAGCAGACTTTAACTCACTCAGGGAACTCATGGGCAGGATCCCCTGGAAAGCCAGTGTGAGGGAGAGAGGAGTCCAGGAGAGCTGGCTGTACTGTAAAGAAGCCTTTACTGAGAGTTCAGAAACAAACCATCCCAATGTGCAGGAAGACTAGCAAGTGTGGCAGAAGACCAGCTTGGCTTATCAGGGAACTCTTTAGTATACTAAATCACAAAAAGGAAGCTTATAAGAAGTGGAAACTTGGATGACTAATTAGGGACGAATATAAGAGCATTGCTTGGGCATATAGGGATCAAGTCAGGAAGGCCAAAGTGCAGTTGGAGTTGCAGCTAGCCAGGGAAGTGAAGGGTAACAAGAAGGGTTTCTGTAAGTATGTTGGTAGCAAGAGGATGATCAGGGAGAGTGGGCATCCCTTACTGAATGGGGGAGGCAACCTTGTGACAGGATGCAGAGAAGGCTGAAATGCTCAGTTCCTTTTTCACCTCAGTCTTCACAGGCAAGGTCAGCTCCCACACTACTGCACTGGGCAGCACAGTTTGGGGAGGAGGTGAGCAGCCCTCAGTGCTGAAAGAACAGTTTAGGGACTACCGTATTTTTGTGCATATAGCCCACGCACTGATATAACCTGCACCAATGTATAGCCCGTGGAAAATTGTATTTTTGGAAAATAGTCTATGTATAGACTGCACCCATGTATCTGCACCTCATAGTGTTGGTGCCAGGGGTGATTTTTTTAAGCCTATTAAGCCTGTGAGGTGTTGGCGTGTGGGGACCAGGCTCTCACCGCCTGCCTGCAGCTGCCTCCTGAGACATGGCCGCAAGCGCAGGCTCTGCTGGGCACGGAGCCGGAGCTGGTGCCAGCTAAAAGTGGTGCTAATTGCTGCAGGGGAGGGGAGGGATGAAGAGCTGCGAGCAGGGGAAGAGGCAGCCCCGCTCCCTGCCACCAGCTGTGCTCAAGCCAATGCTGCCAGGGCTTGCTGCCGCCATGACATCAGCCCGCAGCCAGGGATGGGCGCAGTTTTAATTTTCATTAAAGGCTGTTGTAAACACTCTCACCGCCCGCCTGCAGCTGCCCCCCAAGACATGGCCGCAAGCGCGGGCTCTGCTGGGCACAGCCGCAGGAGCTGGAGCCAGCTAAAAGTGGTGTTAATTGCTGCGAATGGTGGGGCAGCTCCTCATCCCTCCCCTCCCACGCAGCAATTAGCACCACTTAAAGGATGTTCTAAAGACTCTGCATAGCCCGCACCCTTATATAGCCCACACCCATCTGTCATGTTTGTAAAAACTTATATAGCCCATGGACTATATGCGCAAAAATACGGTACTTAGAAAGGGTGGATGTGAACAAGTCCATGGGGCTGGAATGGATGCGCCTGAAGGTGCTGAGGAAGTTGGCTGATGCAATTGCAGAGCCATTGGCCATCACCTTGGAAAACTCATGTCGATTAGGAGAGGTCCTGGATGATTGGAAAAGGGCAAACATAGTGCCCATATTTAAGAAAGGGGAAAAAGGAGGATCCAGAGAACTACAGACTAGTCAGCCTCACCTTAGTCCCTGGAAAAATCATGGAGCAGTTCCTCAAGAAATCCATTTCTAAGTACTTGGAGGAGAAAAAGGTGATTAGGAACAGTTAGCATGGATTCACCGAGGGCAAGTCATGTCTGACCTCTCTGATTGCCTTCTATGATGAGATGACTGGCTCTGTGAATGTGGGGAGACAGGTGGATGTGGTGTACCTTGATTTTAGCAAGCTTTTGGTACAGTCTCCCACAATATTCTCACAGGCAAGCTAAGAAAGTCTGGGCTGGATGAATGGACTGTAAGGTGGATAGAAAACTGGTTGGAGTATCGGATTCAGAGAGTAGTAATCAATGGCTTGATGTCTAGTCAGCAGCTAGTATCAAGTGGAGTGCTCCAGGGGTTGGTCCTGGGGCCAGTTTTGTTCAATGTCTTCATCAACAACGTAGAAGATGGCATAGAGTGCACGCTCAGCAAGTTTGCAGATGATGCGAAGCTGGAGAGAGTAGTAAATACACTGGAGAGTAGGGCTAGGATTCAGTCACCTAGACAAATTGGAGGATTGGGCCAAAAGTAATCTTGTGAGGTTCATCAAGGACAAGTGCAAAGTCCTGCACTTAGGACAGAGCAATCCCATGCACCAGTACAGGCTGGGGGCTGTACTTTGTAGTGGGACACATTGTCGTGCTGCCCCATGTGATGCTGGGTGGGGTAAGGGTGCCTCAGCAGAGGCTAGCCATCCCCTGCGCTGAGGCATCCTGTTCCCTGGCCAGCTTGGAAGTGATTGATGAAGATGGGGTAGCAAGCAGCCAAGGGCTACCTGCTTCTTCCTCTCTTTGCACTGCAGAGCCCCCATGCTGAGGCACCCTGCACCCTAGCCAGCTGCTCCCTGCCTGGCTGGGGTGCAGTGAGCCTTGGGACAGGGAGCAGGCAGCCTTGAGATGGCCACTCTCCTGTCTCCATGCGTCTCAGTGTGGGGGCTCTGCAGTGGAGCCCCTGTGCTAAAGCACACAGAGAGGGGAGCATCCAGTCCAAGGCTGCCTGCTCCCCTGTCCCCAGGCACGCTGCACCCCAGCCAGCTGCTCCATGGCTGGCTGGGGTTCAGTGTGCCTCAGCACAGGGGCTCCATGTGTCTCAGTGTGGGGGCTCTGCAGTGGAGCCCCTGTGCTGAGGCAGGGGAGTAGCCAGCTCAAGGCTGCCTGCTCCCCTGTCTTGAGGCACCCAGTGCCCCAACCAGACTGGGAACAGCTAGTTGGGGTGGAGGGTGCCTCACTATGGGGGTCCACAGTGCAAGGGGATGGAAGAGTGGGCAGCCATAGGCTGCCTGCTTCCCCATCTCTGCATTTGTCCTGGCACTCACTATTTTGATGTAGTTTACACTGCTTTTTTCCAGGTGTGGGGTTTTTTTCTTTTTTTTTTTTTTTATCAGGAAATCCCAGTAGCAAATTTTGCCCCAGCCGAGCAAATTGGCAGCACTGAGCACTGATTAATGCGCAACTTATGTGGTTTGTGGTTCTGCAAAGAGGTCTGCAGTGCCACAAAGCACACATGCCTGCACATCTGGATCCAGTCCAGCTGTCTGAATTCAGTGCCTCCTGTTGTGGAAAAGGATCACTCCAGGCTGCCTGTTAGCATTTAAATAAAGTGGTGACATGTAGTTAAGGTGAACCTGGAGCATTGAAGGCACACAAGTACCTGTGGAGGCTGAGGCAGGTGCAAAGCAGTGCATTGTGGGATAATGGAAATGAATAGTTTGCATGGATGTAGTCCTAACTGTAAAGTGAAGTGGAACTTAAAGTGAATAAATAAAATGGTCACAGTGACAAGGTTTTAGACTGCACAGGTACTGCTCTCTGATTCTTTGATGTGACAGAAAACTGTTTTTTTTTCTTGTCCATATTTAACTAACAGTGTTTTGTGGATGCTTAATTCAAAAAGGGTAAATCCTACAAGTAACTACATTTGTCTAACTGCTTAGGTTTAGAAATTGTTAATTTTCTTAAATATTGTGTTACTTTTTAAAAAGTAGAAGAAAATATTGTTTCTGGTCCTGACAGTAGCAGTTAGAATTTACATCTTGTAGCAGGACACTGTGATGTACATGCTCCTTTGAGAGAGCAAGCAGCCTGAGAGGCTGCTTGCAGGTGGCAGAGGGCAGCTAATGAGGAACTCGCATGACCGGAAGAGGGTCACCTTGGAGCTCATAGAATCATAGAATCACTGAGTTGGAAGGGACCTAGACAGATTGTCTAGTCCGACCCCCTGCCATGGGCAGGAAGGAGCACTGGGGGTGGGAGGGGTTATAAGACCCCAGCCAGGTGTCTATCCAGTCTCCTCTTGAAGATCTCCAGGGAAGGTGAGAGCACCACCTCCTCTGGGAAGCCTGTTCCAGGCTCTGGCCACCCTTACAGTGAAGTAGTCCTTCCTAATATCTAACCTAAACCTATCCTCCCTCAGCTTGTGGCCATTGTTTTGGTGACTCCAAGGGGGGCCCTGGTGAACAGACTTTCCCCAAGTCCCTGCTGGTGGCCCCTGATAAGGTTGTAGGCAGCCACAAGATTCCCCCCTCAGTCTCCTCTTGCGGAGACTGAAGAGATTCAGGTCCCTCAGCCTTTTCTCATAGGGCTGGCCACGGAGGCCCTCAGCCATACGAGTGGCCTCCTCTGGACCCTCTCCAGGTTCTCCACATCCTTCTTGAAGTGTGGCACCCAGAACTGGACACAGTACTCCAGCTGCGGCCTGACCAGCGCCACATAGAGGGGGAGCAAGACCTCTCTGGACCTGTTAGTGATGCCCCTGTTGATGCAAGACAGAGTGCGGTTGGCTCTGCCTATTGCTTCGTCGCATTGGC
>NW_017729024.1:152609204-152609491 GCF_001723915.1 Gavialis gangeticus | reverse complement strand
TGATAATTTTTTCAAAGACCTTCCCCAGGATAGAAGTGAGGCTGACTGGCCTGTAGTTGCCAGGCTCTTCCTTCCTTCCCTTCTTGAAAATAAGGACCACCTTGGCGCTTTTCCAGTCCTCAGGGACTTGGCCCGAGCACCAGGAATCCTCAAATAGCCATGCCAATGGCTCCACGATGACATCAGCCAATTCCCTCAGCACTCGCGGATGAAGGTCATCCGGGCCTGCCGACTTGGATACATCTAAGTCTGAACTAACAGTTGGGGGACTCGCATCCTTCCTGGGC
>NW_017729024.1:152596475-152607591 GCF_001723915.1 Gavialis gangeticus | reverse complement strand
TCAACTAGCCTGTAAAAAAACAAACTCTTACCTTTGGGGAGAGATAGAGACCCTCATGCCGCAGGGCGCCCTCTGCTTTGAAGTGTGGGTCGTGGTCCAGGAAGCCAAATCTGGCATGACGATACCAATTCCGGAGGCGCCAGTTCACCACACGGACGCAGGCACTCTGCCACTGACGGCCTCCACTAATCGGGCGGAGGGACAAAAAGACCACGGGGGCCCCCAGCTCTCTAAGTTTGGCGCCCAGAACCACGTAGTCATCCATGATCTGGTCCGGACTGCTCCAGGCCGCATCATTGGTTCCCACATGGATGAGGACCATAGGATAGTAGTCGGAAGGCCAGATGAGGTCAGTGATCTTCCCTGTGATGTCCCCAGTCTTGGCTCCTGGGAGACGGTACACTTCTCTCACACTGGGGTCCATGCGGCGGATGGGTCCCTCCGTTCCTCTGAGGAGGGAGTCCCCTATGACGATGACCTGACGTCTCTTCCTCTGGGTCACTGGATGATGCTCAGTTGGTATGGATGCCAGCTTGCTGCTGCATGAGAGCGTGGCTTCCTTCCTACCTTCTTCCTCATGCCCAGTCTCCTCCAGCACTGCCAGGGCCGCATACCTGTTCCCCAGTTGTACTGGGGTAACAGTTGATTCAGCTACGCGCCACGTGCAGCGCCACCTGGCCCTGGAGGTGACCATCCTCCATTTGCCTCCTACAGACTCCTGGGTGGTGACAGCCTGAGGGGACGGGCCCTGCAGAGAGAGAAAGTACCCATCAGTCTCGTCCTCCATGGCCCTGATCCCCTGCAGCCTGCTCACCTCCGCCTGGAGTTCTCTCACCTGCCCCTCCAGCACTGCAATTCTGGCACAGGTGGGACAGGTGAGAGAAGCCCCCGCCTCTGCGTCCCTCCCTCGCTCCAGGGACCAAGCCAGGCAGCCCCCACAGGCAGATGGCCCCACCTGTGTGGAAGCCTCACCGGTCCCCGGGCCAGGAGGCAGCCTTGGGGCAGGAGCCATGGCTGCAGTCCGCGTGACAACTCCCATGCTCTCACCCCAACTCACTTACCTGGACACAACTGCTGCTGCTGCTGCTGCTGCTGTTGGCTCTTCCGCTGCCTGCGGCCTCTCGTGCAAACCCCGGCGCAAACTCTGGCGCGCCCCTAAAGAGAGCGCCTGTTTGCGCTCCCTGTTCGTGCAGCTCGGGAGTGCAGCTCCCACCCGGTGCAGCTAAATAGGATCAGGCGTGGAAAGAGCTGTATAAACCCAGAGGCTGCACAGGTAATCTCTCTGCAGCCACCATGAAGTGAGGAGCTCCTGGCTGCAGGGCCCTTGAAGGGACCTGGATTTGGGGCTGAACAACTCTGCAGGCCTGGGAACGGAGGCAGATGCCTTGGACTGGGAAAGACGGGGCTTACAGGCAAGTGGCCTTCATTTATGTTAAACCCTTAGAGGAACTGAGATGTCTTCTGGACAGGTAGTGTAGCCTTGGGGCAGGCTCCAGGCCTGTTGAGAAAACCATTAATCCAGGAGCCCTCAGACTGGGGGTGGGGCCCAGGCAGGAGCCTAGGAAAAGGCTGAAACCCAAAACAGAAGGTCCAAGAGTCCAAAAGTTGAGCTGGGCTAGTGTCCTTGAGCCCAGACTGGGCCAAGCTGGGCTAGAGTCCAGGAGCCCAGAGGAGGGGCTGTATTCGAGACCAGTTGCATCAGTGAGAACATCCGTGAGGTTTGGGGCATGGTATAGGGGAGGTGAAGGAGCTGTACAATTTGCCCTTAAGGCTCTTGGTGCCCTACAGCAACCTAGTCAGACTGAGGAGGGACTTGCCATGCCTGAGGGCTGGATCGAGGCTAGTGGGGTCTCAGAAAAGACCCAGTGGGAACTTACTGCGATTAGGGCTCTCTCTAAGGCCTGTTGGCAGCCTCCCAACTTCTAATATTTAAGAACAAGACATGGCAGGTGAGTAATCTAGGGAGTATGACATTAGAGTTTGAGCCAGGCAGAAGTGGTAAGGCCACTTGGGGGGCGTCACTGCCACCCCTTTGGCAGTGTACTGTTGCACATCTCCTTGGCAGATTTCAGTTTTATGAAACTGAAATCTTTGTCTTCATAGGATCCTCCAAGTTAAATTACTTTGCTTCTATAGATTTAAATAATTAAACAAATACCTATGCATTTAGGCACCCTATTGCTTTTCTAGGTGTTGTAACATTAGCAGGTTTAAAAGAACAAGTATGGAGGGTGGTGAGTACCTCAGTTATGCAGATAGTGAGTTACTGAAAAACTCTTTTCCATTCCCTGTCTCCCCTGCTCCTCGCTCTGGGAATATGTTCTGAATCCTCATTGTAGCTTATTCTCTCCATCTCTCATGTGGTTCCTTTTAAATAGCCCAGACTTTCTTCCTCTGGGATCTGACTCTGAATGTTTAATTTTTCACTTGAATTCTTTAGGGGGTTACACACATAGGCTACACAGACCTTCCAAGCAGAATGGCTACCCAGGCCAGTACTCTGTACTCCAACAACATCGTCAAACTTTTGAAGGCCATAAGCCCTGACAAAGAAAACTTCCACTATGATGTGAAGCATGAATTTGACTATGGCACAATGGACCATGTTACTAGAGGAACTGTAGTAATGAAGGTAAGTCAATATGCTGTGTCTTAAGTTACAGAGCTGGGGTGAGCAAAATATGGTCTGCAGGTCAGATGCAGTCTACCAACTGATTGTATCTGGTCCCGCGGGTCAGTGACTGCAGAGTCATAGGATTCGGCCCGTAGGGAGCCAGCAGTTCCAGCTGCTGTCATGCCAGGCAGGCGGACATGTCCTGGCCTGGCCCTCTACAGCTTACACTAGCTCCTGCCCCATGTGCCAGAAGCAGCCTTGGATGCACACTGACATTAGATGTGGATGCTGCCTCTAGGTTTCTGTTGGGGATCTGGGTGACTGCCTGGGACTGCAGCTGACACACTGATGCAGCAGCAATAGCTGTGGACCTGGGAGGATGCCCCAGTCCTCAGCAGGAACCAGCTGTCTGTGTCTGCAGCTGATGCTGGTGCCCTTCTGGTACTGCTTCTGGCGTGTGAGCTTGGGGACTGGTGTGAGCTGTGGGGCCATGCTAGAGATGTGGGAGTTGGAGTGGGGGGAAGGGTGATAGGGGTTGGGGGTGAGAAACAGAGAGAGGCGGTCTTGTTCATGATCAATGGTGGCGACTGGTACTGGACTGAAGCAGGGCGCACTTACTGCTTCCAGAGTCCCTCTGGCTGGGGCTGCCCCAAGCCCATGCTGGGGCTGCCCTGGGCCCATGGGATGGCAGTGGCTGCTGTGGGAAGGAGCTGCAGGGCAGCCTAGGTGCAGGCTCTGGGTAGCCACAGACAGAAGGGCTCCAGAAGCGGCATGCATACACTCTGCCAGGTTCTGCTTTTGCCTGGTGCCCAGCACCAGCTGCTGCTGCTCATTGTGGGCAGGGCTGCCTTTATCTCTCCCCTTTCCCTTTCCCTGCACCCCCTACCAACTGTCCCACACCTCTCAACTACAAGAGAGCAGAAAAGAGCTGGATAAAATCTGTTTTGAGGAATTAAAATTATATTAGAACAAAGGTGTCAAACTGGCCCTGGACCAGATCCAGACCTTGTGGGCTTCTCCCAGGCAGGAGCCATGGAGCCAGCAGCAGCTGTGATGGGTCTGGGTCTGGGTCCATGTTCAGGGAGAAGCACAAGTTAGGGAATATGACAGCAATGAAGCAAGCAAGGGCTGTATGTGCACAGCTTTTACTTGCCCCCTGCCTGTGATGGCCATGTCCATCAGGGTCCAGGGATCTCTAATTCTGCCACAGGCCATGCTCTACTAGTCAGGTCCCAATTTCTGTAGTCTGTTGGATTAATAGTGGGCTGGCTGGAATGGTTCCTCAGATTGGATCTGGCCTATGGGTTGTATGTTCAACATTGCTATATTAGGACTCTAATTAGGCTAATCGCTTAGGAACCTGTACATGCAGTTTCTGTCAGAGCGTCCTTTATTTTTACACTGCATTTTAATAAAATCAAATAGAACCCTTTCAACCCAAGTTTTAGTGCAGGTGGTGAGAGGCAACCTGATGGAAACCTGATGGCCTGAATTATGCAGAGAACAAATACAATATGGTCATTTTCTCTTCCTGGTCTAGTTAATTGACCTTTCTGCTCAAGCAGAGATGTCATTTGTGCTTGGTGGCTTTGTGATACATCTCTTGGTCCACTGCACCCCAAAACAAGGCCAGGAATGAATTTCTTCATATTCAGTTTCAGCTGCAAAGGTGAAATTATATGCACTCATATATTTTTTGTCCTAAAAGACAAGTCAATTAATATGGAAAATGCTTCAGATAATCTGTCTATACCATTTTTGAAGAATAAGAAATGACCGTCCATTTGATTTACCAAAGGTAATTTTAACTTGATTTTTTTCTATCAGGATGGCAGGCTGATTTTTCCAGCACCTCCGCCAAAGAACATTCCTCAAGGAGCCCCTGTGAAACAGAAGACTGTGGCTGAATTGGAAGCTGAAAAAGCAGCCACTGTTACACCGTTCAGAAAAACTATGACCACAGCCAGTGCATACACTGCAGGTAAGAGACCTGTTGAAGTTACCTAGCCTTGGGTGGCACGGGAGAGTTAGTCAGAGTATGACTTTCCTTTTAGTAATTGGTTGTAAGTGTGTGGGGAGAGGGAAGGGCTAATTAGTTGATTTATGAATCTTACTGCAAAAACTCTAATGCAATAATTGTCTTCTGGAGAAAAAACTTGAGGAATACCTGAAGAAATACAGGTATTTCAGAGTATGGACAGATGCATGTGTTCCAATCAGTGTTTTTTTTTTAAGGACTTGTAATTTTTAGCATTTTAGTAGAGTACAGCTGTACATCTACCTCTCAGCTAAAGTAATTACTATGTAGCATTTCAGAGGAATCTGTTTCATTCAGGGTTATTTTTTATTAGAGTCTGGGTCAATATCTAGCTCTGTAATACTGTCTCATGTCTCCTCCCTTTTTATAGTGGTTTGAAGTTATATAAAGCACTCTGTTTCATCTGTCCATGCCTTCAGATAGTCCAAAATCATTTGGCAAACAGATGTACATGTATGTTTGGCTTTCTTCATTAAGGATTTGTGAAATATTCTGCTTTCTATCAGAACACTTGAAGGACCTGTGAATTGGGGAAATTAATTGCGTGGTAGCATTTTCTCATACTTTTATTGGAAAATAAGAGCACCTATACAGGTGCTGGATGTCTGCTCCTATGTGTTTTAATTAGTATGTGTTGGAGCAGATTTGATTAATTGAGTCTGCTGGAGCTTGCTAATTAGCATGCTCCAGCAGCCTCCACATCACGTGTATTCAGTGTCCTCACACTTCAAATCTGGTGGCGGGGACACTTTAGTTAAAGCTTGTCAAATGAGCTTTAGTCAAAGCACCCCTCCCACCTTTTGAAGTGTGGGACACCGAATACACATGACACTACTGGCATTTTTAATTTAGAGTGGATCTGAGAGCCTCTGTAAGGGCTCACCTCCACCCCTGAGGAGACAAATTGCCCACCAGTTTGGCTGAGTATGGGGAACAAGGATTGGTCCATGACAAATCAGCAACAGATAATAAGTGTAGCTAGTAATCCTTTAAATTGTTTTGTGTGCATCAGTATCGTATGTGAGGCTATTAGGTACATTTTAATCGCTACTTCTGTTTTAGTTTCTCTCTTCCAGACTCTTGATTTAAGTATTGCAGCAACATTTCAGTAGGATTAAGGACACTCTTATCTAGTTCTTGGACTAATTGGAATAGAAGAAAGAATACATTCAGAGCTTTTGGTCACGTATAGCAAAAATGTACGAGATCATGTTTTATTAATAAAAACATCACTTGCAGAATTGCAGGTCTGATACCAAGGTCACGCTCAAAGCTGTATTTGTTTTAACTCAGTGCTGAATTCCTGCTGTACAGAGTTAAAAGCTGTAACTGTGCTTATAGTATGAACCATAGATATATTATGCAATAAACTCCACCCAAAAGGTGCACTGACAGAGATGTTTAAAAACTACTGGATTTGCCGAAGTAGTCCTTGAGTAGGACTCTAATTAGTCTAATTGCTCACAGGGGATCCTTGCTAACTCCTGGGTTAATGATCTACTCACCAGGGAGTCATCAGGTAGGTTTTATTATTCTAGGGAGAGGACCATTATGAGGTACTGGATAACTGTTTAATCTGAGTCCTGTTGAGACTGACTCAGCGTGCTTTCAGTGTTACCGGCTATCAGTTCCCAGACAGTCATTCTCCCTTTCCTTTCATAATCCTAATTTGTGTTTTAGCATTAGGAGCAAGCTGATGAATCATGGCCCTCTGTCTGCTCCCTTGGTGCATGTATCTGTTGGGCTTCCATTCATCTTGCCAATTGTTAATCAGTAATTTTTCTTAGATCATTAGACCTTATTACATGCTGTGTGCTACCATCAGTCACTAATTTGTCAGCAAAGCAAAGGTTACATAGCCCATACTACTTTCTGCTCACGGGTGGCGTAACTAATAATTGTCTCCCAAAATGTCTCTTCTGTTGTTTCATCCAGTCATACAGGGAGGGAGGTCCCTTTGTTTGACTGTAGGGATCTCCAGAGTTAAATGGTATTGCTTAAGTTAATACTTGGTTACAATTTTCCTGTGCAGTTTATCTTGACATTTTATATCCCAAGTGGAGTGTACTGGGCTGACCTTTACAAATAAATAAAAGGTGTTGCTATGCTGAGCAGATTAATTCAGGAAGCGCTGAGACTTCCACACACGGACTCCCCAGTTCAATATTGAGCTATTTTTAATGGAGTCTAAGTATCCTAGTCTCTAACTTGATTTTAGGAATGGCATAATGTTGGCAATGCTTGTGTCCTACTTGTTTGTTCAAGGTAAAGTGCTGTATTGACGAATGAAAAATACCATGATAATGGGATTTTGAACCTAGTGCATTATTACCATGGTTATTGTAGTACTCACGTCTGAAAGGTACTCAGTTGGGTGCCTTATGGAAAAAGCCCTGGGCTCCAGGGATGTCATGACCTCATTTAAGTATTCAGGGCAGACCTTTTAATATAATAAACCATTCTGAAATAATTCTAATACTTTTGACATTGTCGTTCTTTAGGTCTGGCTAGCTTGTTGGGTTTGGGCATTGCAGCTCCTACTTCCGCGTTCACTCAGATGGTGACAACGTTTGGCTTAGCTGGAATTGTAGGGTACCACACAGTCTGGGGTGTGACTCCTGCTCTTCACTCTCCACTCATGTCTGTGACTAATGCCATCTCAGGTAGGTGGCTGCTTTGTACCTACTCATATGCTGTGTGAAGGAGATATGGACGCAGCTGTGGTATCTTATTTGAGCTTTTGGGTGAACATACATACAGTGCCAAGGAACTCTCGTTGGCTTGGTACCAGCTGAATCTTTTGCCATAGATAGCAAAATACATAGGACAGTAGGACTGGAAGGTATCCTGCAAGGTCATGTACCCTGCAAGATCATTCCCCTACTCAAGGCAGTATCATCCTGACTTAATCTATCCCAACCAAGTGTCTGTCCAACCTCCTCTTGAAGATGACAGACTTCTTGGTGCTTCTAGCTCCTGGTAGGCTCTTCAAAGAGAGATGGTTACAAACCTATACAACATCGTATTGAACCTTCTTAAACTTTTAAAGCATAATGCTTAAACCCAACGTTTACCTCTTGTCTCAGATATCATAGCCTTCTCTCTGCATTTCATACTTCTCCCCTCCAAAATACTGCCACTAAAATCATCCCCCCGCCCCTCCAGCGTCACATCTCACTGCTTTTTGTGCCATCTGTATCACACTCCTATTCCTCTCAGCCTCACCTCCAACACACTATGCAGTTCTCCCCTTTCTGCATCTGTGGTTTCATGCTTCCTGCTTTCTTTCTTGCCGCATCTTTCTTGTCCCTGTTTCTCTTTTCTTTGGCTTAATATACAATAATGGTTAGTGTGTTGGCCAAAAATGTACTTTCTTGAATCGGAACTTGCTGCTTATTATAGAATGTGAGTGTATTCAAGTCACTGACTTTACCATTCTCTTTCTATAGGATTGACTGCAGTTGGTGGGCTGGTGCTGATGGGAGGAAGCTACTTGCCTGAGAATACTCCTCAGGGTTTGGCAGTGCTTTCTGCCTTTGTGTCTTCTGTCAACGTTGCAGGTAGGAACTGGTTAGCTGTCTGTGAACATGAGTCCACACACACTAACCATAGTTTACCCATGTCTTCCATCTTCCCTTTGGTGTGAATTTATAGGATATTAAATGGGTCTGGATTGGGATCTAGGAGCTTCCCTCATTTAAAAAACCAAACTTTTATGGTTGTTGAAAATTCCTTTTTTGGTTAGCATGTATTATGCTGTCACTTCCTTCTGGAGAAACTCTTAGGGTACGAACTGTTTTTATAATATATTAAGATATAAGACAAGAATAAATAAATTTCAGTGGTGGCCACTAAATCTACAAAAGACCCATACATTAAAATTCCATAAATTAAAATGACAAATGTGGTGTTGAAGGACACCAGATTTCTATGAAGATTCTTCTTGCAGAGGGAAGAGAGCATAACAATCCTATTCTGTCTTCCTAGCCCCATTGCTGATAGGTGACTAACCACAGGGCTTAAGGTATTGGCAGCAGAGATGGAGGATGCCTGCTGTAGGATTTCTGTTGGAAACTCATGGGGGAGTTACGGAGTTCCCCGCCCTACTATGAAAAGAGTGATTTGTCATAAGTGTGTGTGATGAGGTTGTGGTTGCTGTTGAGCAGATGGGAGTAGTAGTAGATGAACAAAATCCATGTCTCGTTACCTGTAAGCCTGTAAGTTCTTCCTCCTAGTTAGACTAGTTTTGTCCAAAAGAAAATAGCTCTAGCTCACGTTAATCCCGGATACATGTCCACCTGCTGGCTCTCTGGATTCCTAGTTTTTCAAACATCTTATTAAGGCTCTAACTTCTGTTTTAGTGGTTATAAGAATTAACTGAATGTTTTCTTAGTAGCTTTGTCTGGGCCTATCTTCAATTTTACTTTGTGTGTTTTTGTAAGGTGGCTTCCTGGTTACGCAGAGAATGTTAGATATGTTCAAACGTCCAACTGACCCTCCTGAGTATAATTACCTGTACCTCCTGCCAGCTGGTGTGTTTGTAGGGGGTTATTCAGCAGCTCTGTATGGTGGCTATAACATTGAACAGGTAAGATCCTTCACTTCCTCTGGTTGGCCCGTAAGTCTTTCAGTAGCAGGCCTGTTTTCCCATTTGGCAGATGGCTGTACAAGTTGCATGATGTTTGAGTTGCTTTGATCTAACATTCTGAAATAAACCTACACAAGACAAGAAAAGGTTGTATCCTGCTCTGACTCCCCTCTTGTTCCCAATTGTTTTTTGTTTGACCTCTAATACTATTTCTAATTCATATAAATTTAGTAAAGATGACATGAGTAGGGATCAAAACTGGGCAAACCAACAGGAAATGGCCGTCCTGACTTTTTTTGTGGATTTCTCAGTACCACTTTCCAATGGTCTGCATATGGAGCTTTGCCACGTGTCCAGGTGTGGAATTTTTGGAGCGTTCTTCTGTCTTGTACTTGATCACTGCTACTGACAGTATCACATACTACTTCAATATTTATTTCATTTATGGGTTTTGGAAGGTGCAGACTACTTGTGGCTCTCGTTAGCTGCTTATATCCAAAAAATCAAAGTCGTGAGTTAGCTCAAACATGTAACAATAAACCTTAGTCTTTGATTCATGGATTTTTTTTAAAGGAAAATCAAAATCAATTACCTCTTTTTCTGGAGAGAGAAGAAGTCCAGCCACAGCTTTTGTCTTGGGAATTTCAAGCAGTATTTTAAAAGCACCTGTTAGATTCAAACATGTTTTGTGCTGTTTAGTTTGGTGGATCTACTTAAGTGCCATTTTTCGTCTTTTTGACAACAGGAGTCCAAAGGTATCATAGCCAAATACCAAAAATTTTGCAGTGTCCATTAGGACATTTAAGTTACAATGGGTGCATCTACATGTGCATTTAAGGTGCTTTTCCTAATGTGCACTTAAATTTAAATTTAGTAACTCCAATGTGAGGCCGTTTATACATGTGCTTGGGGGGGACACTTTAATTAGAGCACCCAAAACATTATGTGTATCAGTGTCCCTGCTCTTAAAGATGACATCTGGGCTGCTTTTAACTAAAGCTTTTCAAATGAGCTTTATTTAAAATGCCCCTGCCACCATTTTTCAATGTGGGGATGCTGATGCACGTGACGCTGGACTCTGCTGGAGTGTGGTATTTACCGTGCTCCAGCAGACTTGATTTAATCAAGTCCTCGCCAATGTGTTGTAATTACAGCGCGTCAGAGCATCCTCCCTGCTTGTGTATAGGCACCCTGATGTACTAAACAAATATGCGTTAGGCCGTCTGAGTGTGCAGTAACCAATGCACACTATTTTTAAGTGACGCTTGATGCACAGTAGCCTATTTTACTGTGCATTAGTGTAATTGCAGGGTTTTTTTATGTGATGTGGTAATGTGCAGCAAAATAGAATACTGCTCATTAAAGAGCACGTGTAGACATGCCCAATGATACCAAAAATAATTACGGTTTGCTAAGGACAGTTGCTGATGGACTTCTGAAGAAGAGAAAACTTCTAGAAAACTGGTTCAACTTAAGTTTAAGGTCATAAATCTGATTAATTAAGGTTGTAGGGCAAAATTCCTCAGAGTTGATTTATAAATATCACTCTTAAAATGGCCACAGTTGTATTACAACAATGAAAGCCAGAAGAAAATTTTGTTTTGATTGGATTTGATCTGTATTAACAGGAAGTGTCATTTGTAAATCAAGGGAAGTGATTCTTCCACTCTATTCAGCACCCCTGGAGTACTGTATCTAGTTTTGGGCCCCACACTTCAAGAAGGATGTGGACAGATTGGAAAAAGGTCCAGCAGCACAGAAATGATAAAAAGCCCCAAATAGATGATTTAAGAGGACAAACTAAAAGAACTAGGGTTATTTAGCCTGGAAAAAAGACAACCAAGGCGGGGTTTGATAAGTCTTCAAATCCTTGAAG
>NW_017729024.1:152591264-152591475 GCF_001723915.1 Gavialis gangeticus | reverse complement strand
AAAGTTTTAAAACCTTTAAGGGTGATTTTTTATTTAAAAAAAAAAAAAAAAAAAAAAAAGGATGGAGATAAAATAGTCTAAGTACCCCTGACGGCTGGACACCCAGTTGTGTGGGGGGGAGGGGAGAGCGTGCGCCTGGACACCAAGGGGGGGAGGCAGCAATGCTCTGTCCTCACCCTCCAGGAGTTGGGGTGGGGCAGGGAAGCTTACT
>NW_017729024.1:152574772-152586264 GCF_001723915.1 Gavialis gangeticus | reverse complement strand
TCTGTCCTCACCCTCCAGGAGTTGGGGTGGGGCAGGGAAGCTCACTGAGCTGGTGTGGCGGCAGCAGCTGCTGCATGCAAGATTCCTCGCCCTGCAGAGGAGTGCTGCTGCCCTTGCCCTGCCCTGGCCCTGCTCCTGGGAGGCGATGGCGTTCCATCCCCGCTTGCCTGCTCGTATGTACCCCTAGGACTGTTCCAAGTACCCCCAGGAGTATGCGTACCCCTGGTTGACAGCGTCTGGTCTATGTCGTTGTAGGGGACAGGACTAGGAGCAATATACTCAAGCAAGCAGCAGCAGAGGAAAGTTCAGCTGGAGATTAGGAGCAATTTTCTGACTGTGAAGGAGGTCAAGCATTGGAACGGTCTATCTAGGGAAATTGTGGAATCTCCATGTGCCTGGAAATTTTCAGGGGCAGATTAGATGGATGCTGGGCTAGGATGGTTTAGTCGGGGCTGGTTGTTCCTTGAGCAGGGGACTGAACTAGATGACTTTGTGAGCTTCCTTCCAGCCCTACATCCCTATGATGTTATGAACCACATGCACACTACCTACAATTTATCATTTCTGTAAAGATCAAAGATTTTGAATAAATAGTGCGCACAAATAAATTCAGGCACATAATATATCTTTTTATTATTTTAAAGATGATGTATCTGGGCTCAGGCTTGTGCTGTGTTGGTGCTTTGGCTGGTCTGTCCACCCAAGGAACTGCTCGCCTTGGTAATGCTTTGGGTATGATAGGTGTTGCTGGAGGTTTGGCGGCTACTCTGGGAGGCCTTAAGCCATCGCCTGAACTGTTGGCTCAGATGTCAGGTGCAATGACCCTTGGTGGCACTATAGGTGAGTGCAATACAATGACAATACCATTTTAAAAAAATCTGCTTTATAACAGAATATTTTACAAATGACAGCCTAACTTAACAGCTTGACTAACTTGTGGTTAGATTCAATTGCTAACGTTTTCTTGCAATAAAATGTAGTCAAGATTAATAAATTAGCTATACAGTAGGGACTGTACAGTGTTCCAAAAGTGGGATAAACACTATCATCTCCAGTAGCAGACTAAGAAACTGGAGAGACAGTGGTTAAATGATTTACCCAAGATTACCTCGCAAATTAGTTTGTGGCTGGTTATACTCAAATTTCCTGTTTTGGACCATTTAGAAAAGAATTTGGGCTTCAGTAGAAGCCTTGTAGTTTATATACCAGTACATTATATAATGCAGACTCATTGATTTTTTCTTGCTTTTGGAAGTCTCCTATAGATAAGGAGGGCTTTCAATTTAATGTTGCTAATGGCATATTCCAAATGTAGAGATTATTATTATTTTTATTATTGATAATGATAATAATACAGCTTTCTCGATATACTGTGCGTCACACAATGGACAAGAATTGACAGCCTAGAATGACAGTATCTTGTAATATTTCCATTTTGTCTTCAACAGGTTTAACGATTGCTAAGCGCATCCAGATTTCTGACTTGCCTCAGCTGGTGGCTGCTTTTCACAGCTTGGTAGGTTTGGCAGCTGTGCTCACCTGTGTGGCAGAGTACATGATTGAGTATCCCCATTTTGCTACAGATCCAGCTGCCAACCTCACCAAAATTGTGGCCTATCTGGGCACATACATTGGTGGTGTGACTTTCAGTGGTTCCCTTGTCGCATATGGAAAACTGCAAGGTGACTCTTCCATCTTAAGTATAAGATAACATTATTTCTCCCCTTTAGGTATTTTGGTAAGTTTTCTTTGACTTTAGTATATACTTCAACTGTGGAGAAATTGGGGGGAAAAAAGGAAGCTCCTGTTTTGCAAGAAATCTCTTGGATCAATAAAATTTGTTCTAGGCCAGTAATACTCAACCAGGGAGCTGCAGCACTTTGGGATGCTGCCAGATCCTTTGAAAAGTGTCATGAGGTGTGAGGTGATAAGTACAGGCTCAGGCTAGTCTATGCCTGGCTGATCATCCCACTGCCACTGCCTGGACCCTCTACAGTAAATATATAAACTTTTGAAATTGGGTGACCTTCAATTCACAAAAGTTATGGAGAGATGCCTCGAGTCCAGAAAGGTTGAGAACCACTGTTCTAGGTATTATAGGCCTAGAAGTATCAGACAGTTAACCCTTTTCTAGCATTTACCTTTACTGAAAGGTAAATGCTAGAAAAACACATTCTGTCAATAGAAGAAAAGCAAACCTTCCCATACTGGCCATGAAGCACTGGCAGCAATTGGCAGCAATTTGGTAAAGACTTCTTGTGTGCCTGACTCAAGGCGGTGTAACATTTCATCTGGATACAGCATTCTAGTTTTTAAAATGTACAGGCCATTAGTTTTGATGTCCTGAAAATGTCGTGTGTCTCCTTTGCTGCCACTGCAAAGTCCTGCTGATGGGACCTTGTACACGATGTACCATGTTTCAATATAAGGTGCTATCTTAATAAAATTGTTATACAAATGACATAAACATATTTCTTTACGCATGATTTTGACTTAACTGACTTGGAAGTCTGGTTTTGTAGCAGAAGTCACCCTGTTGCTCCCTAATATTCTCAAGCAGCTATTATGTTTTATGTACTACTCAAAGACTTGGCCTTATTGCCTAAGTAAAAATGATTAAATTAAAAAAAAAATATGTCCAAAGAGAGAAACTCATGGAGGGATTATCTTCAAACACCTAAGAAAAGGTGTTTAAAGAATAAAGTTTTTTAAAAAATGTTGTATTTGGCACTTCTACGCATCTGTTGTTGCATTCCAGATCATTGACTTGCAGTCAGTTCAAGGTCACAGTATTTTATTTTGTTTTTAAATGTAATTTTGTAAAGATGCATCATCTCTTTAGGGGAGTAAAAAAGAAAAAAAAAGCTGTCACTCATATGTTTTGTCCTTTGAAGTTGATGGTATTCTTGATTCCAGGTATCCTCAACTCTGCCCCACTCCTCTTGCCTGGTCGGCACTTACTGAATGCTAGTTTACTGGCTGCCAGTGTTGGTGGATTGGTTCCCTATATGATAGATCCTAGTTACACAACAGGACTTGCCTGTTTAGGCTCAGTGTCAACACTCTCTGCTGTCATGGTAAGTGCAGGCATCATACGGTATCCAAAGATGAACTCTGAAGTGCAAATACTGCAAGTGTACATAGATTTCATTTTGTTACGCTGCATGTTGAAAGATATCCCCAGATAGCATGGGGGGACAAGAAGGGGAGTCGATGTGCATAGCACTTGGCAAGTGTTTCTTTTTTCCATGCTCTGCTCATCTGCCGTTCCAATGCTCTATCAAATGCTTCTCAGATGCATGATGCACCATGTACCCCTGCAAGCAGATAAAGCTCTGGTCTATAAGGACTCGGAGGTGTAGATTAGTGTATACCTCTGTGAAGTGTGGCCTAGGAGACTTGTTTCTAATATGTAGAATACTGCTTTTTCCCCTAAACTACACTAAATATACTTTCTATCAGATATACTGCCCAGCTATATACATGCATATTATATTCCAGGACATTCAAGGTGAATGCGTTGGAATTGAGATGTGACACTTTAAAGGATCCGAAACTGAGCCCTGTACTTCATACATAGGTTTACTAAGTCTAGTCCTTGGAGGTAGGGGAGTTATCTTATAACTGTGCTGAATTTCTCTCTTGATTTTTGCAATTTTGGGCATGCAGCACCTAACATATTTCTCATAGCCTACTTTAACTTTATTCAAATTTAATTTTGTAGTTCACTGTTTTAAGCTAAGTATGATAGATGTGTGAAATGTTTTCAAGAAGAGCTATAAAATGGACCAAGAGGAATTTGTTCAATGATGCTACAGCAGATTTCTGGAGCTACCAGTGTCTGCTCTTCCTCTTATTTTTTCTCATTGGTCCCTCAAGGTGACAGTTGTTCTTTTTTGGAAATTTAAACTTGCAGGGGTTTTTTGGGGGAGGTAAGGGTGGAGAAGGGGTTAATAACCACTTCTGTCTAAGTCTGTGTTATAGACCTGTATGTACACTGAAAAGTATTTCATGAGATAAATTGGGCCAAAAAAATGGAAGACAGATAATTGGACCAGACAGACTGTGGTAGTTGGAATTCTAATTTCAGATGCTGCCAGAAGAGGTGCAACACCGTGGTACCTGAAGAATAGACCAGTGATATAGTAGTCCTAAAGTTTAGCCAAAGGAAAGAGGTAGTGGCAAGGAATTGCAGAGCTTCTTTATAATGATTCCTTTCTATAACGCTGCTAAGAAGCTTCTGTTTCTTTATACCCTGTGTTGCCTCAGATGGAGATTAAGTGCATTTTAATTGTTCTTTGCTATCTACCGAGATTCATTAACTTGATGACAGTATATAAAATACTTCTATTAGCAATGAATTGCAGTGGCGGGTGTGGGGGAATGGGAAGGGGTTAAGTAGGTTTAGAACCAGAGCCACAGCAGCTGCCTGCCCCCCTCCCCTTGAATCCAAGATGGGGGAGTGGGGTGTTCCCCCATGCTAAATTGGGGGTGGAGAAAGGAATCTTGTCCTGGATTTGAGTAAATATGGTCATTTTGAAAAAAGGCTTTTTTATTGCAAATATGATTTCTTAAAATTCTCCTCTTCTTTTTGGTGTGATAAATTGGACTTTTAAAATACTCATTTCAAAGTGAATGTCTCAATTAAAGTTTTGAGAGCTTGATGGACAGATTGCATTGGATAACTGAATAGGATTATTCCTGTCTAAAACTTACCCTGCATGCCCATTCATTTCAGATTTTTTTTGTTGTTGTTTACCCTGATTTCTGCCATGATTAAAGGTGTTGCAAAGATTTAACTGCATGAGTACTGTTACTTTTGAGTTTATGGAATTTGTAAATAAAAATGTGCTTACACAAATGTAGAACTGGGACTTTATTTGTGAATGTCATGTGTTTTGCTTTCCAGTCTTCAGACAAAAATGGTCACATCCTATACTTCCAGTGCTCATTAGTAAGCTTTTAATAGATGATGCTTGTGTTTATGGATCAAACCACTTTGGTGTCTGCAACAAAACTGACCTCTCTGCATATTGGACAAAATTTGTACCTTATGTTGGAATTTGTCTCCTTTCTTGTCTTTCATTTTTAGGGCGTTACTTTAACAGCAGCTATTGGAGGTGCAGACATGCCTGTTGTTATTACTGTACTGAACAGTTATTCCGGGTGGGCTCTCTGTGCTGAGGGCTTCCTGCTCAACAACAACTTGCTGACCATTGTTGGGGCTCTGATTGGGTCCTCTGGTGCCATCCTCTCTTACATCATGTGTGTGGTAAGAAGGAAATGGATATCTCTGTTCATCCTTTGTAAAGTTGCAGCCCAGAATATTGGGAAAGCAAACTGGGAATCTGCACGGGGTTGATACTGGGGTAGGAAACAAAACTACAGTGTCCTGTTATGCCGTTCAGAAACTAGGAACTTTCTTTAATGTCTTCAGTAAACCTATGACAGCAGAATTACATCCATGATAAATATTAAAAGTGCGTAATTTATTTTGCTTCCGTGAAATATTTCTCTTCACGGTCTCTGATTCAGCAGCTCAACCCTGTTTAGTGCACACATTTATGCACGTGCCTAATTCCAGCTGACTTGTGAAAATTAAGAGCATGTTTAAATGAAGAATACACCCTTATAGGAAATGCTTCAGCATACCCTTACAACACCTTGAATGTACATGATACCAAATGCAGCGAAATTAGTGAGAGGCCTTCAGTTACTTCTAAATGGCTCTTAGGATCTGATATTAAGTGAGTGTGACTTCCCCCCACTCCATGTTTCCCTTCCCTTGTCTTTTGTATTCAGGTGCCTTTCTCTATCTGATGCACACTCAGTGCATAATCCTTTTACAGCATCTGATGAAGTGAGTTCAGGCTCGTGAAAGCTTATGCTATATATCTCTGATTTGGTTAACTTATGCTAGCGAGACTCAACCAGGGTGCCAGGGAGATGAGTGGCTAAACCAAGCTGGGTGTTGAGAGATAAGCAGCTAAACCAAGCATGTAAGAGCAGCCTCAGGCTTGCCCCTGCCTGGAGGATCCCCCATTCCTACTGCTAGGTCCCTCTGCAAGGAAGCAAGCACTGTGATTTCTAAGTTGAGTGGCACCCAATTTCAAGAACTAATTTACAGAAATTGTGGAGGGGGGGGCCTCGAGTCCAGTGAGGGGGTACTTTGGGTCCAAAAAGGTTGAGAACCGCTAGTTTTTACAGTGCACATCTACCCAGCCTTTTGCCTGACTTCAGGTAACATGGCTGACTACCTCTCTTTCCTTGTATTTCACCACCCTTCTAATCTTTAGCAGTGTAATTGAGGCTGGGACTTTGTTCCTTATTTAACAGCAACATTTATTTCAACAGTGAGCTCCAGTGTACACCTTTACAGATTCGTGACTGTTGCTTTATTCTGTTTGTAGATAGCCTTGCTGACCTTTTTGAGAGTTTGTAACCGACAGTAAAGTATGGCTAAAGTTTGTTCAGAGTATAGTGCATTACCACTGGGTGGCAGCAGACTTGCATTGATAATTTGCTCTCACAAATCTGTACTGGAGCAATGTTTAGAATTTAAGCTAGAACCCTTTGTGTGATCATGTGTTAGTATTCATAACGTCCTGTTCTTCTTGAAGACTTGCACATTAGTTTGTTTTTTTCTTTTTCACCCTTTCATTTTCTAAGTGGGTTATATAACAGCTGAAGGAAAACTGCTCTCACTATGCTACAACTGGTGTCCTTTCTGTTTCCTGGCTGTGTAACTCAGACTTGCTTGATTGTCTGCACTTGCTTGATTGTCCGCACTTGCTTTGTGTGGTGTTGCTCTTTGCTCCCCTCCAGATGTTTTCCTGTGATCATTTATGGCTGTCTTCCTTTATTTTCTACCTACTGGTACACTAGTGTTGATATCATTTAGGAATGCCGTGCTTTAACTGAATGTAAACTTTTTGAAACTTAAGAAAGAGAAACAAAACGGGGGATATTGGTACATCTCTGTAAATGGAAGCTTTTCTTGAAAATCAGGAAAATGAAAGGTCTCCTTCTCAGTGTTGCTTGTGTCTCCCTGTCATAGACCCCTGGCACACATTGTACTAATACTGCTATTATTGTATTTCTCTCACTGTGAATGGCAAGGGTAACATGCACCTAATTTAAGGTGCCATAAAGTGGTCAACCAGCTATAAAAGTGTTCCATGTATAATCACAATCCCAGGATCCCCCTCACTGGCAAATATAACAGGGTTAGGATCTGATCCCTCATCCCAAAAGTACACCCCCTGCTGTGCATATTTTGGAATTGGAGATCTGATACTATGGTGCCATTAAATGAATGTGTACCAATACATAGATAAATATCCTTTGGTTCTTGTTACATCTCTACCTTTTTTTTTCTTGCCCAAAAAAGCAGTTTAGCTCACACGTCACTTGAAGATTTGATGTATGAGGGGAGATAATAGAAACGTAGAAAAATAGGGCTTGAAGGGACCTTGGGAGGTCATCTAAGTCCAGCACACTGCTTGGGGCAGAATTGTCCCTGGTCAAACCCTCCCAGATGATTGGTTTTCTAACCTGCACTTAAGCTTCCAATGTGGGAGATTCCATAGCCTCTCTGATCTGTTCCAGTCCTTGCCCACTAGAAAGTTCTTCCTAATATCCAACCTAAATTTCCTGTATTGCAACTTAAATACATTAGTCCTTGTCCTGTCCCCTATGGACACAGGGAACTGATGATGTAGGTTTGAAAAGTCCATTCATTAAATTGTAGAGCAGCTTTCTGCCAGTGACTAAAAAGAAACTCAGCAGATTGTCTGTACTTGAGTGATCACATATCTGATACTGCCTGATAAAACCCTATATATTACCCAAATACATCTCTGTTTAAGGCCTCCTTTTCTCTAGTCTTAATTGTTCTTGCTTTTTTTTCCTATTAGATCTTTTGTAATTAGCACACAGAGACAGTATTAAGATACCTGTAGCCTTCGTTCCAAAGAGCCAGCAAAATGAGAATTCTGGGGATGTATCTTACTAAATAGTTGTAGTGTCATGCAGGGAAGTAGGGGCACTGGAACAATTCACTTATTGCACAAACTTTAAAGAGTTAAGCTTTTAAGATGACACTCATTGAATCTAGTTATGTTTCAGCTAGGAGAGGTTGGTTGATTGTTGCATAATTAATTGCAACTTAATTTCTGAGATGCAATAAACAAGATAACTTCATGGTATTTTTGAGCAGCTGTCCATTTTTTGCCCTCCCTTAAGAAATAGACACTGTTTTTTTTTGTTGTTTTTTTTTTTCCCCTCCTCCCCCCCGCCACACTCAAAATATCACTTTAAATGCATGAATGTAAGGCAATCGCTGAACCGCCTTTGTTCTTCATCAAGTTCTGTAATGAAGAAACAGCTCCACTCATGACCTGCTGGACACTTTTAAGCTGGTGCAGACTCTTATGAGGCAAACAAGATTCAAACTGTACCAGTGAAACAGCATTCTTTCCATTACAACTTTCATCGAAAACTATATGTATTTTTAAATTTTATCTTTCACAGATGAGAAGCTGTTTGTGGAAATGTCTCTCATGGTTGAAATGTTCATTCTGCAGTCTTCTTAGTAATTTTTGGTGGTTTAAAATTGTAACCAGGCCAAGCTTTTACAAATACTTTCTTAAAGCTTTTATATTAGTTCATAAAACAAAAGATGTTTTCAGATGTAACTGGCTGGTTTCTGTCAGTGATGCCTGTAACTGGGGTGAGTTAGGGACAGTGTGTTAACCACAAACCAAAAAGCAAAGATACTTGCTACTTGAACCTTTAGCTTGAATTATTTTATTTGCCTTTACAAGCTATTACCTATTTTCTTAGGACGTTTCTCTGTTGGAGAGAAGGTTCTCCTTTTTCTTTTGTGGTTCCAGATGACACAGATCTTGCTTAATCACTAAATTTAAGCACTGTAAATTATTGTCTTTCTGACGAACAAAGTAGAGTTTGGGCTGTGGGAATGACCTTAAGTATTCCAATAATTCCTGGCCTCACTGTCTCCTTTTATGATCTCTTACACTGAAGTGTCCGTGTGTCCCTCGCTCTCTCCCAAGCTTGAAGCAAGATTTGCAGAAGTAGGCACAATGGCATGGTAGGGGAAAGGAGTGGGTAAAAAGTATAAGCAAACACAACATTAATGCTGTGCATATTTTTCACAGTGGTAATGTGGGTTTAGTAAGGAAGGGATTAAGCTAAATGGGAAGGGCAAGTAGTGGCAATTTGAGGCAGGACAGATAGGAAGAGGCTCAGAGGAGCAGGAAAGTTTAGAGGTACTCTCAGCCCATACCTTTTATTCATCTTCCATATATGCCAAGGGTGGATGATCACACCCCAGTATCAGAAACCATTGGAGCTCCCTGAGAGAAGCATTCCTGCTTTGCTGCCCTGTAGGATTGTTCCCCTATGAATCCACTTATGGTGAGTGAGCTGGCGGTCTCAGTTGTAGGATTTCTTTGCCATCCAGGTGCCCTCATGCTTAAGGAGGTGAATGTTTATAGCAGAGCACTCCCTAGGTTGGACTTTTTTTTGGAATCTTTACCCCATGCAGGCTTCTTGGGAACAAACAGGAGAGGCAGTGATGCAGTAGCCCTTTCCACCACAGTCCTTCCACTGGTAAGGCTTTTCAGCCATGTGGATTATTGGGTGTTTAAGTTCACTCCAGACTCTCTTATGAAGTCCTCACACTGGTAGGACAGGCTGTCTGATGGGTAGTCAGACCTGAGCTGCTCTTGAAGCTTTTTACCAGATAGGATCGCTGAGCCTGGACAGGCAAAATACTTTTACTGCTATTAAAAAAAAACCAAAAAAAAAACCCCAGCCCCCCTGAAATGAGATTGGAACAGATTTTGCTGCAGTTGTTTAGTCTGTTTGTCCCTAACCTTCAATAAGAAAAGCTAAACCACAGCATCTCCCACCCATCTCATACACCAGTTCAACTGTATGTCTGCCCATGCCCTATTTCTCCCTCTTCTGTGTGGTTTCTCTGATGTCTGATAAGGTGTACAAGTTCTGTTTCTTTTAAGGAGCCTTTTTTGAAGATACCGCTGTACATTAGCTCTGGATGTTGATGTTGCTCAGCATCCTGTAGGATCATTTTCCACCTTGTATTATTGTTCCTTCCCCTTACTAGACAACTGAGTTTTGGGAGCATTGACTTCTTTGCAGACCATGTAACTTAGCCTGTAGCCTTTGCCAAGCGGTAACTAGTATGCTCTATTTTCCTCCTCTTGCCTTGAATCATAAGTGAAAGAGCAATATCAAAATGTGTGCATTTATGGGCTCATAAACTGTGTGCTCTAAAGCCCATTTCAGTGAGTGGAAAGGCTCCCATTGACTCCAGCGTCTTTGGATTAGGCTCAGAACGTGGATCACTGTTAAATGATTGGAACATTGTTTAGACTCCACTTGTGAACAAGAGCTCGTCCATTTATAACTTCTTTGCTGCCTCACTTTGTGCTCATTTGACAGGTATTGAATTCTCCACAATGATGCATCATCTAAGGGTCTAGTGCATCCTATTTAGAAATGTTCTTTTTGATGGTAGTGGAAACTGTATACTTTCAGGCTTAACTTTCTTGTGGGTTTTTCCTCTTGCTTACATGTGTGTAGATTCCCATCCGTTCTTATTTAAGATTTGCTCTGGGCCATAAGCTGGTGCAGTGCATGCATGCTTAACCTAAGAGCCAAGTTGGTTCCCATTTATTACTCTTTAAAGTCTGTTAGACTGCATTCACAACAGGCATTGCCTACTTCCAGTTAATACCTAAATATTTCAGAAACCTACTTCCTCAAAAGGATGCCCATTATGTTACCCACTGGGGTATCCTTGTTCTTGGTCCGTGAACTGAATTCTCAGAATTGGCAGCAGAACTTCCTCAGCAGAGAGGTCTTGCTTCTCATTCTTGTTCCCTTTGGTGGTCTGCCAGCCTGATTTTTGGCCTGTTTCATCTTACTAAGGCATTGTTTGAGTTAGCAGTTGGTTAGCTTTATTTGCATGTTTTTCTTTGTTCTTTTATATTGGCTTGGGGCTGTAGTGGCAGTGCTTCTGTTAGCTTGCAGTGCTACCTATAAGAGCTAATTAATTTACGTACCATATCTCAGAGATTCTGTGGCTACAAGTACAGCTAGTCAAAAATAAAATAGTTCGTAAAAATGGTATCAATTTCCTCCCCATTCATTTTGCATCAAAATTGACTTACGTTTTCTCAAAACATTTTAACTGGAAAATTTCAGTCACCTGTAGGTATAGCGTGCCGTATATTGCAGTTCACCTGAAGTGAGGAAAAAGGCATTTCAAAAATGGAACTGCTGCTATATCTCATTTTTTAAGTAACGTGATGGGACAGTTGTGTATCATGAGTGCGATAAAATAACAGAAATGTTGTCACGGGACTATCTTTTGCCTTGTCCGTAGATTTAGTGAACAGTTGGTCAAAACCATCTTTTTTTTTTTTTTTTTTCCCCCCCAGCCC
>NW_017729024.1:152573671-152574761 GCF_001723915.1 Gavialis gangeticus | reverse complement strand
TTTTTTTTTTTTTTTTTTTTTCCCCCCCAGGCCATGAACCGTTCTCTTGCTAATGTGATCCTGGGTGGCTATGGTACCACTTCCACAGCTGGTGGAAAGCCCATGGAAATTACTGGCACTCACACAGAAATCAACCTGGAGAATGCTGTTGAAATGATAAAGGAGGCAAATAACATTATCGTTACCCCAGGTAAGAGAGAGAATATTATGTGAGATTCAAGGAATGTCACCAGGTTATGAATTATATTATTTACAATTGTAAGTGGAGGTTGCATGGTCAAGACAGTAAGGTGTGAGATTTTTGGTTTTGTGCCCACTTCGACTACTAAAGCATCTGCATGAACTTTGTCAAGTGATTTCACCTTTTTCTGCCTATTTTTGTCCTCTCACCCTTTGTCTTATTTGTTTAGCTTGTGAGCTTTTCAGGGCAGGGTCTGTTCCTCACTGTGCATTTGTAGCCATCACCTTGCATAACAGCATCCTGGTCTGGGACTTCCAGGCACTACCACAGTACAGATTCTAATGGTAATAAGGTTTCTATAGCTTGGATGTGAAAATAGTGGTAGCCTTTGTTCCTTCTTTGGTACCTGAGTGTCGAATGGTTGTGACTGCAAATGATGCAGAGGACCAAGTCTAATCAAAACAAAATTAAACCTAAACTCTTGCACATTTTTACACATGTATGCACCACAGTGCTGGGCACTTAGAAAAGCACCTGGTGCTGTGATGTGTGCAGGTGTGTAAGTGGCAAAATGTACATCAGTGCACAGAAAATGTCAATGGCCCACTTATGAATTAAAACACTTAGAACAGGGGTTGTTAACTACAGGTATATGTACCCTGGGGGGATACTTGAGCAGGCCGTAGGAGGTATGTGTGAGCAGCTGCTGTGTGTGAGCTTCCCCTGCCCTGCGGGAGTGCCTGGTCGAATGCAGGGGAAACTTGCTTGGTGCCCAGCTGTGCATCCTTCCCCTCCTCCCCCCTACTTGATGTCCAGCTGCCTGGGGGTACAATGATCGAAAAAAAGTTGAAAAACCCTGACTTAGAAGTTTTTAGTTCAAAAGCACACTGCTGCCATTTTCTCAGCACT
>NW_017729024.1:152566904-152573660 GCF_001723915.1 Gavialis gangeticus | reverse complement strand
CACTGCTGCCATTTTCTCAGCACTGACGCACATTTTGCCACCTGTACAACTGCATTTGAGACCACACGGTGTGTGTGTGTTAGCTTGCACGCGCTAGATCTCTGGTGTGTCACAATGCGAAAAAGTATGAAAAGTGTAAGTGCCCCTAGGGTTTTATAAAAAAACAAAACAAGAAAAACCCAAAAACTTTCCCCTCCTTTTTGGTAACTAATGTAGGTTTTGTATTACTCTAGCAAAATTTTCTTCTTGAGAGGCCAGTTATCCTTATATCCCAAATGTGTTTTCATTTCTGTGTTAACCTCTTCGAATTAAAGTCAGAAAAATGCCAAAGTCTTATTTTCCCATTAATCTGTTCCAGTATAGAGAAATGCACTGTGTGAGTTCCTGTTTGGAAGGTTGCCTTAGTCTGTGCAAACAGGTACTTGGATGTATTGTTTTGAGTATTAGAATTTGTTAGATAGGTGGTGTTTTTAGTACTCTGATCCTGAAAGTTGTACTCTTTTATGCTTATCACTTATACTCTCATAAGGTTTTTTTAAAGTTTTGACAAAGTTTAACACTGCTATTCACTGACTTTATATAGTGGTAATAATGTAAGTACAAGAATCAGAATGCTTACATATCACAAAAGGCTAATATTTACTTGCATCATAGATATCTGACATTTGGAAGAAAATATCAATCAAAATGGGGCCGTGCACTAACTTCTGTCTATTTTTGTTTTTTTGTTTTGTTTTTTGTCCTGCTAGTAAAACGCATTAAATTCCAAGACGACAAAACAAGGACGTACATTTCTGTAAAGTCATAGTCTATGATTTGTACTTTGACTGTTCAGACAGATGTAGTCATCTGCCAACTGTAATTCTGCCTGGAGAACAAAAAGAGAATAAAACTGATAAAGCTGAAGCTATCAGAGTGCAAGATTTTTTTATGGTTAGAGTCTATGTGAGAAGATGCAGCAAATGAATAAAATAGCCTTTTTTCTGCTTTCAGCCGGAGACTGTTTTGTTTGTTTGTTCATTTTTTTTGTTTTTTGGTTAAATACAGAGTTTCTTTGTTTCAGGTTATGGACTCTGTGCAGCAAAAGCTCAATATCCCATAGCTGACTTAGTGAAAATGTTGATAGAACAAGGGAAACATGTCAGGTGAGTACCTTGGGGTTGGAAGAAGGGAGGCCTCTGGTGCATTGGGGCAGGGACCGATATCTTCTGGGGGTTAACAATTATGCTTGCATGGATGTGTGAGAACCAGCTAATTACAGGAATGCAATAGTCGTACCAGCTTAGAAGGATGTACTGGGAACTTCATGATACTGTTCAACTAAGCAGATATTGTCCACCTAGGCCAGCAGCTAGTTTGTTTCTTGGATATGTTACCAGCCAGTACAGTGCTAGTTAAATCTTATACTGCTGTGGTGTCTTCTGAAAAGTTCAATTTTTTAAAAGCATTGGATATAGAGTACTTTTTTCATAAACTTTTTATTAGTGCCCTTTCCCAGCAGTGTTTTTTGGAAGCACTTTCTGCTTACAAAAAGTGGGAAAGGCAAAAATGGAAAACTGCATCAATTTTTGGGTAAATACCTGACTTGGAATGAGTAAAAAGAAGAAACTACTGTCTGACTTTCAACTAGAGCCACTAGGGCTGCGTGAAATAGCACCGTTCCGTTTCAACTTGCATTTTGACAGAACAGCCTTTAGTTTTGAATTTTGTTTAGACTCGAACTGTTCCATTTTGTTTCGTCAAAACTGACACTATTTCGACGTGTTGCCCATATGCTAAAATGGGGAAGCTTGAAACAGCTTCTGTTATCCAGCAGGCAGATTGGGGGCTGCAACCCTGGGAGGGCTGCAGGGGCTGTGCAGTTGGGCTCAGTTCCCAGCCCCAGCCAGATGGTAGCACTGGGGAGGGGAACTCAGCTGGGTTGCTTTGAAATCCAAAACGTTTCAAAACTTTCAGAACGTTTTGACTGACCTTGTTTTGTTTCGAGGCTGTTTTGAAGCCCTTCATTTCATTTTGATTTTGCTATTTTGAGCTCGAAATGAGTCGAAACGAAACAGACAATGAAATTTCACACAGCCCTAATAGCCACCCACTGAACGTGTCCCCTTGCACATTGTGACTTAGGTCCTCCACAGTCCTCCCTGGTGCTGTCATTTCCTTGATGGAGCCAGGTGCTGCTTACTGTTGCTGCCAATTTGCTGTGTGACGTATGTGGGTCACAAGACATAGCTTGCCACTCTTTAAGGTTGCTGAACCCTGCTCTAGGACACCTTAGAAATGGAGTATATGAATGGGGTATTCACACACTAGTAAGGGTAGGTCTCTGTTTTGGCATAGTCCTCTAAATCCTCAAAGGATTTTTTTCTCATGATGTCAGCACCAAGATTATAGCTTGCAGAGGGTATGTTGGGATATGGATCTGAGTGCTTTCTTTTGCAACCTCCCATCTGACTCCCATAATTCAAGGCTGCATCATCTGATCTTTAGTTCTCCCTCCCTCTTCCTTCCTTGCTCTCTCCCTGTCCCTCCCCCTCAAACCTTTAGATAAAGCCTCTGGCATCTAATTTGTTTTGAGGATACTGGTGATTTCTATGCCTGCACTTGCTGCTTTTTAAAGACATGACCTTTTATTACTGAGGTATCGAGCTACAACTTGTGATCCAGTTAAGGCTTTTGGAGGGCAGTTTTGACCCTGTAGTCGTTCACTGGTACAAGTTGGGCTCTTTTTTTTAATATCAATTTTTCTCAGAAACCCCTCTAGATCAATTAAAACTGAGATGGAAAACCCACATAACCCTAAATCCATTAGGCAGTTACATGAAGTTGAGTTTTCACAATGAAAGTAATGGCATGAAACTTCCAGTCCTTTCTTCCAGCCTGTCCTCATGACACTTGACTTTCCTTTGTTTCTGACCTGCCTTATTTTGGAAATTATTTTCTGATAATGGTAAATTAATACCTTAATTTAGTTGTGGTTCAGTTGTCATTTAAAAAAAGTAGATATGTGGACAGCCGCTGGCTAACCAAACTCACTCTGTAATTTCCATATGTTTATTTTGACCACATAATTACTGTTATTGAATTAATGTTCTAGCAATCAGTGTGGTTTTTCCTCCTCCAATATTTTCCAAGTTGTTTGAGAAGATACCAGTTGAGCCTTGCAGCATTGTGGAACGTAGGTTAATCAGTATTGGCAGTAATTTGTAAAATTATTCAATAGTGGTTATCTGTAATATCATCTTTCTATGTAGTTTAATATATGTATGTAGGAAAGGTGAATACAGGCTGCAATATATATCCATTTAATGGCAATTCTTTTCACACTTTCTCAGTGTCAGCAGAGGGGGTATTCGTAGTCAGATTACATTCGAGATATTGAAGACTCCTTTAGCAATGGTGTAACAAGAGACCTTTCTATGGCTAATGTGATGACAATGTCATGTTGTTTCTTTGGCTTTTTCCTTCACAGCTTCTATGTGGGCTAGCTTCATTTTTTTTTTTCTTGGTGATTTATAAAAGATTATTAATTTTACCTTGTCCGTCAGTTTTTCAGGGAGAAATGTGAATAAATCTTGGTAAAGTAACTGGGTTGCATTTAAAATGAGCCAGTTTCAGGAAGACATCGCTGCAGTGGTTACTTCATATTTTAATTAAATAAATCTGTATTTACAGTTTGCGGTGATTTAGGCCTTTCATCACTTTGTGGAGCTCCTATGGTGTTCATTGAGTGCAGCTGCTGTCCCTCTGGTTTCAGTAGGTCTGCGGTGCCTCGGGACCCCAGCATGCTCAATATCCAGATGTAGTGACACACTCACACATCCGCCATGGAAATGTGCCAGCATGGACATGTGAATGTCATTGGTTAGTTATGCCCACACTGTGCCAAAAAAAAAAAATTACGTCTGTCATATGGTCTCTTTTGTTTCATGGCTTATGATTGATTCAGAGACAGTGTTGTTTTTTTTAGCTTTGCCTAGAGCCATAACATGCTCAGGGAAGAGCATAGATTATATAACTTGATGTATAACCTTTTGTGACTAGTTTTTAAGTTAAATACAGGAGGGTTAGGAAACTTCATCTGCTTAGTTATGATGTTGCATTGCTAACATCACCACTGATTTGAGAAGCTCTTGTAGCAGGTCACATATTTAATGCATTAGGAAGATCATGTAAGAAAACTGCATGTCACTCAACCTTTTTGCAAAACTTTTCCTCTTGTCTTACAGACTGGTAAAACTACAGGGAAAGTTTTCCCTAAACCATTGGGCTTGTAGACGTCCAGCTGTGGAATTTCAGTATCTTTTGCGTTGTGCTCAAACACATAGAGTAGACCCCATCCAGAGACATTCTAGACTTAAGCCTTGAGTTCATTACTCGCTGACCATGCCATCAGTAATATAGTTTGGACTTCTGTATTAGGTCCACTAGTAATTAATTACAGCAGGAAAAAGAAAGCTATGTACTGTGTTTTTTGTGTGTGTGTGTTAAATATAAACCAGTTAAACTAATGCTTACAGAGGTGGTGGATTCCTTTTCACAGTCATGGTCAATAAAAAAAAATTCAATTGAGGGGGAAAATCTAGATATTTTTTTTTGACATCTTTTTTGACTTTCATTTTGGAAAGATGATGCATCTTTCCAAATTGTAAATACCTAGGAAGGACCTGTATGTCTTTAGTCTAATATTGCTTGAGTCTGAAGGCCTGAGAACACCTTCCTTGGGCATAGGGGGAAGTTGAAAGAGTGGTGGACTTGAGTTTTTCAATTTACCTACCTTACTAGTGGTGGGCTGTGCTCTAATTGTATTGATCCATGTAATATATTATTTGTGTTATATTTTTAATTAGGCCAGGAACTCAAAGTGTATGAATGAATTCCATTTCTAGCATTCCTCTAAAGTTAAATTACAAATCTGATTAATTTACATTGTTAAATTATTTCCAGTGTACATGAAGCTGGCCCTTGTTTCTTTGTAGCATTTTGCTGACTGAAAAATCTGGTCTGTAAAAGTGGACAGTCGAAGACTGACTGAAAGAGGGTCTTATGTTCTAACTCAGATTTTCATGAGCTGCAAACAAGTGTTACAAGATTTGAATGCACTTTGTCCTTAAATTTTCATTGAAATTATCCCTCTGTGGAGCTGGAGTGTTTTCTAGGAAAATTGCCAGATGTGTGTGTACTGGGGACAGAAAGGCTGCATGTGTTGGAAAGAGGGCACAAAGTTAAGAGGAGGGAGGTGGGGAGAGGCTGGACCCCATTGAGCAAATTCTCTTCTGTGTATATAACTTCTAGAAATGTTGAGCAAGCTAAAATCAGCACCAACCAGATGTAACTTACTTGGATCACCCTATGCCTCATCAACTTTGGCATAGTTACAGGAGTCCTATTTTTACATGGATGAAGTGATCCTGAACCATTTCTGCACTGGGTTAAGTACACATTCGTTCCCTCAGTATTGGGCACAGTAACTTTTTCCTACCAGCTGTGGCCAGTAAAGATACTGAGTCAAGGATATGTCAAACAATAAATCTCACTCTGAAGTTCTGTGATCTTTGTGTGATAAGCATCAACAGTAGACTACTACTGTATTCATAACAGTATCCTACACATTTGCTTCTAAACACAGTATAGAGAAAGTTGCACAAGTCAGTTAATCTGTGCTAGCAAGTGTTGTCCCAGGACTCTGAACACCTGGATTCCAATCCAGCTCCCTTTTCAGGGGCTAAACAGCATGAACACAGCTAATTTTAGTTGCATAAGTAGCCTTTTGAGCTATTCGTGTAGATCTTTAGATTCTACTTCATCTTGCAAAACAGGTGGATCCTCCTGAGCATGATGGTCTTATAATTTGGGTTTCCCACTCCTTACTAATAGGCTACTGGCTGAAAAGCCCTTCTGCATCTGTTCTGTGACTTCATGGAATGGTATGTCTTCCCAGAGGGTAGTAGTACTTTAAAATGTATGTAAGTGGCCCAAGCTGTTGCTTAGATGGCTAAGTTATCTGTGTAAGGGCTACTTATGGGTCTAAAACTAGCTGAATTTGTCTATGCACAGTAAAGACTAGCCCTGCAGTAAGTCAGAGCAGTGCTGTCCAGTTTCTAAGAGCTGAGGGCTGAATGCCATCTAGGCTGTGCTGGTACCTGTGCTGTGCCCCCCCTCCCCTCCCCGGACTATGCTCCCACGTGGGTGCCCGTCCCTGTCCCCCCACCCCTGCATCAGCTGTTACATTGCACCAGTGTAGGTGACTCCCCTGCCGCCACTACACTACATTCCCACATGGTCCCACCTCACCCCCAGCTCCCTGCATGGCTCTGTCCCCTGGAGTGGAACTCTTGTGGTTGCAGCCAGGCAGAAACTTGGGGGCCATAATTTACTCTTGCGAGCCGTGGGTAGCCCATAGTCCACCATTGGGGCATGGTTGTGAATTTTAGAAGTTCCTTGAGCTGACTGTGTTGCAGTCAGCACACTCAATCTTCCACATAAGCACCATGAGAAGAGCTGCAAAACTCTTGTCCACAGCCTGTTTTCTTATTCATCACTCTGGCAAGACAATTTCAAAAAACAGTGTTTTACTTCATGTTCTGCTGGTTTAAGGGAGGATTGCGATGCTTTTGCAGCTGGGACAGAACGTATCTATCAGAAGACATAGAGTAACTGTAAGCAATTCAGGGTTCCTATACATTCTCCATTATTTTTTAAGTAATTCCATAATGGAATGGGTAAAAAAAAAAAAAAAAAAAAAAGCGTTTTTTAAAA
>NW_017729024.1:152549377-152566804 GCF_001723915.1 Gavialis gangeticus | reverse complement strand
AAAAAAAAAAAAAAAAAAAAGTCGTTTATTAAAAATTGAAAAATGTGCCAGAAGGCTTTTTTTTTCTCATTCACCATAAAAAGTCTGTTAGTTTCCAAGAACTCTAGCCATTGTAATACAGGATAAATAGTCCATTCCATCTGGTATTGGTGAAATCAAAGTAGACCCCTTCCTGGTCTGTCTTTTAATGTAACATATGAGTAAATCTTTGTACTGTAGCTATAAAAATAGTTCTCCACCTTTGTGCACAGTTATAGATGGGTGCCACTTCTCTCTGAATATCATCTCTATTTGTGATTGCATTTATCTGCTTTATGGCCTTCTCCTTGCTATGCTCATCTGACTGGCTGGTAGGATCTTTTGTCATTATTTAAACTGGATAATTTTCCTCCCTATCTGTGGAAATCTTTATCTCAATGTAGTCATGGGCTTTTGAACATACTCTTAATGTGTCCAATGCCAACAGGCTTTTATATGCTTGTTCCAAGAGGGACTGGCAGGCTTCTGTCACACTTAAGAAATTCTCAGAAGCAGACTCCCTTTGGGAGTCATTTAAGTGTATTCTGTCAAAGCTGTTGTGTAAGTAGTTCCATAAACTGTGTGAATGCAGTGTATTGTTACTGAGATCAGTTGTCCCAACCTTTGACAAGTGAGTCCTTGATGATTCTTTCTTGAATATTTTGTCCCTTTCTTTCCTTTTCCTCCCCTACCTCCAGCAACAGCAAAGTCAAAGGTGATGAAGGTTCATTCTCTTGGCAGTGTATGCTGAAGCTAAGGGACCAGTCCTGGAAATAAGATCCTGTATGTGCATGGTATTTAATAGAAACCTCACGCATAGTGTGTTCCTTGACTTGCCAAAGGAGCTTTGTTCACAAAAGAGTTCAAATAATTTTATTAGAAACATAGGGGAATGTTGTTGGAAAACCCTTTTTTTTTTCTCTGCCAGTGATGATTTTCTAGCGTATGCTTCAAAATAAGAGGTTTTCTCTAACACTTGCAATCACAGTTTAGAGCAGCTGCAATGTCACACGTGGCTTACATTATTGAGTAGTTGGTGTGAAATTTTAAGCTATTAATATTTTTGTCCGATTTGTTTTCCTATCCTTTATCAGATGTCAGGTATTGTCCTTGACAGCAGGATCCCAAATGTGTAACAGACAAATTTATAATATATTCCTTTTCTCCAGGTCTCTCTCTAAGCTCCAGTCTGGCCAAAATTTAACGCGACTGCAGTGCATGGTTTGCTCCTTCAGTATCCCTAGTTTATGTGCTTGGAGTGCCAGTTGCCTCATCTTCAGGTTGCCTGAATTGTACCTCACTATTCAAAACATAGTTGCCCTTCTGAAGTTATACTTGTAGAGCATTAAAATTAGTGGTTACTGTATATTATGGGTTTCAGAGCTGCAACTTTGAATCGCTCATGTTCAGCTTTGCCACCATGATGTATGTAACAAGGAGGAGAAAAAACAGTTATGGTGGACTGGTCAGTCTCCACTACGTATTCAATCAGAGCACCCTTTTTTTTTTTTTCTTTAGAGCTCCCTTATGATGCCTCTAACTCTTGAGCCTTTGCATAGCAACTGAAGTCTTACAACAGTTGCTCCATTAGGAGTCTGTGCTTAGTCTGAAGTACAAGGAAAGTTCTTACCAAATCAGTGGCTTACAAAAAGTCATCATGCAGCATTTAGAAAGGGCTGTCTTCCGGTGTTCCTTACCATCCTCTCTTTTTCAACAGTATTCAGATTTGGTGACAGCTTCAGAAATGGAAGGGTAGGAAATTCAGAGTATTACAGAATCTATTTACCCAGTATGTATGTATGTAGCAGAGAGTATAAAATTGTGTCCTGCGGGAGGACGGGGGGGAAATCGGCAACCAAAAAGTCATACCTGTTGCATTCAGGCAAATGAGCATCTGTCTACTGAGTTCTGTTTTTTAAACATTTTTTAAAGTTTTATACAACAGGAAAAATTGCTTCTATCTTACGGTCTTTTTAAAACTTTTTCTAAAGGAATTGAACTACTTCACCTGTTGGCTCCAAATAATATAGCTTTTGAGGCATTCCTGAACTTTTCAGACTTGACTGCCAAGTCAAAATATCAACAAGTTGTTTCTACATTTTATGTCCATGGAAGCTGTCAGAAATGCGTAGCGTGGGGTTTTACTTTTTAGGAAGGTGGTCCAGTTTGCCCCAGTCCAGCAAAGCATTTAAGGTAGTCATGTGCTTAAAATTAAACACATGCTGATGCTGTTTGTTGAATTGGAGCCTCAGGGTGCGGACCTATGAAGGCTTCATAAGTACCTGGATTTAACAAGGTTATTCCCAATTTTCCAGCTGGGAAATGTTTAACCATGGAATGCTATGCACCCTCTTCCACTTGCATGAGAGAGCATGTGGCCAGTCTATTTAAAGGATGTGTGGGAGCACTCTCCTTGCAGCTGATGGGCTTATTCATAAAATAAGAGCTTCATATGGCAGACAGGCGTTTTTAATGATAGCATAGTTTGGGAGATGAGTTCAAATATCTGCCAACTGTGCCCCCCTCTGGCTGATGATGGATTTGTGAGCCAAGAGAGAACAGTAAAAAGGGTCTTTTTTTATTTTTTAGAATTTAAAAGGTGAACCCCCCGCCTCCAAGCCCTTGTGCCTCATTGGAAACTACTTCCCTGTTCCAGTGTTATTCCTCCGTGAAGTGTTTCCTGGAAGCCTCATTTTTGGGAGTGTCTGTGTCTCATTTGTGCTTTGCTTGTTTGTCAGTAGAGGTGCCTTTGGCATTCCTAGTGCATCAGAAACTTGAGGCAGTTTCCTTTCAGATGCTAAACAGGCTATTTAATGAGTAAAAGTTGAGGTTTACCCAATTTCTAGTGAAGTTGCAGACTGAGCTCATTGTGCCTGATGAGCTGGTAGTTCTGTAAATAGACTTACTAGGATAGGGAAGTGAAGTTGTGGACACTTCTTGCTGGTGCACTTCCCTGCCTAATCTCCCCGTGCAAATAATGGAGAAATATGTGCAACTTGCCTTGAGGGATTTAATAATCAAAAATTTCCATTGGTTTTTATGTGCTCAGGAACTTTTGGGTATCATGGCCCCTGTGGCCACACTTTAAAGTATAAAATGGAACAGACTTTTTCTGTTAACTGCACTTTTTTTTTTGTGCCAGGTTTGGTATTCACCCTGTGGCTGGCCGAATGCCCGGTCAGTTAAATGTGCTCCTTGCAGAAGCTGGTGTGCCATATGACATTGTGCTGGAGATGGATGAGATTAATGAAGACTTCCCAGGTGCTAGCTTTAAAATGACATTATTTTCTAGTATTCTGTAATCACAGTTGCCCGTTTATTTTTGTCTCTATTTTCATTTGGTCAAAGGACATTCGTAGCAATTGCTCCTTGTGACTGCTGTGCCACAAGGTACCATCCAACAGAAGGCAGGAAGGCTTTTCCTCTAGCAGTTTCAGTTCTTTCGCTGTTGATACTGAGGGAGCAGAGAAAGAAAACAGTCTGACCCAAAGGCAGAAAGGTGAGGTGCAAAGAAAGGGTTTGGACAGGGTAAGGAATATAGAGGGAGATGGGAACTGTTTGGATAAGTTGGATTACAAGGTGATGTAATAGGAAGCTGCTGGTATATATCAGTATAGGGGAGAGGCTGAGGTGCTATACATACTAAGGGACAAGGAAAGGAGATCGCTAATTACTAGAACATGGTCCTTTGAGCCCTGAAACAGAGAATAATAGGATATCTGATCCACGTGTTCTGTGGTTATGAAGGCCTAATGGGTGTGAAACTAGTAGCAAACACTGGGTCCTGTCTCCCTGTCATGGTAGGTCCACAAAGAATAACTGCTATTAGTTTGAGTGTTTTGTGTGCTGTACATGTTCCAGTTCTATTGATGACTCACAATTCCCCTTGGATTGAAGAATACTAAAGTTGTAAAAAACCCAAGTATATAAAAGTTTAGACTCAGGATTTCTCTGATGGAATTATGGAGGATTGAACTTTTAGTCATGCTGCCTCCCAAACAAGGCACTGTAATGTGAGTCCTGATACTGGGGCTCTGTTCCTAATGTATGAGAAGCTTAATCTGTCAGTCCTTGTATATTCTATCTGACCTTGTCTGTCTGGACTGTTCAGTTTGTAAGCAGTTTAGGGCAGAGGTTCTTGCTCTGTGCGCCAGTTGCAATGGATTGTGTGCCTCTTCTGAGGTTCTGCATCAGGCGTGGGCAAAATGAGGCCCGCAGGCCAGATGTGGCCCAGCAGGCCATTCTCTCTGGCCCGTGGGGCCCCTAAAAAATTTAGAAAATAAATATTTATCTGCCCCTGGCTGCCTGTCATGAGGCCCTTGATGGCTTGCCAAAACTTAGTAAGTGGCCCCCCTCCTGAAATAATTGCCTGTCCCTGCTCTACATGCAACTGTAATATAGATTTTAAACAGGCTATCATGAATCTCTCTGTGGGGTACTGGCAGCTCCAAGTTTCTCCTTGCTGTCCTGCTGCTTGTCCCATGGAACAGACCAAAATTTGCCCTGAGACACCTTACCCCTGCAGGTCTTGACTCTGATGCCTTTATACCAGACTCCCAGCTGCAGTGGGGGGATCTTTGCCAGCTCCAAGTGGTGTTGTCTTCAGTTGTGAAAGAATTTTAGATCCCCTTTTCTATGGAATGTGTGGCCTGGAATATCACTGTCCCTGAGATCATGCTTAAATATAGGCAGTCAGCAGGGGGACAAAACAAAGGATCTATGAAACAGGGGAAAAAAGAACTATATGAGCAAAAACTTACCATAATGTTTGGAGACAGAACACAAAGTTACTTACTTTTCTCATCTGATTATAACCTGGTCCTTCAGAGTGTTCTGCCAGTACTTTCAGATCATCCTTCCTTCTGATCCTGCCAGCCCTGACCATTGGGGACCTGGATTCATCTGGGAAAATCCAGAAGACCATGAGGACTGTCTTATAGACAGCTCCTAAACATGTCCAAGCCAGCACCAACCCCCCTCCCCCAGATCAGCATTGCCCCAATTGCTCATGAATCTCAGAATCCTCTAGACAATTCTTTTAGTTGTCCACCTGGGGCATCTGGAATTCCACTAGCTTAACGGCCCATTACTTTGCAATGTCCTCACTATTGAGATTGATTTTTCTCTTTACAGGCAGACTCATCCCAAAAATAGCCCATTCTGCCTGTGTTTGGGAGTGGTAACTGTGCTTGCCCTAGTGATACAATGGCCAGAGATACTTAGCAGTTTCACATACTCCCTTTTCCTTAAGCATGTATTCTTCAGTTCCTTTGATTAAACCATGTCTGAAATCATAGTTATAAATAGATGGCATAACAGAATCCATACAGAGATAAAAGCAATGACATCAGCTTTTCAACAAGACAACACATGACTTGTTAGTGAAAGAAACACCAAATTTGCATGACACCCCATGAACATCTCTAACTATAGTGGTGTTTGTGACACAGATATTCACAGTAATGTCAGTGTTGTGGTTTCTAATTTTTTTTTCTTCTCTCTATTTTTTCACACAGAAACTGACCTGGTACTTGTAATTGGTGCTAATGATACAGTTAACTCAGCAGCTCAAGAAGATCCTAACTCTATCATTGCTGGAATGCCAGTTCTAGAGGTTTGGAAGTCAAAACAGGTGAGCTGAACAGAAATATATATCCAGTTGTAAATTGTTAGCATCAGGATTGGGCAGCCCCAGGACATTCAGACACACCACAAACCAGACACAAAAAGATGTTCTGCATCGCAGGTGGCAAGCTAGAGCCCATGGACTGGATCCATCCCATAGAACAATTTGATCCATCCCACAGCCCTGGGGCTGTGTTGGCATTTGATGGCATGTGACTTCTGCAATAGTAACCTTCCTGGGCCACCATCGGGAGAAGTGGCAGCAATGGGCGCTTTCCTCATGGCGCCACTGAGAAGCAGGGAGTGGCATGAGCTTTCCCTGTGCTGCTGCAGGAAAGTGGTGGTGAGAGCTGGCTTATCTGCCCACCCATCTTCCTCTGCACTGAAATGGGTCAATACAACCCACAGCCAAAAAAGGATGCTAACCTCTGTTGTACATTATATGTTGAACAACTGTGTGCCTGGTTTGCCATTTTATGGTGCCATAAATTGGCTGAACCTGTGGCATGTTTCTGCTTTTGTTGCAATTAATACATTAGTGAGACCATAAATATAACACCTGCCCAGGGCCTTGGATAGCACAACCATGAGGAAAATGTATACTATACTTTGCTTATTAAAGTCATGTTATAATGAGGGGGTGGGTTCTAAAGCAATGCAGTTGCACTAGCTGTATGATAAATTTGAGCAACAAAGTCTTGTTTTGGTTCCTTTACCTTGGAAGATGCAAGTAAGTAGAGCTGTCTTGCAGTGGGTAGAAAGGCTGTGAAGAATATGCTGAATCACAGAAAGCATGGAAAAAAAATTCTGTACTCCTGCAGCTGGCATAGACTTCAAGGGTTTACCTATTAGTATATGTCTGAAAATGAATGCCATGTGTGGTCAAGTTTTGTCCTTTTGGAGTTCCATCACCTGAAATGATTAACTTTGGATTAGACCTAAGATCCCCTGGAAGCACGAAGTGCTTATGGGGGAAACAATTCAGCATTCAACGTAACAATGGACCTTGCACAAATTACCTTTGAAAGATGTAAGAGGATTTTTGTGGGTGATTTTTTTTTTTTATTTGAGAGAGAGAAGCTTTTGAATGCAAAGCTTCAGTGTATGTACTTCAGACCTGAAGAAGTACACACACATTCAGAAGCTTCCTAAGTCTATCCCAAACATGCAGGTGGTCCAATGAAATGTATTGCACACAAAGATCCTTACCTTTCGCCATAATTCCTGGACCATCATGGCTGCAACATCGTTCTAACACTCATTTGAAAGATGAATGTTCACTTTGTCCATCATTGGTCATTGCACCCAAGCACTGGAGCATTAGGTTGGGATGCCTTAACCATAGACTCCAGGTCTTCCTTACATTATTCTATAGTCAGGATTTTCTGCCTACTTAGCCAAGTAGGTTTTCCCCTTTTATGTAGTAGCCAAGGGTAGTCATCTTGTGTGTGCAGTGAGACTGTAAAACTAGATTGCTGTGCAACAGTTTCACTTTCTCTGGCCTACACAAATTTTACATAGAATTTTTCTGTACCATTAATGAGTTTAGTGAATTGCAGCGTCTAGCATTCCTTGGGATTGTGATAACATTATAATAATTCTCCATGTTCATAGATGGTATCTCAGAGGCTGCTAGAATTATTCATTAGGTACCGTATAGTCTCTCTACTAGGGCTGTGCGAAGCTTCAGTGGCTGATTGGATTTGGCCCAATTCAGCAGCCGACTCTCCACATCCAAATCAAATCAGAAGATCCATTAATCTCTCTGATTCCAATTGGAAGCTGCCGATTTGATACGGAGAGATTCAGTGATTCGGACATAGACACAACTTTAAATGTTTTTTCTACATGCCTCAAGGTACCAGGCAGCTCGTGAACGCTGAGATGGTGGGGCGGATGGCGTGTCCCATGGGAATGTGGGGGGGGGGATGGGGGTGTCCCCAGCATGCTCAGAGGTGGACGCGGAAGTGGACCAGAAATACTTCTGGTCCACTTCCGGGTCTGCCGTGGAGCATGTGGGGACCCTCCTGCCCCCTAGCTAAGTGACTAGTGCCTCTTGGGTCTCGGTGGGGGCACTCAGGGTCCCCTGTGGCCCATCACTGGGGTGGGGGGGGTCACCTGCGCACTCAGCGGCAGACCCAGAAGTGGACTGGAAGTACTTCCGGTCCACTTCCAGGTCCGCCGCTGAGCATACGGGGAGGCCCCTGGGTCTCCTGTGGGATGCTCTATCCGCCCTACCGTCTCAGTGTTTACGAGTCACACCTGGTACCTTGAGTTATGTAGAAAAATGCATTTAAAGCTGTGTCTATGGCCGAATCGCTGATTCTCCAAATCAGAATAGAATCTTCAGATTCGGATTTGGTCAAATGGAATCGGGACAGTGATCTGAATCAACAAATCGAATCACTGTCCCCTGAATTGGGCCAAATCTGAATTGAATATGGCCCACTTCGCACACCCCTAGTCTCTACATAGCCAGTGATCTTGTTTCTGATTAAAGCAAGTAATTCTTTCCATTGGAAGCTAAAAATACATCCTTGCTCAGACTCTGCCGAGTGTGAAGAGGACTGAAATTCAAACCTGTTTCCTGCATGGCAATGCTAAATACTATTTGGAAGCTACCTAGTCATGCCATTCACATTGACTGAACACTTGAGTGAGAAATTAGTATTTTCTGTCCATTTGCTTCCAGAAAGTATCCTATTAACATGTAATCACATTAAATCTCTTTTTTTAAATTTTGTACGTTAAGACTCAGTGCAGGAAATCTGAATGTATGAGGGACAATGGCAAGTGCTTTGTCAAATGTAAACTCTTCCATTTGCAGGTTATTGTGATGAAGAGATCTTTGGGTGTTGGTTATGCAGCAGTGGACAATCCTATCTTCTACAAGCCCAACACTGCCATGCTTTTGGGAGATGCCAAGAAAACTTGTGATGCCCTGCAGGCCAAAGTCAGGGAATCCTACCAGAAGTAAAAGCTGTTTTGTCATTCATCATCATAGTTTTTCTCTGGCCAGTACGAACAAAAGGGTTTTTTTGTTTATCAGAGTATAAAGGCAAAGTTACAAGCAAGCTGAAACACAGGTGCACAGATTAGCTTATATCATTTGATATAAAATATCCCCCTTCATTATGTGTATAGAACAACATGAATTGCGTTTCTTTTGTGGGTTTCGTGGATGTTGTGAATCAGGGACACTTTAGGAAAATGAGTCTCATCTTTTGATGAAATCCAGTTCAGTTGTATATTTTTGTTCCCTCCGGTAATCACTTATGTAATGCAAAATGAAGGTCAGGGATCTGTTCCAGTGATGTCATTATGACATGAGGGAAATGTACCTGTAGTGGTCAAGTAATTTTCTTCCCCAACTCCTGCAGTTAATTTTAATCTTCAGCCCCTTCCAGTTGTTGCCCCTTAAACTGTTCTGGGAAAACTGTGACCCCCAATTTTTTAGGGGTACATTGGTTTGTATACCTAGATCTAATGGTAGAATCTTGATCACTTAGTGATTTCAGATTTGATTAATTTATGACTTTTAAAATTTTGCTGTGTTAAAATGTATCTGATACATTATTAATCAACACTTTTCTGATGCTGGAAAAAAAGCACTTTTTAACACATTTCAGGTGCTGGAAAAGAGATACAAATCAAGAGTTTATCAGCATTTTTAAAAAAATCAATAAGGTTTCATTTTGCGTAGTATGGACCCACACAAGTTTAAAATCAGTGTTTGGATTATTTGACTTCCCCATAATCTAATTAAGAGTACTATTTAAATTCCCATAGTAACTACAGTAAAGCAGTAAATCAGTCCATGGCACAGAGTACTGTTTTATTTTTATTATGTTAAGTGTACTTGAGTGGAACTCAAATATTTGCCTAATAAAATGAATTTATCATGGTTGCATAATGATGTAGCAACTGTCCATTGTGACAAAAGCTAAATACAAATGGTTGTACTTGTGTTAGAAAGCATTAACATCTGGGGAAGACAAACTACTATGAAGTAAGCTTGAAATTAATGTCTTGATTGTTTATAAAACTGATTTTTTTATTAAAATATTCATTGGAAACTTGTATAACTTAATAGCAATTAAGAAATATTACCACTTAGCTACCTCTGTTTTTACGTAAAGATTACAAAAATCCATTTTTTCAACAGGTAGTAAATCGAGAAATGTAATAGTGTATGGAAAAAACCCATTTTTGAAATCTGTATTTTCTATTGCTCAAAAATAAAATTAGCACATAAGCATTAATATGTTGTTACACTGCATAAAAATACTTGAGTCAGTAAATTCTAATTTAAAACATTGAATATAATAAATATTGGTTTCTTAGTTTTGTAGTAGTGGTAACCACATTTCTAATGGGTCTACTCAAGAAAAAAAAGGAGAATGACCCCTGCAGGAAAAAGGGACCTAAATGGGTCAGGGGCAGTCCTTGTCATCAAGGAACTTTATTTTCTCACCCAACTTTTGATTGAAGTAGTAGTGGCTGCAGTATCCAACTTATTTCTGCTTTCAGGTAGCTAACTTGAGATTCACCTTTTCTTAAAAAGCCTCTTCCTTTTGTATTTGCAGTGAGAAATGCAATTTGTTAGGGATCAGAGGTTGGACCAGTGTTAATTTTAAAACTGTATTTTGTCAGGAAACAGAGTATTAAAACAAGCCAATAAAAGTGTCTTTTTTTTCTTTTTAATCACCTTGTTTTCTCCTCACTACTATAATGTTACGTAAAGAGAAAAGTAGCTTGGTATTTTCTTTTTAAGGGAGTCATAGAATCAAAATTATAGTGCAGGGAAGAAGAGGTAGAATGTATGCTCCTAATAGCAACATCTTCTTGTATGTTTATATTGCTCTAATCTATGCTGATACTTGTTGGGCCTGTGTTGTGTTGCTGAGCTCTTCACTAAAATTGATAGAAACTAATTGTAGGTTTGGGGGCTTTCTTTTTTTTTCGTTCTTAATTTAAAGGGTCATGTTTTTGTAGTATTTTATTACAGATTTGCCCTTTTAAATAGTGGGTGTGGATTAAGTTGACTGTTATCATGGTACCAGTAGATTAGCAATACTGAACCAGGGTGCCATGAGATCCTTTCAAGAGTACAGCAGTGTCACACAACGTTAAAACGTGTGTCACAAAGTAAACGGAGATATTTTCAAATAGGAATCCATAGCCTTAAAAACATTTTGACCTGTTGTCTCCGAGTTCTTTGCAACAAAAGAATTGCTCTATTTTACCATGGTCAAAAAAAAAAAAAGCATGACACCTAAGAACTGGCATTTTCTAAGGAGTGTCTCAAGTCTGAAGGGTGTCTCAAGTCCCAAAAGGGCTCAGAACCACTGCACTGGGTGAAGCTTATTACACACTAGTTTAGTTAATATCAGTCTCCCTGGGTAAAAGTTAGGTGGTTCTCTTCAAGTTTGGGTCTGGGTGAAGGCCCCTTAAAGGTCCCAACCCAAAGCGGCAATCAAGGATGTTGATTCACCAGATGGCTGCCTCTTCCTCCTGACTCGGCACTTCTGCTGTAAAGCTGGGAGAACTTTTTGAGATGCCATAATTTTGACCACTTTTATAAGAGTGCCCCCATCTGCTCAATGAATGGAATTTCCATGCTACTTTTATTTAAATAAATGGCATCAACACCACGGAACAGGCTACATTCAGTAACTGAATTCTGCCTTCCTAAGTTTCATATTTTCTATCAAGAATACTGTCCAACTTCTGTCCTAAATTGTGTGTATACCTATATTTACATATACATAGTTTACACTGCTTCCCTAAAAAATCAGCCATCCAAAATTAGAGCACATGTCTTCAGTGGAGAAGCTGATTTTATTTACCGGAATAGAAGCATAAAGACATTGTGCTTTCATTTTCTCTCAGCAATCAAGCAGGATGACGGGTAGAGTCCAGTGTTGCCTTTCATAGCTCCTCTGAGCTTGTTATCAGAGAGGGAAGCTGGCAGCCGTTTTTTAACATCGTCTGCCCACATGAGAGCCAATTCTAGGCCATGATGCTTAAAAACTCCTGTTAAAGGAAAATATTTGCCAAGAACATTAGTATCAACCAGAATGAAAACACTATACAAAAGGGTAACTTTTTTTTCATAGTCTGACTTGCATAGTTACAGAATGAAGTAAATTGTATTAAGGGTGCCTCTTAAAAAAAAAATATATATATCTATATATAAAATAGATGAGGTTGTTTGATCAAGGACCCAGTTTTTGTTTTGGTATTTTTAACAATGGGATAATAATTTTAATCTAATGAACAATTCTTGTCCTGTATAATTTTTTCTATGAAGTGTGGGATGCAAACAAAATTACATACTAAGTATCTAGAAACACACCATAGGCTGCAATTCAATCCTGCGGATTTAGTCTTTGTAATGAGTTAATCAAAAACTTTATGCTCCACTGCCATGTGTATACGTTGAGCAGACCTTCCAATCCACAAGAAAACTTCTGCATTAAAGCATCCGAGTACTGGGAAGGCTGCACAGTCTTATTGCACATCCAGGGTGGTTCAAACATGTTCATGGGACCCAGTTTACTAGATATTGTTCCAACAACTGTGATTGTATGCAAGACTGTGAAAAATGTCCTCTGTTTAAAATGGCAGTGACTTGCATGATCCAGCTGCTGTGTATTTCCTTTGTGCACTCAGAGGAAATGGATTTTATACTAATTAAGTTAGACTGTTCCTGTGTGATCTTTACTTTTTTATGAGAGAAACATAACACTGCTATAGCTGGAGTTGGAAAGGTCGTCATTTCTAAAAAATGTCTGCCTTGGCTTTAAAGCATAATATCCAAAAATACTGTTTTGAAAGTTATGCGTAGAATTAATTACTAATATGTAGAATTCTTTCTTCCAGGACAATTATTAGAGGTACTTTTTGATATGGGGATTTTCTTCTTCATTAGTGTAGATATGAAGCATCAGACGTTAGCAGAGGAAAAAAATACCGAGGAAGACTAAGCTTTTAATTCAGTCATTCTGTTAATCTGTCTTTCCTTTCCTCTAAAATTTGGAACTTTCAGTTCACTAGTGTAGACAGCATCCATATAAAATAAGCCATCATCCAAAGTCCAGCCTGTTACCAAATTTTAGGTAACTGCTTGGGGACAGTTCCTTTGTTTTACATACCTAATTTTTAAAGCTGCTGTACTAATTTTCAACAATTTTCAAACAATCCTTGATACAACTTGTATTTCAGTTAGTGCAGGTGCCTTGCAAGCTCAGCAAAGACTGGCTAGTAATAAATCATATTTAACTGCTCAGCAGAGAAGCAAAAGGCTGTTATCTTTTGCCTCATAAAGAACATAGGGTTATAGTTGGATGAGTCATAAACAAATCCACTGCTTGCTCATGGTAAAAAATAAGCTGTTTATAAACTTGAGATTTAGAGCAACAATGTAGTGACTGAAGAAGAGATAACCATGCCCCATTTTAAGATAGTTTTAACTTCTTATACATCTCAGCTTTGTCAAAAGGAGAGGTGTTGCATGTAGGACAAAACTCCAGTTTATTCAGTATGACTAAGGTGGCATCTAATGTGCTTTTACTAAATACCCTGTACGTAACAATTACCAGAGAACCAGGATGTTTTGCAATCAGACTTTAGGCCAAGGCAGGGAAAGACCCTTGTGTGTCTGGCTACTTCTCCATGGCCTTGCTTACTAGACCTTGAAAACTGGTGCTTGTCCAAGTCTGTCTAGCAAGAGGAGAAAACCACAGAAGAATTGAGAGACAAAAGGGCTGAGGGGGCTTCATATTCAATAAAGTGTGTCTCTAGAGAGGAGATGGTGGTTGAACTATAGTAACAGCATAACATTATTAAACTATTACATGGTCAGTCTAACCTATAATTTTAAAAATTCTCCAGAAGTATGGCAACTAACATCTAGCATACACAAAAAACCTCAGCAGAGGTTAAAGTAGTCTCATACAACAGCAACCAGCAGTTGCCCATTCTCCTCAATAAAACACTACGGATACGGATAGGAAGAACTGTTTGGTTTCTGATTTTACATTTGTAGAAATGTAGCTTCATTTTACACTATGATTTTAGTGTGGCTTTATTAATAGGTAGACAACCCAGGAAGTTGACTCTTCCTTGAACTCAGATAGCACACAAACAACTTGTTTTAACATCATTCTATACTTGACATGTTAAATGTGCAGCTCTTAGATCAGTCTCCTTGGTCAACTACAGATTCACTGATGACTTCCATATTTACTAGAAGACTTTCATCATCTTATTAAGGGGCTGATGCTGCTGCCACTTTCAGTATCAGCCCATTACTGGTTCAGTGATGCATGCAACGTGAGAAGTTGTTGATAATGTTTGTACATCTCTTTGAAACAACAGAACCACTATGCAAGTGCAAGGTAGTGTTATATAATCATTGTGTTTTACAGTATGTGCTAGCAGGAACTACTCTCCATTCCCCTTTCTCTAGGGACTATTTATAGAGGTCCGTGGTCTTAGTCATTGTTCTCTTCTTAATGCTTAGAGAGAAGGAAGTGCTTATGATAACTATTGGGTCTTTAGTAAGGGTTCACTTAGTCTTTCTTACTCGACTGGAAAGATTTAAGGTACTGCAGGAACAGTAGGCCAGAGCCACAAGACAGACTTGTGCTTTTCAAGCAACAAGAGAAAACAATGTGGCCATTATTGGTACCATCCAGGAGGAGCATGTCCCAGACTTCCTCAAGCATATCAACTCCATCTCCTTTTACGCTGAGCTATGCTAATCACCAGTTGTGTCTTGTCCTGAGCATTCCTTAGTCCTGAAATATCTGGCACATAAATACCTCTGGTTCTGGGCTGTGGTGACCTCTCGCACCTAATGGAGAAGGTGAACAGGCAGACAAGAAAAACTGCTGTGTTGTGCTTGGCTGTGCCATCGTTTGGGACTGGTTCGGCTCCTATAAAAAAAACAAACAGAAAAACCCACAACTCCATGTATCCCCATGAGCATTTGCAGTAAATCCAGCAGCTACATGGAAAATTGTGCTGAAATCTATTCACAAATCTAAAAGAACCAGTATGAGCACTTACTTGATCTTTGCTTACTGTCAAGAAGACAGTTGACCAACAAAAGAAGATTGAAAGAATTGAGTATGTCCTTTTTAATAAACTATTGAAGGTTTTGTTTCTATAAACAAACATTTATATATGCCTACTCATGAAGAAAAAAAATGAAGGCGGCTTGGTTATTTATATGGTTTTGTTTTGTTATCTGGAACCATGTATTGATGGCTTGATTGTTTTGTTATCTGGAACCATGTATTGATGGCTTGGTCAGCACTTAATATAAGCAAGGTCTTTTGTAGGGTGTCACTCTGAGCTCTCCTCACCAATGATTCATTTCTTCCTCTGGATGGTTTTTTTGGGGAAGAAGGAAAGAGATCACTTGAGCTGGTGACAGCAGCATAAGGGAGTTTGATGATTGCTTTTCTTCCACACATGTCCTTTGTTTTAGAATGATAATTTCCCATTTGCTCAGACTTACAGATGCCTGGTCATGGCTTTGGGACCAATTACATGAATCCAGGCATTCCAGATACTCAGTGGGTGTGTGTCTACATGAGATATTTACTGTGGAGTAGACTAGCTCCGCAGTAAATACCTTGTGTTTATGCATGTGGACCTATTAGGCTGCAGCATAATGTGCGGTGGTCCTGGACACATGTTCAAACTGCACTCAAGAGCAATAAACTGATGCAATATGTGCCAGAGTTTATTTCTACATACTAATAGCATGAGTAGATCTACCCAGTGCGTTCCACTTCTTGCACAGGGAACAACCTCAAGTTCTATAACCTTTTCACCATATAGAAGTTTTCACCCAATAAACCTGCGGATGCCAGGTCTGGTAGATGTTTCTGGTCAGAAGTACAGCAGAAGTTCAGCAACCTGATAAGCAAAGGGAAGCTGGGAGATGGTGACCATTAGCTGATCACTTTCACTGTCTACCACAAAGATGGCAGATCAGCAATGCAGAAGTCCTTGACGTCAGGAAAGCTGATTTTGACCAGCTCGGGAAGCTTGTTGGTGAGGCCCTAAGGGAGCACGACTGGACGGGGAGGGGAGTTCAGGATGCCTGGTTGCTCCTCAAGGGAATGATCCTGAAAGCACAAGCGATGTCTGTCCCATCTCGGAGGAAAGGTAGCAAAAGGGCACAGCAGCCCCCTTGGCTCTGCAGAGAACTTATTGACCTCCTGCATCTAAAAAGAGAGACCTATAAAGGATGGAAGTCTGGAATCACCGCAAAGGAGGATTATTCTGCACTGGTCCAGGTGAACCAGGAAAGCCAAGGCTGTGACCGAACTCCAATTGGCTACACATATCAAGGACAATAAAAAGTCCTTTTTTGGATATATGGGGAATCGAAAGAAAATCAAGGGTAACGTTGGACCCCTGGCAAACCAAATGGGACAACTGACAACCGACACCCCAGAAAAAGCCAACCTGCTTAATGGATATTTTGTGTCAGTTTTTCACCAGCCCAAAGGGGCTGCCCTGCTTAACACAGTACAGGACAGCCAGAGTGAGGGAGAATTGTTACCCTACATCACTATAGACCATGTAAAGGAACGCCCTGAGAGGCTGGATGCCTTCAAGTCAGCTGGTTCTGACAGTTTGCACCCCAGGGTACTGAAGGAGCTGGCAGGCATCATAGCTCAGCCCCTGGCACGGATCTTCAAGAACTCGTGGTGTTCTGGTGAAGTGCCCGATGATTGGAAGAAGGCCAATGTGATGCCTGTCTTCAAGAATGGGAGAAAAGTAGTTCTGGGGAACTACAGGCCTATCAGAAGCCTGACTTCTGTCCCTGGGAAGATCTTGAAAAAAATTATCAAAAGAGACCATTCTTGGCAAACTAGCTGATGGACAGCCAGCACAGGTTTCTTGCGGGTAGGTCTTGCCTGACCAATCTCATCTCCTCCTATGACCAGGTGACTTATCACCTGGACAAGGGAGAAGAGATTGATGTCATATATCTGGACTTCAAAAAAGCCTTTGATCTGGTGTCCTATGATCTCATGGAAAAATTGGTCAACTGCAGCCTTGGCTACATCACAGTCTGATGGCTGGGGAATTGGCTCTGAAGTTGGACCCAGAAAGTGGTAATCAATGGAAGTAAATCATCATGGTGCACTGTGACCAGTGGGGTTCCCCAAGGCTCCGTCCTTGGACCTATACTCTTTAACATCTTTATTAATGATGTGGGCATTGGTGTCAGAAGTGGACTGGCCAAGTTTGCCAATAACACCAAACTTTGGGGTAAAGCATCCACACCTGAGGATAGGCTGGTGACCCAGGCTGGCCTTGACAGGCTCAGAAAATGGGTGGATACAAATCTGATGACATTCAATGCCAAAAAATGCAAGGTACTCCACCTTAGGGGGAAAAAACCCTGCATCACACTTACAGGCTCAGCAGTGCTATGCTTGCTAGCACCATGGCTGAAAGGGACTTGAGGGGGTGTCATATTGACCACAAGATGAACGTTGCAGCTGGTGAACCAAGCAAAACACTAGCTTGCATCCATAGATGCTTCTCAAGCAAATCTCAGGATGTCATCCTCTTGCTGTACTCGGCTATGGTAAAGGCGCAGCTGGAGTACTGCATCCAGTTCTGGGCTCCACAAATCAAAAAGGATGTGGAAAAGCTTGAGAGAGCCACACACATGATCAGAGGGCAGGAGAACAGGCCCTATGATGAGAGGCTGAGAGCCATGGGACCCTTCAGCCTGGAAAAGCGCAG
>NW_017729024.1:152548882-152549265 GCF_001723915.1 Gavialis gangeticus | reverse complement strand
TGACTTAGTGGCTGCCTATAAGTATATAAAGGATGTACATCAGGATTTGGGGGAATGCCTGTTCACCAGAGCACCCCAAGGGACGACAAGGTCAAATGGTTACAAACTCTTCGAAGACAGTTTTAGGTTGGACATAAGGAAAACTTCTTCACTGTCCAAACCCCCCAGGCCTGGAATAGACTGCCAAGGAATATGTGACTGGATAGGTGAAAAAGTTTTCTGGGATGGCTATGAATGATGTCCATGTCCCAACTGAGACAATGACATGGAAGAACCCTAGCCAGAAATGAGACTTGCAATCAGCAAATAATCTTTTAGAAAAATCATAGAATCATAGAATCGGAAGGGACCTAGACAGATCATCTAGTCCAACTCCCTGCCAT
>NW_017729024.1:152544513-152547741 GCF_001723915.1 Gavialis gangeticus | reverse complement strand
CCCCAGGATAGAAGTGAGGCTGACTGGCCTGTAGTTGCCCAAATAATAAATAACCTCACTAACAATATTCTGTCTATTACTGCAGTCTCCTCAAGGCAGTTTCTTTTGTTAACATTTCTTAAAATGTTCTGTATCTTTAACTGGCAAAGAATTGGGAAACTCACCTGTGCTGGCAACTTAATCTTATGGTTGCTTTTATATGTTATCAAAATACATTCTGCTTATAATTCAAATTTGCCACAGTCCTAACAAAATCTGGACCCTAGGTTTCTCACATGAGCAGAGGGTGTTCTGGCTTGAAATAGCTTGTACCATGCCTTTCATAATGATGACATCTTTCTAATTTAAAAACAAATTAAAGTATTGAGGAGTTTGTTTTCTGCATGTGGGTGGGGAGGTGTTTATTAGACACATTGCTATGGTGTACCTTCAAACACGTTCATTTTTAAGTTGCAAAAAACTGCATTTAAGTCTTGTATTTTAGGCCTGGGATTTTCTCATTTTGCAGAACTCCTCAATTTGAATTGTGGCCAAAACTTATGTAATTTGTTGGTAAGGTAATGGGAGCAGCATGCGATTTGATCACTTAGACTTGAAGTTAACCACTCTGGAGCGTCACGCTCTTTGCAGCAAATACTTCAAATATTTGCCAGGGTTTAAGATAATTGCTTTTTTTTTTCACTTCCAGGCAGAGGCCAGCTCATCAATCTCTGGCCTGTTTAATTTCAAGATTTGCTTCCCACACAGCTTGTCTCTTTTAGAGCAACTTTACTATCTGGTTTGGGAAAATTCTGATGAACCTAGAATAGAATTTTTATAGGGCTCATTTTGTGGGTGACAATTACTTTCAAATGCTTGGTTAATCATCTGGACTTTGCTTTGGAAGATGTAGATGAGAATGACTAAATACTGTTATAGAGAAAGAACATACTAACTTTTTCTTCTTACATTTTGCAGACACTAAATTGTGAAGAAACCAAACTAATCTAGTATGGGGAATATGGGGGCTAATTGACTTTTACTGGGAGATGGGCATCTAGTAACCCTCCCAAAAGTCTTTGAAAAACTTTTTGCTATAACTTTGCTGTATACACGTGATCCAGTCTGGATACTGTGTCCATAATTTACGTTACTACTAATAGGAATCGTGTGTGGGATGAGCTCACAGGTGTGGTTCTCAGGCTGCCAAAGCTGAAATAAAAGACACCAGGTGTAAAGTAAAGAACGTAAGAATAATTCCCTAGACCAGAGAGTTTTTGTATATGAGGGGTGAACTGGGGCTACACTTAAGAACAGCTGAAAGGTAGGTCTGTAAGGTCTTTTGGCAGAAGGTTGCAATCTAGGTTTAAGTGACATCAGGTGTAACAGAGCAGCTGGGTGCCTGGGGCAGTGGTGACCCACAGGGACAGTGGCAAATTCTGGCTACTGGTGCCACCAGAGCAGTTGTGCAGCTCCAGCAGCATCTGTTTTTCTTCCTGCCCTTCTCCCCAAGGTGCTGCCTGGGGCTGCTGCTCTGGTTGCCCCACCTTAGTAACACTACTGAGTGACAAAGAGAAGGTTTTATAAAAGACACCTTGCTTGCCACACGGCTACCTTGAAGAAAGTGTTTGTATATTTGGAATTGGGACTGAAAAAGTCCCACCAAACCAATGTCATCAAAGCCCAAATGAACCATTTTTATATAGACTACTTAAGTTCTAGGCACCAACATTTATTCATCTGTACCATTCCTCTTTGCTCCAGTAGTAAAATCTACATGTTTTACTGCTATTTTGCAGTGTTAGCATCATCTGTGTTAGTTTTTGAAGGTTTGGTGCAGGATGCCGTGCTGAGATGATTAAATGCCACCTCTCCTAGGTAGGAAATCCAGGACATTCATCTGGGATGCTGGCCCCCATCCTTGGCACTCTCATAAGTTAGCAGGGGTAGGGTGGCGTGCTGGACAGGTACCTGTGCCTGTCTGCCTGCAAGGTGCTCCATGCCCCTGACACCGCAGCAGACCGCATCCTGCTCCCATGTGTTTCCGAGACACCTGTTATAATTCTCAACGGCTTGCTTGGACTGGCCTCCAAAGTCCAGGACTGTCCAGCTAAACCAGGACATCTGGTCACCCTACTCCTAGGTGTAAAAGGAAATTACTAGTAAATAATCCCATTTTAACTTCTTGCCTTCCAAACCTCCTATTTGCAGAACATGTATGATAAAATCTTTTTGTAAAGGACCTTTCCCTGAAGACCTGCTTTTCAGCAGTGTTCTCAGACAAAGGTGGCTTTAAGTTTATTTTTCTACTGAGATGCTGTATGCATGGGGTGGGGCTGGAATTTTCCCCTTTCTGAATCCTACATGTAGCATCAAAGCTTGCTGGTCATGTTCTTGGCATCGACACCTTTATAGCTGCGGGGAGGGTCTTTTTCTTCAGTAGCAATGGTGTTTTTAACCTTCCTATTTTAAACCCAGGTGAAATTTTTATGAATGTTAAACATAATACAGCAGAAAGTAAAACACCTGAAAACATAAGGTACTGCAATAATATGGAAAGTGTGTGTTGGTGCGTATGGCATTTTTAAATATGTGGAATAAAGCAAAATTATTTTTCAAAAGATGTGTAAAACACTTCCTAAATTTACTTAAAATGTGATGCCTTTGGGCAAGAGAAATGGATTTGAAACCCACCCATGGCAGTAATACACAAGCTTACTTCCCTACATGCCTGTATGATATAAGTGTACTTGACAACTTTCATTGAAAGCGAGTCTCTGTTGTCAGTCTGAGTAGAGAGTTTCAGCTCTGGTGTTGGACCTCCTAGCTCAAGTATGAAGGATGTGGGCAGTGTAGTGCAGAAAACTTGCCTCTTGCTGCTCATTTCCTTGTCTTCGTAAGAGCAGCTTTAGTGCAGTGTTTTCACCAGGGCTAAGTTGAGACGCACACGACACTGAAGACATGCACTGAAATCAGTTTGAGTTACAATGCTGTTTATGGTGGTTTTGTCAAGGAGAACCTGAATAGAGCAGAAACTCAACAAAATGATGAAGTTCACAGCTTCTTTACAGCACTGTAACTCAAACCGATTTCCAGTGAGATCTCAGTGTGATATGGATCACACATGAATCAGTGTAAAAAGGATAAATTCAGCTCCCCGCCACCTTGTCCTGTTCCTGAGACTACTCTAGATCTCCCCTCACAATTATTCCAGACTGCTCACATCTTGTACACGGGATGGGGTTTAGT
>NW_017729024.1:152532159-152539513 GCF_001723915.1 Gavialis gangeticus | reverse complement strand
GTGTGATATGGATCACACATGAATCAGTGTAAAAAGGATAAATTCAGCTCCCCGCCACCTTGTCCTGTTCCTGAGACTACTCTAGATCTCCCCTCACAATTATTCCAGACTGCTCACATCTTGTACACGGGATGGGGTTTAGTTCTCAGGGTTTTATTCTATGCTCCCTAAATTGAAATGGTGGGTTTTTAATTGAAAGCCTTTATTTCATTTTTTCCATCACATTTTGGTGAGGGTCCTGATCTTTTTTTGCTTTGTCAGAGCTGGAGCCTGCCATGACGGGGGGTGATCTGCTAGCAGACTGAGTAGCTGCTGAGTTGTGGGAGGCCCCAGTTCTTCCCGTTGTGGTGGCAGCTCCCCCAGGGCTGCCCGGGTGGGCTGCCAATGGGCTGGGTGATACCTCAGCTTGGAGGTAGCGCCCAGCCCAATCCCTCTGTTCCCTGAGCCCACCCAGGGAGCAGCACCTGGCAGGCTCACGGCGGGCAGGCTCAGGGAACAGTGGGATTGGGCTGGGTGCTGCCTCCGAGCTGAGGCAGCACCTGGCCCGCTAGCAGCCCACTCGGGCAGCCCTGGGGGATGCTGCCACCATGCAGGGAAGGATCGGGGCTCCCTGCAGTTCAGGGGCCCCTAGGGCCATCAGCAGCTTGCCCCCTGGCCATGGGAGAGGCATGCAGGCTCCACCAAAAAAAAAAAAGTATTGGGCCCCTTGCCGCTTATGCCTTCAGCAGTTGCCTGCTGAAAGCAGAAGTGGCAAGGCGCCCGGTACTTTTTTTTTTGTGGAGCCTGCCCACCTCTCCTGTGGCTGAGGGGTGAACTGACAGCTGCAAAACATCATTGCCAACTAAACTACATCTGGATATAGTTTAGTTGGCAATGATGCAAATTCATCAGAAGCCCCCCAAACTGGTGCACGTGTAATGTGCGATGCAATTAAGCCACACAAAAGACATTTATGTCACATGTTCATTGTGATGACTGTCACGTGTAAAAGCGCCTGTAGAGATCTGCCAAATACTGTTCATATCTGGTTCAAGCAACTTTTCCAGGCGCACTCTGACCAAGCAGAAAATGATAGTAGGTGGCTACTACACTTTGCAGAGCCAGCCATTACAGAAATGACTGATCTGTGGGGCTCAGAACAGGGACTTCTTATTTATTTGCACTGTGTTTCAGGCTGTCCAGCCTACAACCCTTTCTGCAGGGTTTCAATTGCTGTTACTTCCCTTTAATTATTTATTGAAAAAGCGCCACACTGGACCCTTGATAAATGGGGTTTCTCATGGGCTTTAGGAGAGCATACAACCAAAACAACCAACCTTTAGCATTTCTTAAGGACTCAAGCAGGGCTCAAGTATGATTGGTTTGGTAGTCAAAGAGCAGAGCTGAAGTCAAGGCTCCAGGCTAAGCAACATCTTCATGTCTGTCTACCCCTTAATCTTCCTGCTGCTGTTCAGCATGACTGAAATGATCCTGAAGAAGGGCTCAAGCTGTCTTTAGCTAGAAGGGCAGAATGGCAGGTTACAGGCCTTTGGACTGGGCAGGAGGCAGGTGAAGGAAAGGCTGATCTCTGTAACACCTAGCTCGGCAAGTGAAGGCTTGAAAAATAGATTAATTAACTCTACTCGCCACTAGATGTCACTTGTTTCACACAAATACACCTGAAAACTTGGCAGCAGAGAAACGGTGTTGTCCTAGAGTCTGTTTAAGTTCTGAAAGTGATACCTAGAAGCAAAGTCACCCGAGTGCACACTCTTCCCTTTTGACGGGCTCTTGAACAGGGTGGATTGTTTTGACCTGTCAGCTCATGATGCAAGATGTCTCCAGCAAATTCTGTCACCACAGCTCTGTGATGCCCCCTAGCGTGACACTTAAACCTGTGCTTCAGCGTTTGCTTTCTCAAGATTACGTGTCCCAGGAACAACCAGCAGTGGCAGCTGCAGGGAAGTAGGGATGGGAGTGGGTGGACTAGCCTTGTCTGTCAGTATGAGTACGACTGCTGCAAGAGCGAAAGTGCCAGGTTCGTATTCCGAGTCCGTGCAGCAACAGGCCTGTTTCGAACTGAAGGCTGATGTTGAACAATACTGACATTGAGACAGAAGCCACAGAGCACGGATGGGCAGGATGAGAAGAGGAAAAATGAAGGAGAGATGAAATGAATAGAAAAGATAAAGAAAAGAGAAGAATTAGAAGGAGAAGTAACTGCCATGCCAACTGGCAACCAGTCACTGCAACAGACTTATATGCCTACCCACCCCAACTTGGATGCCTGCACAGCTGTATGGGTCAAATGTTTATGTCACCCACATTTGTTTAACTGTATGCACTTCCTAGTTACATAGATCTACACCTTAGCACAAGTGGGATCATGCTCACTGTCTGTGCAGCTTGCAAGTTTCCACATCTGTGACTGAGCTGTATGCCAGCAGCTCTCTTAGATGACCTAAAAAGTTCTTGTCTAAGCTGTGTTAAGTCTTTGGGTAAAGTTGCACATTGCACATAGACCATACTAAATCTGTGCAATGTTAAATCGTGTTAAAATGAGAGGTCCTGTGAGCTGTTGCGTGTCGGGTTCATTCTGTTTCTTGCCTGCACAGCTCTGACTTGCCAGTAGAGGGCTGGTGGGCAGGGGCATGGCTAGGAGCCAGGATGCCTGGGCTCTATCCCTGCTCTCAGTGGGCCAGGGCTGGGAACAGTGCCTGAGATGCTGGAGGACTCCAATTTCCTCGTTTTATCGCTGTGGAGCAGACTGAAGTTACCCTAACATTGAGCTAGATATCGCAGGCCAGAGTTAATCGTTGCGTGAAGTGGCATAACTTTGAGTTGCTCAGAGGGCACTTTGCATGAGTTAATGAACTTTAATGTGCAGATGCTTGCGTTTTAAGTCTCCTGAGTATGGTCTAAACGTAACGTGATTTCACCTTCTGTCAGGTAGAAGTCACTGGCTGTGTCTACATGTTCATTAATACACCATAATTACTGTTCGCTAAGTTTAGTACTTGCATAACCAAGTACTTAAGGCACAGAACCTGGCACTACTGCACAGGAATTGTGCATGGGATGAGCTCACAAAGCCAAAGCTGAAATAAGAGATGCCAGGTGTAAAGTAAAGAACACAAAAATAATTCCCTAGACTAGAGAGTTTTTATATATGAGAAGTGAATTGGGGCTACACTTAGGAACAGCTGAAAGGTAGGTCTGCAAGATCTTTTGGCAGAAGGTTTTTACACATGCTAACTGCACAGTAGCCTAATACTACTGTGCAGTAGTTGTAATAGCACAGGTTTTGCCTGGCATGCTACTGTACAGTGTTATTAGGCTACTGTGCAGTTAGTGTCTCGTGTAGATGCACCCACTATGTGCATATTTAACTTGCACATTGATGCGTATTGGCTCAGCCTATTTCGAGTTCCAACATTAAGGTATCATGCTTTCAGTTTTCTAGCTCTGGAGATAAATAGTTTAACACCTAATCATGACCAAGATACTGGGATTGACATACCCATCTTAATAAGATGAAGCAATACAGATACCTAGCTTGACTGAACTACAGTGAGATTTAAGTTGGAGGTTAGGAGGGACTTGAGTTTTGAGAGAAATTGAGCAATGGAAAAGATTAACTACAAAGGTAATGGAGTCTTCACTATTAGCTCTTTTAAAATATGAATTAGACCAACATTTGATGTAGTTTAAATAGAAGATATGATGTTTTAATCAGGGGATTAGAGTAGATGACATCCCGTGGTCTGTTCCAACCTTATTTTTCTAGGATTCCGCTATTTAGTATGGTTAAAAATGACCATCTAGCCTCTCAGTGTTGAAGAAGAATTAATATTTTTCTTAAATTGTAGCTTACTGGAATTCAGGAGGTGTAGTTGGTGTGTCTTCCTACCAGAGGTACAGCAAAATGGGAATGACAACACCTGTGTCATCTAGTTAATGACTATCACCATCTTCTGAAGTTCATCAAGATCTGGCTTTGCATTTGTCTTTGCCATTTTATTTAAAGGATTCCTGTCTACTAGGCAGCATTTTTAAATGTCTGTTGTCATTGAAATATATAAAAGGGTGAAGTGTGGCTTCATTGGAGCCAGTCAAAATGCTTCCACTGGCTTCAACTGTAAGGGTTTGATTTCTCTGGGATTTTACATTTATTTAATAAAAAAAAATCATAGCCAAATTAGGAAACAAAATAGAAATGGATTTTTTTCTGTATTCCTTGTTTTTTTGTTAATAAAAGAAGGTCATTTATTTGTACAGCAAAATCTTACATATTTGATCTATTCTGCTATCTGCAATTTCTTAGTGGTAGAATCCATTCAGCAAGCAGTAATTACTGTACACATCTTTTTTTCTTGTATGTGATCTTCTCCTATTGAAAGTCATAGCACAAACATTTGTAGAACAATCATTTTGCAGATTCTGATCTTGTAACTCTCTAACTTAGTTGTATTTTTGAAAAATAATTGTGAAATTTCCTGTGTTTAGAATATTTTGATGCCTATAGGAATATTTATAAGTTGTTTTGAAAATTAAAAATGTTATTGGAGTAATATTATCTTGTAAGCAGGTAGTTTAATGGAAAATAAACTTTAATAACTTTTTAATATTTTGTTCCTTGTAGGAGACTGACTTTTTCTATGTTATACCTTAGAAGACCAAGGCTTAAACCCTTGGCAAGTTCATGAATCTAAGTTGTTGTGTAACTAATATTAGAAAAGGAGCTAAACCAGGGATAGGCAACCTCTGGCACATGTGCCAGAGCATGGCACACAAGGTCGTTCTCTTCATCATACCACAGCCGGCTTGGGCAGCTGCCACCAGCCACAGAGCCCAGGCTGCTCACAGCAGATGGCTGGGGAGCTGCAAGAGAGCCTACGCTCTGTGGCAGGCAGAAGCTACCCAGAGCCCAGACCAGCTGCATCTGGGAGGCTACAAACAGCTGTGCCACGCTCAACAGCCCTGGAACAATCTCTGTGGCTCCAGCATCTGCGCATGCATCTCCAGCACATGGCTGGGAAGGGACCTGCGGGCAGCGCAACCCTGGCCCCTCCCCTGCTGCCTGCCTGCCCTGCGGGTGCTGGGTGATGCAGAGTCCAGTGCAGCCATTTGCAGCCTGCCTGCTGCAGCTTCCCAGAGCCTGGGCTGCCTGCACTGGGTTTCCTGACCCAGCTTCATGGTGGCGGCAGCTGCATGTGCACCTTGGGATGGACAGCAGGGGAGGGACCAGGGTTGTACTGCCCCAAACCCCTTCCCGGCTCTGTGCCCAGAGGCACGTGCACAGGGAGTCAGTACCAGGGCTATGGAGCCTAGTGCAGCTGTTTGCAGTCTTCTGGTTGCCTGCCACAGACAGCCCAGGCTCTGGGCAGCTGCAGTAGGTAGTGGGCAGACTGCAAAGACCTGTGCCAGGCTCTAGGGCCCTGGCGCCAGCTGCATGACAGCAGCAGGTGCACACATGCTTTGCAGCACATGGTGAGGAAGAGGCCAGGGCAGCGCATGCCAACCCGAGGCATGGGTGGAGGATGGGGTGTTTTTGTCATTCCAGCCAAAAATGTTGCTGACCCCTAAGCTCTAAACAGTAATGTTCTCTTTTAGTCATTGCAAATATGTCATATCTGCTGTTTTACTGCAAAGAGGCTCATATTCCTTGCAAAAAAAAAGTAAGAAAAGAAAAAAGTTTCTCCAATTTTGTATCACAACCATCCAGCCAGCATTCTGTCCCTACGTACCATTACATTATATATTATTTATTATCCTGTAGCAAAATGTGCTTCTCCATACTAATTATAAAAACATTAGATACCAACAGGCACCAGAGATCTCACTCACTCTTAATTGTATATTAGTCAAACTTGGTAAATGACGCCCTAAGGGAGTTAGCAACAGATTATAAGAATTAAAGCCATTTTTTTGAAATGTAGTGAGTTTCTGCTACATGCATTCTTCTACTTAATAAATGTAAGTAGAAATATGTTAGGCACCAATTTTAGTGGTGGAAATGCTAAAAAATTAAAGGTTCATATTTTACTTATTTTATACTCTTTTCTTCTTCAACTCCATTTTTTCTTATACCAAATACACTGACACTTCAGATTAAACTGTACTCTTTGCCTTACCCCTAGAACTTGGGGAGGAAAAAAAGAGGTCTATTCCCCACCAGGTCTGCTCATGGAGGGACCCTTTCACGTAGAAACCTCAGTTTTCTTTTTTTCAGTGGGAGCTACCTTCTCAGTCATGGCCTACTTTATACCCTGGATTTGGGAGGGACCCTTTGTGGATTTTTTGTTCCATACATGAAGAACAGATTGTGGAGGGAGGACATTACTTCATCTTCTGTCCCTCTCCCAAGCAGTCAATGAAAATTGTAGCAAAAAAGCAGCTCCATGACATAGACAGTGCTCTGTTTGGGGAATCTCCTTCCTTATTCCTTATGGGAGTATGGGGACACTGCTCAGTGCCTCAGGATACCTGGTCAATACCACTCAGGAAAAAACAACACCTAAATGACTATGTTGCCTTGGTTTTTCACAAGACCAAGGGGAACAACATGCCAGGTAGGGCACAAAACGAGCAGGGCAGGATTGACACTGTTCCCACCATTGCCATAGAACTGGTGTATGATCAATTAAAGAAATTAGACATATATAAGTCGGCAGGACCGGATGAACTCCACCCAAGAGTGCTGCAAGCATTGGCTGAAGTAATCCCAGAGCCCCTGGCAAAGGTTTTTAAAAAATCTTGGGCCTCTGGAGAAATCCTAGAGGACTGGAAGAGGGCCAATGTTGTGCCCATCTTCAAGAAGGGGAAGCGTAAGGACTTGGGAAACTACAGGCCAATTAGCTTAACTTCTATTCCAGGGAAAATCCTAGAAACATTCATTAAAGAGGCTATATGTGACAAACTTGCAGAAGGCATGATACTGAATGACAGCCAGCATGGCTTCATCATGGGCATCTTGTCTGACCATCTTCATTTCTTTCTATGATCGGGTGACTCATCACCTGGATGAGAGAAAAGCGCTTGACATCATATACCTCGACTTCCAGAAAGCCTTTGACCTGGTATCCCACAAGGTACTGATCAGAAAACTGGAAGATATTGGGCTCAACTGCGGGAACAAGTGGGTGAGAAACTGGTTGCAGGGTAGGATGCAGAGAGTCCAAATAAATAGATCGGTGTCATCATGGTGAGATGTTGGCAGCAGCATACCCCAGGGGTCAGTACTTGCCCCAGTGCTGTTCAACATCTTCATCAATGACCAGGATGAGGGGGTGAAAAACCCATTGGTCAAGTTCACAGATGACACCAAGATATTTGGGGTTGTGTGGACACACCCGCAGATAGGCTGCAGATACAA
>NW_017729024.1:152524055-152531413 GCF_001723915.1 Gavialis gangeticus | reverse complement strand
TTTCCTGCTTATGCAGGGGGCTGGACCTGATGATCCTTCAGGCTCCCTTCCAGCCCTATGATTCTATGATCAATAGTTGGGGATTCTGAGGGTCACAACAGATGGGAGACCTGTGGAATCTTAGAATCAAAGGGGAGCAAACCTCATCCTCCGCAATCCAATGACTGAAAGGCAACTGGTGCCTCCCAAGTCTGGGGGGGCACCAATGGGGCACAACCTGGAGGGGGGGGTCCCCCAGCGGCCAGCCGGTGACTGGGGCAGGTCCCTCAGTGGTCAGCTGGTGACCGGGTGAGGTGGTTTCCCAGCAGTCAGCTGGCAACCGGAGGGAGGGTTCCCAGTAGCCAGCTGGTGACCAGGAGCAGGGGTCCACTGGCGGAGCCAATTTTAAGGGTGCATAAGCACTTTCTATGCCCCTCTTCCAGCTGGAGTGCTCGCGGTCGGGGGGGCACATGCCCCCCCCATGCATCGCCTATGATTACAGTAATCCTAGCTGACTTAACTGGTGTCCAAAGAGCTCTTCTGACAATTCCACAAGGTGACACACTCGCCCAGTGCTTGGACATTAGTGTTAGTGATGCCTCAGTGAACCTTACAGCAGCTTCAGTTCATGACTCATGAAGCCGCAAACACTGGTATCTAACAGGAAGTCATGGAACTGTGCAAGTGTATATAATGGACTTTTAGGTCAGAAATATATTAATTGCATGGAAACCAATTCTCCTAGTAAACTATACTGTTTACTGTCTTGTGCTGGGAGTCAAAATGTATTGTAGACATAAGTTCTAATATAATACAGCGTATGTGCTAGGACTTCCTTCTGCCCAGCCTTACAAACAAATCTAGGCAACATCTAGTGTTCAACATCTAGTGTTACCCATTTATTAGGTTTTCTTTTTTTTAATTCTGTGCAAAAGGAACCCATCAGCCATTTATGCAACTAACTCAATGATACAGAAACATCCCATCTGAAACCCTGCCCAACAATATTCTGAGGTTAGGAAAGTGGCCAAGCTATTGGAGAATAAGGGTCTGAGCTACTGGAGAATAAGGGTCATTCTGTCACGAGACCAAATAAGGTCTCAGCCTATTCAGTGAAAAAGACACTGCATGTTAGAATGGATGACTGGGGAGTTAGTGAGTTTTCTTTTGGTCCTTCCTTTAGAAGTTTCATTTGCATTGTTCAGGTCCTTGAAAACTAGACATTCAAATATTTTACTTTACTGAAGATAGTTCCTCTCTTAGATAAAAAGATTAATTTTGTTACTGAAAGGTATCTCACGCTGACACTTTACAAATAAGAATCAAGGAAAATGATATTGATAATAGTAACTTTTTCAGTTACTGGGACCTTTCAAAATTTGAAGATTTTTTCAATTTTGGCCCCAAAATGGAGGGTATAATAAACAATTTTAAATAAATAGTTAAAACTAATAGTTTTAAAATTAGCTCTTATAAAGAGCTATTATGTCATGCTAATGGCATAAAGCTCTAAGCATTTGGAAAGATTTCTTAGAATATGTCGGTAACTAAGTTATTACTCCTTACATGTTTGTTTCCCTCTTCTATCCCTTCCACTTCTTTCCTTCCTTCCTTTTGTTTTCTTTTCTTTCTTTTCCCCTTTATGGGTTACTGACATTTATGTAGTGCAGTTTATTATGTGTTGTTAATACATATGTATTTCTGATTTTTGTGTTGGATTTAAAATCTAGTAGATAACAATCACAACAACAATAATAAATATAAGATACAGGCAACAGCTAACCTGGCAATATTGGGGCACTAAACCTAGGACTAGCTGCTCCAAAAGCACAAGCTTCCAATGACTTAGGTTTAGGAGGAATTTCTGTTGAGATAGCTGTACTGCTTTAAAGAGCTGCCATTCTTCTGTAGGTTAACCCGTAGAACTGAATGTCATTGTGCAGGGTTTGCAAAGGGCAGGCATTCCATGTAACTGAGCACTCACACTAGTGTGTTACAACTGGGAAAGTTATGAGTGTAGTGCTTTCCGTAATTAGAAACTGTTTATATGACTAATCTCTTAGGAAATTGGGAGAAAATGGTCAATTTTCCCTCAGCTTGAACTCCAGCATACAGTCTTAGCAAAGTTATCTCTGCCAACATATTTTTGCTTGAACAATTTTCTTTGGTTTGACATTTGACACTTTTTTTGCTGATCAATAAAATCAAATAGCTGAGGTCAAAAGTGGCAGTAAAGATCAACTCTTCCCTGTTTCTAAAGGGAGGGCAAATGCACATGGAGAGAAGATAAAGAGAGATGGAACTTTTACTTTTTTTAAAGGAAAAAAAACCAGCTTCTTTGCTTAAAGTTTTACCAAAAAAAGATATTGTTTACACAATGGGCAAATGTGTTTTGTTTATCTGCCAAGATGCTTCTTGCACCATAATAATTCCTGCTAGAGAAACAAATGACCCCTTTCATGTTACAGCTATGTAGAGTTTACATGAATTTTTCCAGGACTCCACTTTAAAATAGTTGAAGCAACACGTGCATGTTTTCCCTTTCCTTGTGTGCAAGCTATGAAGTCTTCATCAAGGACTCCATGACCATGCAAGCCAAAAAACCCATGTGTGATTATAACATGGAGGTGGTATGCAAAGTACACTTTTAAGCAGGAGCACCGCAAACTTCTTTAGAAGAAATGCCATAATTTCTACTTTGTCATTCCAGCTCTTCTGTTCTACAAATTTTGAGATGGTAAAGTTTGAGATGCAGAAGGATCAGCTGCTTCATACAGCAAAGACTTCTACATGCACATTCTTATCTTTAGTGTGTGCAGGTCTTGCGTTAGCACTGAAATAAGTCACTTGAAGCTTGTAACACTTATAATTTATTGTTGCATACATAAATCAGTGTGCCAACCTATACTCCAAACAGAACCCTGTATTTCTTTAAAAAAACACAAGCAAAAGGGACCAAATTGGTGTCTTTTTTTCTAGCCAGAGATTGCAATTGGTTCTTCGTTACACTGCATTATCTTGGTGACAGACTCCTCAAAGGCTATCAGTACTGCTCTGAGAGGTGACCAAAGGGGTCCATTCAAGTGTGAGTTAATAATTGAGGGTATTCCTGCCTCTTTGTCTCAACAAAATCATATTGGTTGTATTAAAAAATATCTGTGGGTGGCTCATAGGTGTATTGCATAAATATTTTGATGCAGTTCTCGGACCTTCCTAGTCTTCTGGTGGTATACTTTGGAAATGATTGCTTGCTGGTCTTTATTCAGAGTCCACTTTATATTATGGTATAACAGGGAGCCTCAGCCTCCTGTCACTTTAAGGAGAGAAGCTGCAACAGATAGACCCCAACAATTGAACAGGGACTAGCTGCAAGTCAGCAAAGAAAGACTGCTGCCTAGACAGGCAGGGAGCTGCCCTTTAGAGGGAAGGGGTGCACCTGCAGCCAGTCAGGAGAACTCTGCCTGAGATAAGTTGACTGAAAAGGAATAGGCAGCTAAGGGCAAAGGCCATGACTGCCTATTGCAGAGCAAACTGCATGACCTTGCATGCCATAAAGGATGAGCTTCTGGACTTGGAGGCTTCAGAAAGATGCCTGGCTGACCCTGGAGCTACCCTGGGACTGCTAGTAAGATGTTGATGGCACAGAAGAATGCAATCTGGAATGAGGGGAAATCTTGCTCCACAGACAGTAAGCACTATTTATAGTTGGACCTAATGAGGGTTTAGTGGGCTTGGGAGTCTGTAGTTCTAGCTAGTGAACTTATTTCTTTATTGAAGTTTATATAGGTGGATTGGGATTAATAGGAATGGCACAGAGGTCCTAATAGTGCTTGAGAGCATGAGAGTGTCTTAAGCTCTGCCAGGTGTTAGGGGCTTGAGACATGGACAGTGCTTGAGCCTTATAGGGTGGCAGTCTATGATGCGATTGTAGCCTAGTGCAACTCAAACCAGATAGGGCCAGGGACCCAGACAGAGCTGAAGCAGGCTTATTGCCCAAGGTAGGGCAGTGACAGGGCCAGGGAGCCCAAGCAAGATAAAGCTGAGGGAGCCAAAGCAAGCTCATTGCCCAAGACAGGGCCAGAGGGCCCAGACAGAGCTAGAGCAGGGTGGAGACAGGGCCAAGGGGTCCAGATGGAGCCAAAACAGACTCGGAGCCCAAAGCTAGGTGGAGATAAGAAATGGTGCCCAGACCCCAGGTCCAACACAAAAGGTCCAGGCTAGAAGGCTCAGCTAGAGAGAAGGGGCAGAGGCCAGGAAGGCCAAGGTCCCAACAAGAGAGAGATTGTACCATAAGACCTGTAAGGCATGGGCATGGCTGTAGGCGAGGTTGGAGGCTGTGAATAGCCCTTAAGGCTTCAGGTGCCCTGGGGAGCATGGATGGGCTGGTGGAATCTTAGCATGAAGGCAGGGATGAAGCCAGTGGAGTCTGGGAGGGACCTCCTGACAGCCGTGAATCTGAGAGCAAATTGCTGTTTCCATTAGACAGCCTCCCTTCTGATCAATTAAATATACCAAAGCATGGCAGGTGAGTGAGAAGGGGAGAGTACCATAGAGCTAGAGCAGGGCAAGGGTTGTCTGGTCACCAGGAGATGTCATGCCCACCCCTGGAGTCCAAACTTGCTACAGATGGCTTTTCTATTTCCATTACTAAAATGACAAAAACAGTCTTGTAAAATCAACCGATTCCCTGATCCTTTTCACATATCGCAGATATTCTTACCAGTTGTGAGTCTCATTCATGACTCACAACTTTAAATGTAAATATAAATATATGATATGTATAAAGGACACAAATGACCCATGAGCTTGCAAATGATTGAGATACACCCTGCTGCCAGCACATGTGAGCTAATGGCCCAGCCCCGGTCAAGACCCAGCTGTCTTTTGGCCCACTGCTCCCTGGCATCTTCTGGACTAGCACCCAGGGGGAGCTCCTCCCTCGTGGTGGCAAGGGCCCATTGCAGGGCTTCCAAAAGTGGGAGCAATTTGCTGTCATTAGCAGCAAATTGCTCCCACTTCCCTGCATATGTAGATGTCTGCCTGGGGGCACTTGCTCACAGGTAGTTTACTCATGAGTAAACTGATCCTGGATCAAATGCATGTGGTGTAGGCATGCCCTGTATTTCTTTCCCTTTGATTTTGGCGGGGAGGGGGTTGAGGCAGAATGAAATCAAATGCCAAAAACTCAGTATTTGTTGAGGAACTGCGTTCTTGTTTTCCAGCTAGATCAATTCTCTGTATCAATAAGGTCTTAATTACCAAAGTGGCTGGGTATATTTCACACAGTCATGTATTCTTACAGATTTTCTCTGAGGTTCATCTTATAGATGGGAAATGAGACCAAGGGCCAAATCCAAAGAAGAGCTTAGACCTCTCAAACTTGGGCCCTATAGCCTTTAAATGCCTGTCTCCATGAACAGATTCCATAACCCTTCATTAGGTGCTTGTGTTTCTTATACAGCGCATGGGGAAGCATCAGGTGCCTAAAGATTTGACTCAGAACAACCCTGGACTGAGCATGGAACCACTTGGAGCTAGCCAATAGGAGACATGTAGAGAGATGTCTGAGAGCCCATTCCTCTCTGGGACTTAGATCCATGAGTCAATGCCACAGAAAGTACCTCCACCCATAACCTAGAATGCTTTTGTGAGCAGGAATAAACACTTTGTCTGTCTGTCTATCTCTCTCGGAAGGGAAGCACAAAAATTGTCCAGAGTGCAGTACTGCCTTGTTATGTCTCTCTAGCATCCCAGGGGAATGCCCCAACCACAGCAGTATGGGTTATTATGGTGAAACTGTGCCACAGGGCAACCAAGCATTCAGAATTCACTGGGCCAGAGATGGCAAACAGAAGGAAGCATAACTCGAATACCTCAGCTGGGAAAGGAGACTCCTCAGGATTATTCAGTGGCTGTCTAACCACCACTGCCTTTTCCTGTGGCCACTTTTGAAAAGAATACTGCCAAAACTTCACTACAGGAGGGTGCTGATCTTCTGGCTGTGCATTAGACATACTTAGAGAATGCCTTCTGAATCATAGTCCTTGGGTAACTAGGAGGCAAGAATGTCTAGTTTCTGGATCCTAGGCAGGAGAGAGATGCTAAGCTATTTAGTTGTGTATGTGGAGAAGTAGATTTCTAGGTGATCTAGAGCAGTGGTCTCCAAAGTGTGGTGCGTGCACCCCAGGGGGTGCGCAGGACGATCCATTGGGGTGCGGGAAGAAAATATTAGAACTTCTATTTATATTTATATAAATATACATATATTGGGGGTGCATGCTCAAAATTTTTTTACTGATAGGGGTGCACGATCAAAAAAGTTTGGAGACCACTGATCTAGAGCTCTACTTTCCCATCAAACAGGGAAGCAACTAAACACTTAAGTGTCTTTGGGGTTAGGCAGCAGCTGAGCAGGGGTTATTTGGATTGCAATTTTCAACATCTCAGTTACACTTAGGATCTGCTTTAAGTGCCTAAGTGCTTTATTGGATCTAGCCCTAAGCAACTTGCCCATGGTTGTGCAGGAGGTACATAGCTCAATAGGGAATGGACCCTTATTCTCCAATAGCTTGGCCACTTTCCTAACCTCAGAATATTGTTGGGCAGGGTTTCAGATGGGATGTTTCTGTATCATTGAGTTAGTTGCATAAATGGCTAATGCTCATTTCCTGTTACAGGAACAGAGAGCACTGATGCGAATTTGAATTGATGCAATCTACACTGGAGGCAGTTATCTGAGGATGTAGCTTATGACTAAGAAAAGCCCTTTGGAATCTCTTGCTACCCATTCCTCTATGAAACAGAGAGCAGTGTGCTTCACAACAATGGACTGGAATAAGCTTTTATTGCTGGACCAACATCAGACAGGTGCAGCTCCTCCATCAAGAATGCTCAAATAAAACTCAGAACAAAGTTTGTAGAATCCGTAATGAATCAGATATTCTTAATCAAAAAACCTTTAAAATACCTATCATATCACTGGGATTAAGCACTATTTGCTTTCAGTCCTCTATGCCTTTGACGTTATCAGTTGCAGATTTACTCTTAACCCAGAGCATTTCCTCACTTTATTGAATATTTGCCCCCCCTTTGTTCCTAGCACGTTCTTCAGTTGGAATTGTTTCCTATGAGATGTCATTCATGTATCTGAATCGTATCAGCCTAGAGAATAGTACCTTCTTAAAGGTGGCATTTTTCATTTTCTTGTGATACCAAAATAAAACAGGTTAAAATGCTATCTTTCTCAAATGTGAGCCAATATGACAAGTTCTATAATCATGTTCCATAAAATAAATTTCCAGTTTAGATAATATCTGTAACAAATGTCATTTGCTTCAGAAAGATATTCCCTTCTGACTTGAGAACTTGGTCACTGTTTC
>NW_017729024.1:152517438-152519055 GCF_001723915.1 Gavialis gangeticus | reverse complement strand
GCCTAGAGAATAGTACCTTCTTAAAGGTGGCATTTTTCATTTTCTTGTGATACCAAAATAAAACAGGTTAAAATGCTATCTTTCTCAAATGTGAGCCAATATGACAAGTTCTATAATCATGTTCCATAAAATAAATTTCCAGTTTAGATAATATCTGTAACAAATGTCATTTGCTTCAGAAAGATATTCCCTTCTGACTTGAGAACTTGGTCACTGTTTCATGTCTTAATGATCATGAATATGCAGGAGTACCAGGCAGATAAACAACATGCTAGGCTTTTGACTAGTCATAAGAAGGGAATATATCTATTGATTTTGACTACTCATAGACTTACGTGTTATGACAAATGCAATTTCTTTGGAAAGGGAGGCTTTTTGTATAAATGTCATATAAGTGTCACTTATTTGATGGCCACTTTCATCATGTCATCAATAAAACCTGAGATTATTAAAACTTAAAATTCTAAAAATAGAGTTTACTGTTAGCCAGTAAGGCTATTTATTTCCTTGTTTCATTTCTCTCAGCTTAGAAAAAGAAAATGGATTAAAGTGTTTCACTTCTCCTTCAGGTCAGTCTCACTTTTCTCTTTTTTAATCAAGGGGCAGAAGGTGACAATACTTGGAATCACAAATACTATAGGGACTTCTTTTAAATACAAAATCCAATTTTCAGTGGAACATTTCTAAAAACTGTGCTAATTTAAAAAAACTTAAATGTTATAAAAGCTCAGGCATAAAATTTAGATTTTTTAAAATATTAAATAGACCTGAGACTTTCCATTTAAGGAAATGGCAGTGTAACTAAGTTTTCTGGGTATGCTTTACATTTTATTAGTGAAGCGTTCTAGGAGGTTGGAGAACTTGCAGCAAAGGATAAAGCCTAACAAACTTTTGGATAGTTTCCAATTCCTAAGCTAAGCCATGAACTCCGTATTTGGCTTGAAACAAGGAATTTTCTCCCCAACAGCTGTCCCTGGAGTCAGTATAAACTATTCTAGAATATTTAGTATCCAACAGTGATACTATAGAAAGGACTAAAATATACTTAGGAAGTACTGAACATCACTTGATTTATGTACTAGAGAACATAACATATATTCATATAACATGCTTTCATATGTTAAAGTTATAATAGTGCTCATTTATGGAGTTATCCTGCTGCCCAAAGTACACAACAGCCCTTTATGAGTACCCCTATTGAGATCAATAAAACTGTGAGACTAAATTTTAGGTCCAAAAATAGTGCTAGATACTGAAATCTGTCATGTATCACACACCTCTGTGCTCCTAAACAAAGGCTTCTAAATGGAAACTTCTTTTGTTTTAACTTTATGCATAACAAAAACAAGAGGTTTTTTGATTACTCTCCTTTAAAAGCCTCAGTTATTGAACTGAAAGTCTATACTGATATAGCATAAAAAACTGAATAATGGAACAGGACTGTAGTCACCTGCTCTAGGTGTCTGATATTTATACTGTTATACAAGCACCAATCCTACTGTATATTTAAACACTGCATTAAAAAGAGTGTGTAGAAATAAGGGATGTCAGTTCGATATAAGCCAGACTCAGGGGGCTGTGGTGTTGTATTGTCTCTTATGGAACTCCCCCTTTGTT
>NW_017729024.1:152516294-152517309 GCF_001723915.1 Gavialis gangeticus | reverse complement strand
GGGAGAATAGCCCTGGGATTCCTCCCTTTCATGGGTAGATTTAAAAAAAATGCAATAAAAATCAGTTTCCTTTTGTACAGAAATGCAACAAGATATTAGGGCTATCTCTCAAACAAGAGTCATACTGGGGGCATATGGTACGATGTAAGAACATGTAACACGATGTCTTCTGCTTGCATAGCTATTATCATGTATATTAGAAAGATCACCTCAGTGGTATCAGTAAAGGCAATACATGTGTGGACTGATGCTGTTCAAATGTGGGGAACGTTTATCCACTTAATATAAAACTTGGAAGAATCCCTGAAAGTGCAGTTGGTGTGAACCAAATCAAGTGTGAAAGAGCTCATCACTTGTTTTTTTCTGGACAGATCACTTTGGAACATTTTATATGGTACATTTGGTATGAATTGTGATTTTTATTATTTTAAATTTTCATTGAAAAAATTCAGCTTGTATTCCTTGCTGGGGTGGGGCAGAGAGGGCATATAGGTTTTATAGGTTTCATAGACATTAGGGCTGGAAGGGACCTCGGAAGGTCATCGAGTCCAGCCCCGTGCTCCAGGGGCGGGAAGTCAGCAGGGATCATAGGATCCAAATTTATCTTGAAGGTGTTCAAAGTAGGTGCTTGACCCCCCTTCAGCGGCAGTCTATTCCAGACCTTGGGGGCTTGGACTGTAAAGAAGTTCTTCCTTATGTCCAGCCTGAAATGGTCCTGAAGGTGTTTATGACTTTTTGAACTTGTCATCCCCTGGGGCGCTCTGGTGAACAGATGTTCCCCCAGATCCTCATGAGCACCCCTGATAAACTTCTAGGCGGCCACCAGATCACCCCTGAACCTGTGCTTTTCCAGGCTGAAGAGTCCCATAGCTCTCAGCCACTCACCATAAGGCCTGTTTTCCTAACCTCTGATCATGCATGTGGCTCTCTGGACTCTCTCAAGCTTCTCCATATCCTTTTTGAAGTGCAGAACCTAAAACTGGATGCAGTACTCCAGCTGCAGCCTCACCAAGGC
>NW_017729024.1:152491343-152515965 GCF_001723915.1 Gavialis gangeticus | reverse complement strand
GTGTAGCACTGTCGAGCCTATAAGCATGGTGCAGATTTTTATTCCCAAGGTGGAGAACCTTGTATTTTTCAGCGTTAAACACCATCAGGTTCTCGTCCACCCATTTCCTGAGCTTGTCCAGGCCAGGCTGGATCGCCCTCCTGTCTTCTGGTGTGGATGCTTTACCCCAGAGTTTGGTGTCATCGGCAGACTTGGCCAGTCTGCTTCTGACACCAATGTCCACATCATTGATGAAGATGTTAAATAGTATAGGCCCTAGGACAGAGCCTTGGGGGACCCCACTGGTCACAATGCACCAAGACGATTGGCTCCCATCGACCACCACCCTCTGGGTCCTACTGTGGAGCCAAATCCCCAGCCAGTGGATCGTGGTGAAGCTGAGGCCGCAGTTGGCCAGTTTTTCCAAGAGGTGATCATGGAATACCAGATCAAAGGCTTTTTTGAAGTCAAGATATACAACATAAATCACCTCTCCCTTGTCCAGGTGATAGGTCACCTGGTCGTAAAAGGAGATAAGATTGGTCAAGCAAGACCTACCCGCAACAAACCTGTGCTGGCTGTCCCTCAGGATGCTGCCATAGGCCAGTCTGTTAAGAATGGTCTCTTTCATAATGTTTTCTAAGACCTTCCCCAGAATACAGGTCAGGCTGATGGGTCTGTAGTTTGCCAGATCCACTTTCCTCCCCTTCTTGAAGATAGGCACCACATTGGCCTTCTTCCAGTCCTTGGGCACTTCACCAGAGCACCAAGAGTTCTCGAAGATCCATGCCAGGCGTTGATGCTTACCAGCTCCTGGAGTACCCTTGGGTGTAGATTGTCAGGACCAGCTGACTTGAAGGTGTCCAGCTTCTCTAGGTGTTCCTTCATGAGGTCAGCACTGATGGAGGGTAAGGAATCATCCTCACCCAGGTGTTCCTGTCCTGTAATGGGCAGGGGTGCCCCTTGGGACTGATGAAAAACTGATGCAAAGTACCCATTTAGCAAGTTGGCTTTTTCCTGGGCATCGGTTGTCAGTTGTCCCATCTGGTTTAGCTTTTCCTCTGGCTCCCCACACATCTAAAAAAGGACTCTTTATTGTCCTTGATACTTGTAGCTAGCTGGAGTTCAGTCGCAGCCTTGGCTTCCCTGGTTTGCTCCCTGCAGGTCCAGACCAGTGCTGAATATTCCTCCTTGGAGCTGGATCCTGTCCTCCATCCTTTGTAGGTCTTTCTTTTTAGACTCAGGAAGTCTGCTAGTCCCCTGCAAAGCCAGAGGGGCTGCTGTGCCCTTTTGCTGCCTTTCCTCCAAGATGGAATAACCTTAGCTTGTGCAGCTAGGATCGCTCCCTTGAGGAGCAACCACTCTTTCTGAACTCCCCTCCCCATTGGGTTGTGGTCCCTTAGGGCCTCATCTACAAGCCTCCTGAGCTTGTCAAAGTCAGCTTTCCTGATATCGAGGACTTCTGTATTTCTGACTGACTTGTCAGCTTTACGTTGGATGGTGAAGGTGATCAGCTCATGATCACTGTCACCCAGCTTCCCTTCGATCGTTAGGTCGCTGATTAGATATGTATAAAGGAGGGAAGGGAAGAAATAAAGGATTGAAATAAGCAGTCCTGAGGATTCTTCATGTCAGTAGCCATGAATAACTCGTGCCTCCCAAGACTTGGGGGGCACCATGGTGGTGAGTAGGGACCACTGGTGTGTGGGTTTCCTTCATGCTGGAACTCTGCCAGCCTGCAGAGAGCTGTTTGCAAAAAGGGAAACCCCCAGTTTCCCACTTCAAAGAGGAAAATCCATGTTTTTCTCTTTTAAAGGGGAAATTTTCTTCTTTAAAAGGAAAAATCTGCATTTTCCCATGGGAAACAGAAAACCCAGATCCCTGATAATTTCATAGATTTCATAGACATTAGGGCTGGAAGGGACCTTGAAAGATCATCAAGTCCAGCCCCCTGCCGAAGGGGCAGGAAGTCAGCAGGGTTCATAGGAACCCAGAAAGATAAGCATCATTGTTTCATAGTTTCATAGTTTGTAGGGTCGGAAGGGACCTGGGCAGATCATCAAGTCCGACCCCCTGCCATGGCAGGAAAGAGTACTGGGGTCAAACGACCCCAGCAAGGTGTTCGTCTAGCCTCCTCTTAAAGACCCCCAGGGTAGGAGCCAGCACCACTTCTCTTGGAAGTTGGTTCCAGATCCTAGCTGCCATGACTGTGAAGTACCGCCTCCTGATATCTAGCCTAAATCTACCTTCTGCCAGCTTGTGACCATTATTTCTAGTCACTCCTGGTAGTGCTCGGGGGAACAGGGACTCCCCCAATGTTTGCTGGTCCTCTCTGACTAGTTTGTAAATGGCCACTAGATCCCCCCTCAGCCTTCTCTTGTGGAGGCTGAACAGGTTCAGGTCCCGTAGCCTGTCCTTGTAGGGCCTGCCCTGCTGCCCCCTGATCATGCAGGTGGACCTCCTCTGGATCCTTTCCATGTTGTCCACATCCCTCCTGAAGTGCGGCGCCCAGAACTGGATGCAGTACTCCAGCTGCAGCCTGACCAGTGTCACATAGAGGGGGGATCACCTCCTTGGACCTGCTTGAGATGCATCTGTGGATGCATGACAAGGTATGGTTGGCCTTCCTGACTGCATCCCCATGCTGCCGGCCCATGTTCATCTTGGAGCCAATGATGACTCCAAGATCCTTTTCCACCTCTGTACCGACAAGAATGGAGTTCCCCAGCCTGTAGGTATGGTGCCGGTTGTTCTTCCTCAGGTGCATCACTTTGCACTTGTCGGTGTTGAATCCCATCCTATTCTCATCCGCCCACCCTTGTAACCTGTCTAGGTCCGATTGCAGCCTATTCCTCCCTTCTAGTGTGCATTCCTCCCTTCTAGTCTTCAGGCTTTTCACCAGAGCACCAGGAGTTCTTGAAGATCCATGCCAGGGGCTGGGCTATGATGTTAGCCAGTTCCTTGAGTACCCTGGGGTGTAGATTGTCAGGGCCAGCTGACTTGAAGGTGTCCAGCCTCTCAAGGTGTTCCTTCACAAGGTCAGCATTGATGGAGGGCAGGGAATCTCTCTCACCCGGGCCTCCCTGTCCTGTAATGGGCATGGGTATCCCGTGGGACTGATGAAAGACCGACGCAGGACTGATGAAATTTATAAAATGAAAGAACTCATGTTATAACTTTGGCCAAGGGTTGCATAGTAATGTATTCCCAGTTCAGGTAAACTAGCACTGCTGATTCATGAATTCACTTTCATAGAACAGGTGGGTCCAAGGCCACACCATACTAATATAAATTAGTGAATTACCTGTCAAGAATGATGGGGGGGGCAGGGAAATGCTGCATTGCCACCATCCTGTGCTGCCACCTTTAAAGGAACAGGGTCGCGGGTGGGGAGGGCAAAGCCAGCGGTGCTAGCCTCGCCCACCCTGTGTGAAAAGAAAAGTGAGAGGGAACCAAACCCTAGCTTTATCTTCTATAAAGGAACCCATGGGAATTGTTGGGGCCAAAAGGCTCTATTAGATAATACTTAAATCAGTATTCTTGCTCTTGGAAACAGCATTCACTTGTTTGCTTTGCTACAGACTTATTGTGTGTCCTTGAGCAAGGAGTTTTGGTACAGGTCCCCAAAGGTATTTGACTGCTTCCTATGGAGTGTTACCTTAGTTCTCCACTTGTAAGAACTTGCATACCATTACACACCTACTTCACAGAGGTTGCAGGCATAAAGATTGTGAAGTACTCAGATGCTCTGGCAGGAAGGACTTAAGTAGACACCATAGTAAATTGTAAGATTTCAGCTATTCTAAACTTTTTACTACTTGGCTTTGTAAATGGCCTGGGAAGTAAGGCTTTTGCACTTAGTAACTTAGTGAGTTGATAAAAATTTCATTGGGATTTTTTATGTCAATAGAATAAACACTTGTAACTAATAATACAATAAATAGACTTGCTAGTTATCAATATGCTTATCATCCATTAGTCAAAACTGGATTAAGTGAGGGACTGGGATTTAGGTCCTGCAAGGAACACAGGCCATGTTTAAAAAAAAAAAAAGGTATGACGCTCTTTCAGGACTATGGGGTAATTGTTTTCTTTTTCTAAATAAAAAACAAATTTCAAAAACCTCTTCCAAATATTACAGACTTTGGAGTTTTTCCATCACGGATATTTCAAAAATTTTTAAAATCACACATAATCTTTGAATGTGTGTAATTGTGTTTGCATTTAAATCTTCTGAGCCTGTTTCAGTGCCTCACAGCTCTAATAATGTGTGCTGTATTATGTCCCTATAAATGACTCCTTGGGTGTCTCTCTCTGAGTGAGAATGCCCTGCATGTGTGCTACGGGATGTGGCAAACTGCCCTGGGTGGGATAAGGGAAGCTGGGATGAGCATCTGGGCAGGCTCCAGAAGCCTTACCTGGTGATCTGGGGGCCTCCAGTGGGAGAAAAGTGATGAGATTGTAAGAACATCATATATCTCACGTTTTGTGGCAAAGCCTAGAGAATGCTGTCAAAGAGAAAAGTTGTATAGAAAAGGCTCTTTAGATGTCTAGCAGGCCTGTCTGATAGTTGTACTGAATTCTAACAAAATTTAATCAAAAGATACCTCATACAATTCATAAACATTAGGGGCTGGAAGGGACCTCACGAGATCATTGAGTCCAGCCCCCCTGCCATAGGCAGGAAGTCAGCTGGGATCAAGTGACCACAGCAAGAAATACATCCACATGTTTTTTAAAGGAGTCCAGAGTAGGTGCTTGCAGCACCTCTCTGGGAGTTTGTTCTAGACCCTGGATACTCACACTCTAAAGACATTTTGTCTTATGTCTAGTCTAAATGCACGTAGCCAGTTGCTTACACATTGGACTGTAAGATGATTAAGGTCACAGTTCCCCAGCTTAACCATGAGGACATCATGGAGAACTAGGTCAAAGTCTTTTTTGAAATTCAGATATATGACATGCATGTCATCTCCCTTGTCCAGGGCACGTGTTAGCTGGTCATAGGAGATGAGGTTAGTCAGGCAAGACCTGCCAGTCACAAAACCATGTTGGCTAGCATTCAGAAGCTTGCCTTCCATTAAATTGGTGTTGAAGGAACCCTTGGCAATTTTTCCAGGATTTTTTCAGGGATGGACATCAGACTGATTGGTCTATAATTCCCCGGGTCATCCCTCCTCCCTTTCTTGAAGATAGGGACCACATTGGCTCTTTTCCAGGCTTCCAGGACCTCTCCTGAGTGCCACAAATTTTCAAATATCTCTGCCAAGGGGGATGCAGTGATGTCTGCCAGCTCCTTCAAGACTCTTGGGTGCATTCTGTCTGGGCCACGGACTTGTGAATGTTGTTTCTCAAGGTGTTCCCTCACCTGATCCACATCAATTTTGGACATGTCACCCACTCCCAGGATGGTTTGTGCCCTTTCTGACAATGTGATCCCCTTGGGAGGGTGAAAAACCGATGCAAAAAAGTCATTTAGGAGATTGGCCCTTTCTTGAGAGTTGAATGTCAGTTGCCCTATTAGATCTCACAGGGGCCCAATGCTATCTTTGTTATTTTTTTGACTTCCTACATATCTGAAGAAGGCCTTTTTGTTGTCCTTGATTCCTCTAGCTAGCCTGAGTTCAGTTTGTGCCTTTGGCTTTTCTAGACCACTTTCTACAGGTGCGGGTGAGTGCTGAGTAGTCCTCTTTGGTGATGCTCCCTGTTTTCCAACTGGTATAGGTTTGTTTTTTAAGTTTGAGGTCCAACAGTTCCATGTTCAGCCAAGGGGGCTTCTTTGCCCGTTGACTGCATTTCTTGTGAGATGGAATAGCTTTCCCCTGTGCTTCAAGAATTGTTTTTGAGAGATGAGCATTCCTCGTGTACTCCCTTTTCTAGGGGGGTATGGCCTCTAATTGCTTGACTGACCAATTCTCTGAGTTTGCAGAAGTCAGCCTTCCCAAAGTTAAGGACTTCTATTTTACTGAGGGGTTGGTTTGCCTGCTCTTTGGTGAACTAAGAAGGTGACCAATTCATGGTCACTGTCACCAAGCTTCCCTTTGATCCTCACATTGCTCACCAGGTCCTCCCCTTTGGCCAGGAGCAGATCAAGCAATGCCTCTTCCGTAGTCAGCCTATAGACCTCCTGCATTAGGTAGAGGTCATCAATGCAAGTGAGAAAGCTATGTGACCTGTCAGATTTGGACATGCCTTCATTCCAAGAGATGTCAGGGAAGTTGAGGTCCCCCATGACTATTATGCTTTGGGAGCGTATGGCTTCAACCAGTTCCCTATTGAATTCCTGATCTAGTTCTTCCTCTTGGTGGGGAGGTCTACCATAGACTCCTACAAGTATGTCACCCTCCCCATGTTCCCCCTGAATTTTGACCCAGAGGGTCTCAAATGACCTTCCTGAACCCTGTGAGCACAAGTTCATTAAGGGCCTGATTTATGGAGCTCTCTTTCACTTGGTTAGTATTTACCCACTGGCTATATTTAGATTATTGGAGGGAGTAAATGCTTAACCAATGAGCAAGGAGTGGCCAGTTTACTCTATGTGATGTGACAATGTATGTCCAATAGTGGTTCTATTAAATGCAACTTGTGATTTGCCAATATCTCCCCTGTGCATTTAATACAAATGTATATGTAAACAAATTCCACTTTTTCTAATACTGAAGAAGCCATTACTAAATGATAAAGATGTAAAAGGATGATGTAATAAGGAAGCTTTTTCTACAATGGTGGGGGTTTGTAGAAGTCTGGGTACCATGTGAACCACACTGCACAGATCTCTAAGCCTCCTGGCAGTGAATTCAACTCTGAAGGAAAGATCTTTGCCAAATGCATCCTGTCATGTTTTCCATCAGAAGATTTGGCCATTTGTGTATTATTCCTGTGGGATAGGAGGATGTAATGTATACACACAGAAAAAGTTCAATTTCAAGTAGCTGCTAACATCCAGTAAACAGTATGTTCCAAATTCCTTTCAAGACCCATGGCACACTATGAATTCTTTTCTAAACACTGCAATTCTTTCTGTTTTCCAAGACTTCTGGTGGGAAGGCTTTATAACTATAAAAAGAAAAGAATGAGAGAAAATATTTAGCATTGAAATTGAAAGAGACAAAAAGCCCAGCTCCCAGCTATAAACCATATAGTCCTGGTGTGCCCATCGCTGTGGGAATTAAGCAAAAAAGCATTCTAGTGAAGCAAATAAAGTCACTTTAAAATAGGGCGTGTCTGCAGGGTTCTTCCATAACATCACCAGCGGTGCTTGCTACATTTAAAAATAGGTGCACAGCCAGTAACTTTGCCAATGAGGTTGAGAGAGCATAGAATCCCATAGGATCCTGGGCACCTTCCCAAATGCCTTCCTTTCAGCAGTTGAATTTCTCCCTTGCCTCCACTATTGTGGCCAATAAGCTTCTGAACATTCCCTCCTTTTCTCTTTCTATATCTTGAGTTCTCTACACTCCTCCAAAGTGCTCATGTCCCTCAAGCATCTCCTTCTTTCCCATGGACATTTCCCCCCATAAATAGCTCTTCTTCCTGAGAAAACATTCCATGTACCTCTATCTCCTCCGTTAAAGTTGCACCCATGCTTGTGCACCCAAGACCAGCTTTCCCACAAGGCTGGACTTTTCTATTGTCTTCTTTTCTCTTTTTGCTCCACAAACTTCCTCTCCCCAAGGTTCTTCCCCCAAGTCTTCATTCCTTCATTCAAATACATCCCATATAAGAGCATCCCAACACAGTCTCCTTGAGACTGCATTCTCTCTGCACAAGGCCCATTGCTGTCACAGGGTACATCTACACATCACTGTTGCTGCGCAGAAACTGAAAAGTACTGTGCAGTACAAGTGTTCATCTACACTTGTGCGCCCACACTTTACAGTAACTATGGCACCTTATGCAGATTTGGGAGGGTGCCAGTAGCAAAGTTACTTCCGAGTAGTTATTTTGCAGTGAGGCACATGTAGATGCCTTACTACACAGTAACGCTGTTTGTGTGGACTGACTTTGGATTAACTTTACTCCCAAGTAATGCACACACATCATTACTGACATGTAGACACTGGTCTAAAAACTTCTTACTGCACAGTAAATGCACCTGTAGCTATGCCCACAACCTCCTTGCCCACAAGTTATCCCAACAGTGTAGTTGAGGTGAGGGTGACCAGGGCACTAACCCCAGACACAGGCTTGGGCAGGGGGATGCAAAAATTGCAGCTGCAGTGCTCTTGGCTTGGCTGCAGCTGCCAACAGCAGCCCAGCTGCAACTGGTGCTCTGTTATAACTTGGAGCTAGCCCTCTGTGACTGTGTCCCCCTAAGTTCCTGGGTGTTGGGACACAAAAGTAGTTATAAGACTAGGTGATCAGTGTCTATAAAAGCTGTCTGGTTACAATTTGATATTGGAAATATTGAATATATTATTTGAATTGATATTGTATAGCTGAGAACATTCCACACTACTCTGAAAATTCACTGAAATTCTAAAGGGAGAGAAAATTCTTTCTTCAATAGCGTTCCCAAAAAAGGCATTTATATGTGTGTGTACATGCATGTGCTCACAGTTATAACAGATCAGCCACATGGCAGCATTACAGTCTACATAATCAGCACTGAGGCTGAAAGAGAAAATTCCTTTGGGTTGAAGCCACAGTTTGTTTTTCACACAGCACACACCACAGCCATCAACCACTGCAGCACCTCCAAACACACTGAGTTCTTCCCCAGCATAGAATCTCAAAGGGTGCACACACATACATGTCCCTATTTATAAAAACCCTCTCAAGCAGCCTCACTTTCTGACTTACCGCAGCAGTAGTTAGGTGAAGGCAGCTGCCTAAGCTTCCCTTAAAACTATCAAAACTTCACAGACATGGCATCTCATGGAAGACACTATACAGCACTGCCAAGCATTCAGTAACTATGAGTCAGCCATCAAAAATCAGGAGACTGGCTTAAAGAAATCACAAGTTTTAAACATAACATAATGCAGTGTGTTCTTTGACTTCTAGGGCTGAACCTTTATGGTATACTTGTGTTGTGTTTTCACGCTATCCTTTGCAAGTATGGGGGCTTAAACCATAAAACATTTATTTTTGATAAAATGAAAGCTGAGTTTTTAATTAATCATTTGACTCCATGAGGTAAGGTGTTATGAAAAGGAACAGAGTGAGTTTTGTGACAAAAATCACAAATGGGCAACACTTAATATAAATAGGTATCTGTAATAAAGTATTTCAATTAGGGTTACAGTGGGGGCAACTACATGAGAAGTTTACTGTGGAATTGCCTAATTAGCTCTGCAGTAAAGCATCATTGTCTACACATGAGGAGCTATTAGGCTGGAGAAAACTAATAAACTCTGCCATAAGTTGGTACTGCCTGACACAAGTACTATTTGACTGTGGAGTTATTTACTCCACTGAAACACACATGTAGATGGTGATGGGGCTGGCTGTGGCATGAGGGTGCTAGAGTACAGGGGCTACCTGCTGGCTAGCTCCTACACTGTAGCACCATTGTGCCCTAGCCAGCTCCTCCACAGCATGTTGAGCTGGGGTGGAGCAGCCCCAGGCTGGCAGGCTGACCCCCAGGCTGCCTGCTGGTCAGGGCTCTGCTGCCACAGCACAATGTGCTGCAGTCCTGGGTGCACATGTAAACACTGATCGCAGAAGCAATAAACTCTGGAACAAACTGCTTCAGAATTTATTGTGTCACCCTAATTTCACATGTAGATGTGCCCAGTAAGACCAATACATTAACAAAAGGGCAGATTATAGCAGGGTACACAATTCTCCTGTATTTACCTTCTCCCAGTGCAACCCTTTTGTTGTTGGAAGTAGGTACACAGTACTCCCAGAATGGGTTAACCCTGATCTCCATCCCTCATGTAGAACAATAGATCCTGAGGAGTGCACTGCATCCTTCCCACCAGGGAGCGTGACAAGGCCAGATTGATCACCTGAGCAAAATCTTCATTTATTTATGACAGGAGTCAGCTTTAAACTCCAAAATGACTATAAACATTGTTAATGGAAAAAACCTCACACAGTCAGATGACATAACAAGGGGCAATGGTCTCAAGTTGCAGCAAGAGACATTTAGGTTGGATATTAGGAAAAACTCTCACTAGGAGGTTGGTGAAGCAATGGAATGGGTTACCTAGACAAGTGGTAGAATCTGGTTTTTAAGGTCTGGCTTGACAAAGCCCTGGCTGGGATATTCTAGCTGTGAATGGTCCTCTTTTGAGCAGAGGGTTGGACTAGATGACCTCCTGAGGTCTCTTCCCACCCTACTTTTCTATGATTATGCTCACTAGAAGAGTCTTGAGGTAGATTCTGTGGTGAACTTTTTAGAGATTCACAACAACCACTACCACCCTTCAATGAAATTCTCTCTGGAATACTCCTGCACTAACATTAACTTTTTAGATACCATGATCTACATCAGGGATGGCACCCTTCAATCCCCTATATAAAAAATTCTCCACAGACCACCATAGTTACATGCACAACACCAGCAATCATTCAAAACACACTAACAAGAGCTGTGATCTACAGTCAAGCCCTCACATACTACTTTATCTGCTCTGAGAATAGTACTTGTAACATCCAGTTTGACAAACCAGAAAACTGCCTTTTTCCAGGAAGGCCACTGCAGTAGAGAAATGTAGTAGTTTGTTGCAAGGTATTTGGGTGGCTCTTTCAAGGTTATAGTCTAAAAAGAAATCCCTCACTGACTGCTTTCCCATGGTTGTTACATATTCACCTCGCACTGGGAGTATCTAAATGTGTGCTTTACTGAGGAGTTGACTAACTAGCTCTACAGTAAAGCATCACTGTCTATATATATGCCCACATTAAGGTAAATGTAAATTAATAAACTCTGTCATAGGATAGAACTGTCTGGGACAAGTACTATCCAGTGGTGGAGTAATTTACACTGCCACATTGCACGTGTAATCGGTGACTGGGGCCCCTATTGGCCAGCCCCACACTATAGCACCGTGTAGCATGTCAGGGTCCCACATGTGGTCGTGATGCCCCCTGATGGCTCTGAGACCATGCCCCACTCTACCCCTAGGGTGCTTTCCCTTCTTTCCCACCATGCCTTGATGTAATATAATAATAATAATAATAATAATGAGGCTGCCCATGGGCCTTTGCATGGGCCACAGTCCAACTGGATCCCTACTGGGGTACCCCAGCACACTACTGGTCTCTCTAGTCCCAGCTCCCTGGGTTTCTTTATGACTGTGATGCTGTAGGGCACCTAAAGCCTTAGGGGCTAATTGTGTGGCTCCAGTCCTTCCCTACACCACATCCCAAGTCTTTCAGGTGTTACAGTATCATTGTTCTCTTTCTGGGGCTTTGGCCTTGTCAACCTCCAGCCCTTTCCTCTCAGCTAGGCCTTCTATCCTGGGCTCATCAAATTGTACCTGGCTTTGAGGCACTAACTCTGGTTTAGCTCTTTCTGGCACTGAGCCTCTGGCTCCTGGCTGGCTGTGCCCCTCTTGGGTACTGGGCCTCTAGCCCCATATGGCTCTGTGGCCTCACTCTGTCCACTCCAGGCTCAACAGTCACTTGAGCCTGCCCCAGCAGGGCTCTAGGTGATCATGTGCCCCTTGGGCACTAATGGGACCTCCATGTACTGCCCCTACAGTCCCAACACAAATTGTCAGTGCAAAACTAATTCAAACCATAAGCCCCTGGGCTATAACATAAACATCAAAAGGGGAAGAAGCTCTCTTCCCCTTTTAAATGGGGAAACCTTTCCTCACCCCATACCTTCCAGCTGGGGTCTTTGTGAGCTCCCTGAGCCTCACTGTTCCTACAGGCAGCAAAGCAGTCAGTCTTGCATCCCTGGATAACTTTCCTTGGCAGGATCTCCTAACCCTGCAGCTGGTAGGGCTTGATTAGCTTGCAGCTCAAGCCCTGGGCTTATATCCTCCCAGGACCCTGCCCCTTTCCAGTCATCAGCCTGTAGGTGGCTGCTAATTGGTCCCATTGCCCTGCTGCCATGGTGAACTGCAGCTGCTGCACCTTGCATGGCTGGCAGTTCCCCTCGCTGGGCTGTTTCTGCCTTGAAGGGACAGAGAGCCTCAGGCTCTCTCTTACATGCTCTTGTGCTCCAGCCAGCCCCTCTGCCACCCAACACTGTCACTTGGAGTGCAGGGCTGACCCCGTTGGGCTCTCTGCCAGCTGGGACTATTCTGCCCCAGTATAATGTGCTGCTGACCTGGATGCACATGTAAATGCTGTGCTTGGGGGCAAATAAACTCTGGTACAAACTGTGCTGGTGTTTATTTCTTTGCCCTAATTGAACACATAGGTGCACCCATTTGAACCAATAAAAAAGATAAAAAAATTACAGACTATACTTGAAAAGAACCAGATTTTGAGATAAATATTCCCAGCCCCTCCCCTCCACTGCTGGCCTTCAGACAACCTTGAACCTTGCCCAACTCATCATCAGAAGCAAATCCTCCACTAATCAACAGGTGCTTAATGAGACCCAGCCCTGCCTTAATAAATGCAAGACCAGTGAACTCGTGTCTACTGTCAAAACAAGCAAACCTACCCACAATAAAACCCTCAGAATCCACAAATCATATACCCATATATACTGAAAGTGATATATCTCATTCAGTACTTAAATGTCCTCTTGGTTTATTATATGGGTAAAACAAAAAAATACTATGTATCAGAATGAATGGTCACTGAAAAAAATGAAGAACATAGACACTAGAACACAGGTAAGAGAATATTTTTTACAAAATAATCACTCTGTGTTTGATCTCACAGTTTTTGTGCTCAAGTAAAATTCACAAAGTACCTTGAAAAGATTGAGCCTGGGGAGTAAAATCATTATCCTATTGGACACAAAGAATGAGGGACTTAAAATAGATAATGACTTCATGATCCGTTATGATCTACTTGATATTGACTCATCTCTGCATTTCACAGGTGATAACAACCCTCCTGAATGATCTTTCTTTCTACTCCTCTAGTTTTTACATTTCTGTTGTCTAGTGGCTCCTGATATTCTCTTATAACCTCATATATTCTGTTTTTATTTACAAATGGAGTTTTACACAAGCCTTTGTTCCATTTGGTATTTAGCTCTGCTCTGCCTGCTTTTCTTCCAGAGACCCAAGGAAACTTGTCTAAATCTATCCCAACTATGCAGTTGGTCCAATAAAAGATATCAGCCACAAAAAATCTTGCTTCTCATATAATTGTCATCTTATTTTTATTGGATTGAACACTCCTGGCATGAGGCATTGTGATTCTAGTAAGGTAATTTGATGATTCATGTGGTTATTTCCACACAAAAATAAACAAACTAAAAAAAATCTAGAAATTTCACAAAATCCACCCTTACATTCTTGCAAATGTGATTGGTTGGGCATGATGTTACAATTTCTACACTCAGTGTTGACTGAATGTCTGATGATTTTATTGCTCAATATATGGCAGACTTGTTTTGAGTTCCCACTTTATGTGCAGAAGGGCATGGTGTGATCATCAGCATAGATACTACTGGGTTATAAATTCCTGAATCAGTCAAGATCTTCAAATGTTTCACAAATGTATGACCCTCTAGAAACATTTGAATGAGTACCAGGTTATCCACTGTGATAAGTGCAAGTAATACCCACCATACTTTTTTGGATAAATAATACAAGTTCTATAGTGACTTCTCCGCTAATCATTTTGGGCTTTGACAGCTTGAAAATATGCCTAAGTTAACAGAATGATACATATATTTAATTATTTATTTGTTGTTTGTTTTTACTGAGATACCTCTAGATCCTCCAACTTGACATGACTTCAGCTCACAGTTTGGGAATCTACATAATTTCATGAAGTAAAATCCTACAATCATTTCTTTATCTTAGAAAATTAGGTCATTTCACAATCCCTTAACTCCTTTCTTACCTTTTTGGTGAATATGATACCTGTGAAAGATGCTATAATCATAGCACCATTTGGCAAAAGAGTAGTGGCACAATATTCTTCACATTGCCATGCCAATCTCTCTGAGTCCTAACTGGAAGGGACCAACTTCTAAGAATGTGGGGATAAATCATTCTTCATTTGCATTTTATCAAGATTGCAAAGTTCCCATAGTTGTTCTCGTTGTGACGTGCACATTTGAAACTTCAGCCAGCCAAGCATGGTGCTTTGTTGACTCCTAGTCACTGTCTGAAATGCATTTTAGCCAAAGATCTAGAAGGACAGGGATAACACATTGTTATCCTCTCAGGTATCATGGAGACAAATGGTATTATCTTTGAGCTAAAGCTTCTCGATGAGAGTATAGTTTTATGTGATATGCCATGGGTTAGCTGTATTGGTGAGATGAGACAATGCAATGTCTAGGAAATGTTCTCAACATAGCTGATGTCAATTTGAAATTTCCTCAGTTGGTGGCTTTGAATACAATGTTGCTTGAAACAGATGGAAGCAGCAATAACAGATTTGATAACACGTTGTATTTCAACAAGGCCTGTCATCCAGACATCCCAAAACACTTACAAACATTAATTAAACTTCATGAAATCCTTATGAGATAGGTATGGTAAATATAACTATATCACTGTTAGGAGAGGAATCACTGAATGTTAAGTGACTTGCCAAAAGTCACGTAGTAACCTACAGCCTAAACTAGGAATAGAACTCTCCAACCTCTGCTTTAAATCATTACACTGCACTAGGTCATAAGTCAATGGAACTGTAAATGAACTCACAGCAACCCTAGCACAAATTGAAATGCTGCCTTAACATCTTTGTCAGCATATCAAGAGCCAACAATGTCAACCCCACTGAAACTTACCAGAGGATTTGATGCTGGAGCAGTTGGACTCAATAAGGCAAATAATTTATACTTGATGTGACTTTATCGGAATGGGGTCTCCAGCTGGTGGAGTCCCAAATAGACATTTATAACACATTTGTTTAGAGAGTGGGAGAATCGCCTCTTGGAGAACTCAGCTGAGTATTCAGGATTGACTTCGATGCTTTTAATGAGACTGGCATGTCTAGTTCATAAACACATGCACTACTGCTGATATATGACAGCCATATTTACGCTCTACTGGTTGTATTTGACCAATTATTTTAATTTCTTCAGGGACACTAGTGATGGAAGAGAAACATGCATGCAGGATGTTGCAAATACCAAAAATTCCTTTTGCAGGCCATGCAAAAGCATTACAGATGTACAGTAACATATGCAACACAATAAGTTCATGTGTCAGGAAACCTTATGCATAAGACAGTTCCTTCTGATGAAAATCTGACATTTTAGGAAGGAGATAAATGCAGAATAGCAAAGATATCCTGTCAGAATATCAGTGAGGACCATATGCCATTGTTTTCATTCACACTACTAATCCCTTCCATGGAAATCAATAATCTGAATTTTGATCCATTCCTGTTTTATGCCATGGTACATGTAATGCAAAGCAGGAGTCAAGTTTGCTAAACTACCAAGTTAGGAATTCTTGCAGAAGAAGGAATCTCTGGTTAGTATCAGACACACTATAGCAACAGCAGAGAATGGCCAAAAACAAGGATTGAAGCTGACATGTCACTGTATTCCAGTTGTTTTTGGCTGCCCCAACACCATCTTGTAATCATGTCCAGTTCAGACAAAAGTCAGAGTAGTCTACAGGCTGCTTAAAGCTTACACCAAAGACTGCCCTGTCCCCTGGCTCCACTGAATGCAGATTTAGTCTTCATTTTTATAGCACTAATATTGTGAAAACACTTTGCAGACGCTGGCTTTAGCAACAACCTGCATAGGACTCTATAACATTCCCTAATATGGTGGGTGCAATATGTCTTTTCTCTACTACAAGACTGGGTAATTTCACAGAGGTCCCAGTATAACATTTCATATCAGTGATCCTCTCTATTCTTTAGAATCACAAAGTTTGGTTCCTGGTTTATTTTCCCTTCCTTTATAAAAATACAATAAAAACAGTTTTCAAATGTTTAATCTCTTTGTTCATAAACAAAAAAGTCATATCAGTATTAAATAGAAAATATGGCAGCCCATTAATCTTTACAGCAGACCCTCCTTGGTTGGCCCAGGGAGTATGAACATTACACAGTCTTTTCTAATATAATGAGCTCTCCTCCGTCAGAGGTTTAGCATCATTAGCCTTGGAGGTGCAATGTGCTCTGGATAATAGGGAACTGTAGAGCTCTGAAGAACTGGGTTTTATTTCCAGCTGTGCCACTGATTTGTTAGGTTTCCTGAGGTGAATGACTTCCCCTCTGTATATGATTTCTCTCTTGCTCCTTGTCCTTTAGACCTTCCTGTCTTTGGGCTAGAGACTGTCTCTCCATATATAGATATCTACATCTATACCTATGTGTGTATATGTGTGTGTATGGGGGTCCCAGTTTTCACTGGTAATACCTATAATTCCTAATACAAGTAATCATTATATCTTCATAAATGAAAAATAAGGTAACAGGCTTGATTCTGTTTCTCAATGCAGCCACTCTGTGCTGCACTAGTGGTGTGAGAGGACTATAAAAAAGTACAGTGGTTATGCATACACATTCTCCTCCCTCTACTGACTGCAGTTAAACATTTAAGTGTTTAAGATATTTGAAAATTAAGTAGGCAGCTGGGTATGCATTTGGAAGTCTAATATCAGACTCATATTATTGAAAAAATAGGGTTTGTCCCCCTAGTGTTTTATATCAAGAAATTAAGGAACAAGATTCCCCTTTGATTTTGCACATAGAGAAAAACATCACCTGTTATGTCAGCAGAAACATAGTTTAGTAGCCCCTTTTCATGCCTACATTCCCATGATTGCTTATACATACGTACGTACACCTGTTTTTTAATATTTATATTTATAAACTATTTATAAATATATTTATGTTTATAATTTGTTGTCCATATAACTATCCTCAGTAGTACAGTCCAGTACAATTGTCTCATGAAGTTCAACAAAGCTCTTCTTTTTTAAAATAACAGGAAAGGAATAAAATGTTTCCATAAGATTGCCTTCAATGAATAGATCAGTGTAGTAGATTACTTATGATGATTTTTACATACATTTCTTATTAGACAAAAGAACTTTTTATATTCTTGTAGTATGCACTACAGTCATAGCCAGGAAAAAAATGCTGTCTTGCATATGGATTAGTTAATATTCTTGTGATCCTTTTGTATTGTTTCATTCACCTATTTAGCGGCTTACGTGCATGGTCTGGTCCTAATGATGTGTAAGGCACTGAGATGCAGATGTCCTCATATACACTTTATAAGTCTCCATGTTGCCTTAACATCTATCATTCCTTTAGCAAGATATTTAGTCCACTTCTTCCTCCATCTCATTTCTCTGCTGTGTAAAGAAGTCAGGTAGAAAAAAAATCCTGCACTAGGAAGTCAAGTGGAAAAAACAGCTTATCAAGTTTCTTATTGCTGATGCTCTTATCTGTTAGTTACCTTTGATGCAAGGGCTTATTAATGCACAAGCTCACAGGGCCTGGGCCAAGGGGGCCCTGCCAATCAGTGGCCCCCTGGAAAAAAATCTCAGCTGGATGGTTCAGCACAGCGCTGTGCAGGTAGCTGTGCAGGGCAACGACAGTGGCGGCATTGCCCAGCATGGCACATGGCAGCGGCTAGGGGTGCATCCTCCTGCCCAGCAACCACCAGCACTAGAGCAGGTCCCCAGGGTGGGGGTAGGGGGGTGATGGGTGGATGTGGGGGGCAGGTGACTGAGAAGCCTCCAGCACCTGCCTTCCTACCTCTTTGGGCAGCCGCAGCTCTTGGCTATGCCTTGCTGGCCTCTTGCCCATCAGGGGAAGGAGAAAGAAAAAGCCATCTCCTGGGGGGGGGGTATTAGGGCTCTGCAGAGGGACTGCAGCAGGGCTGCATTTGCTCCGCCACCCCCACTTCCAAGATAACCTGGGTGGAATTTGTTTGCAAAGGTGGAGCAGGGCCATGGGCCATGGGCTAGGCCTGGCCCAGCCCAGAGCTCAAAGGCAACAGGATGAGCCTTCAGGAAGGCAGAGGGAGGATGTTTTCATTAGGGCTGTGTGAAATGGCACTGTTCCATTTTGCCTTGAGGTTTGACAGAACAGCGTTCTGTTTCGAATTTCATTTTGGTTCAAAATAGCTGTTCCTTTCTGTTCTGTTGAAACAGAGAGGCTGTTTCAACACTGTTTCAATGTTTTGCTGGGGATGGGAAATCAGCTCAGCTGGGCTGACTTCCCATCCCCAGCACTAGAACGCACCGGGGATGGGAAGAAGCCCAGCTGGGCTGACTTCCCGACCCCGACATTGGGGATGGGAAGTCAGCTCAGCTGGTCTGAGTTTGTTTCCCCAGAGGTATGGTCAAAACGTTTCAACTTTCGAAACATTTTGACTAGCCTTGTTTTGTTTTGAGGCTGTTTTGTGGCCCTTTGTTTCATTTAGATGTTGCTGTTTTGACCTCAAAATGAGTCCAAACAGTGTCAAAACAAAGTGGCTGGCAAAATTTCACACAGTCCTAGTTTTCATTTGGCCCTTTGCCTCAGAGTTGAAGTCGGCGTTCTTCTCAAGGCATCTTGCCCCATAGACTCAAGGCACCCCTCTAGGTTCAAGACACCTCTCCTTAGACTCAAGGCACCCTGCCCTCCCCCTCATAGACTGAAGACACCCCCGCTGAGGTGCAGGAACTAAGGCACTCAGGCACTTCCTGTGATAGCTCCTACTTTGCACAGATCCTGTCCCTCCTGCAGTTAGTGGCACCCAAAAAGCTGACTCTCCCCCTTTTTTATGATGGAGGATAGAGCTAGGAGGATGGACACTGTCACCTTCCAGTAGCTTATGGAGCTCTTCTGGAAAGGTAATATAGCTCTAGCTTCCAATGGGGCACTGATAGCAGGGAGCTAGGGAGAAAACTCTGAAGAAAGCATGGAGGGAGACACTACACTGATGGGCCAAGCCTAAAGCAGAGTTTGGCAGGGTTCCCCAGAGCACGAGGTGAAGAATTTAGAGGATGCTGTATTGGGGGGGGGCTGCTTGCAATTTTCTTCCCCCGAAGGGTATTGATTTTGAGTACAGGTGGAACAGCATATTGAACAGATTTATTTATTAACGATTTTTGATACATTCATGTTTATAATAGGGTGCTGGGGGCCTCCAATTTTCTTTTTGCCCAGGGCCCCAATAAATTTGAATCCGCCACTGCCTTGAATTGAAATCTTTAATTGTGCTTGTTTAGTTTGCAATCAAACAATGCAATTATGGAGACAGCCTCCTGCAGTAGGAATGATGTTTTTGGATTCATGTGACACACCATGGTTTGATTCTTATCCTTTGCTTCTCCTTCCTCTTGAGGACAGAAGAAATTGGGAATGCAATGAAAGCATCAGATTTGGCTTGTAGGGGAAAGGAAAGCCTCATAGACATACCCCACCAAATCACAAGTGAATGTTACTGGTGGAGCTTGTAGAATGCTTGAGTCATTCTTGGTCAGAATGTAATATGTGCACTGCACAGCTTTGTGGGTAAGGTGAGAGAAATGAGAGGAGATTCCTAAGAGCTCCTTGTATCCCATTAAATGTTTTTTGACCACTACTAACTATCATTTGTTCCATATCCAAAAATGAACCTAGCACATTACTAAAGAGAGTGGGAGACAACCTTTTAAAGTGGTTATCACATAACAGACTTTACCATTTGGGGCACTAACACTTTTGGTTTCATTGGTACAGATAAATGCAGAAACTGAACAAAAACTAAACAAAACCACTTTTCTACTTTGCCCTGTCAGCTATTAGCAGCAACTGCTAGAGAGTTCTTTCAACCAGACACCAGAGCCAGCTGCATTTGTTAAACAGGTAAAAGAAATTTTATTGGAGAAAAATAAATGTTAGTGGTTGACAACAGCTTAAGGGTAGCAAACGAGCTTTGGTTTACTCCCAGTCAGGAGGACTGGGAAGAAAGAACTGGATGCAGATTATTGTGGCTCTCCTGTGAGAGCTCACTATGTATGTGGAGTTGTGGTTCAACACCTCATGTTGCTCAGGGTCCCCCATACAGTCTCAGATTTTATATCACAGTCACATGACGTGAGGTTTTTGCATGTGAAGGAGCAGATGCAGGCAATCATTCCAATTGTACTCTTGCTTCCCCATTGTCCCCTGGTAAAACCTTTTCAAAGCAGAACCACTACAAGATTCTTACAAACATTTACACAGGGCAAGTGCAACAGGGAACCCCTGCATCTGTCACTAGGAAGGCCTGAATGGGTAGGAAACCCAGGGCCAGGAAGGGCAGCAAGGGGCAGGGACACAGGTGGACTGAGCCAGGGACTAAAAAGCCCAGTTGGCTAATGAATCAATTAGTTGCACCTTGTTCCTGGGGGCACGGAAAGGGGCGCAGAAGATCCAGTCATAAACACAGTCTCTGAGCATGCAAAGGGAGGCAGCCCTTGCCTGCAGCAGGGAGAGGTGCTCCTGGGAGAGAGGGGCTGGTTGAGATGAACAGGCAGGCACCCAAACTGCCCTGGGGAGCTGGAGGTGAGATAGCTTTGGTGGGGGTAGGGCTTATGGGCAACATTAACCCTGAAACTATTTGTTTTATGAAGCAGCTGGCTTGTGTTTTTTATTCCATTTTTTAACTTAAAACTGAAGGACTGGGTTGTGGCTTCAGGAGTGGAGGCCATGAGCAGGGGTGCCTGGGTGTGCTCCCCTGCTATAGAATTATCCCCAAGCCAGAAGGGCAGAGACTAGTGTAGTGAGAGTGGACCCCCGGGGGGGCTGCCATCAAGGCAGGGCTGATACCTAGGAGCTGGGGTCTTAAACAGTGGGCCAAGGCAGAGGGTGTGTTTAGAGAAGAAGGGGCCAAGGTGTAGACCCGACCCTGTTTCAGTACTCTTCATGTTAATGTTGATGTAATGTTAAAGTTATGATCACGCGCAGTAATGGTCGATCTGAGCACCTCCTGGAAGGAGTGAACTTAGGAGCCATTGGCCTACTGAGAAGTGGTGAGTGTGCACCAATGTGTCCATGAACCTGGTGGAAAGACAGAGATTTCTGAGGTAAATGTGAGAGACAGTTTTGAGTGACAGGAATGTATTAAGGTGAGAATGAAAGTGATTGGTGCTGTCTATGATGGAGAGGTGGTGATTTAGGATGGTTGGCTGAGCAAAGGTGGTGCGATGAGGAGTCCCAGAAAGTGTAAAAGCACATGTGAGAGGCTTCTTGGGTCGTTGCGGTGTCTGTGGTTCCTTCAGAGAGTTCGTCAGTTGGAGTTTGAGGTGTGGTTCAGTCTCACCGTGCCTCTGGAGAGCAGTAATCTTGGCGTGTGGTTTCATCTTTGGCCTTGAATCCTGAGAGAGTGGAAAAGAGCTCCTGTCACAGTTAATCTATTTGTACTTGCCGGATCCTTATGCGGCTCCATTGTTTGGGTGGATAAGTCCTTGTGTGCGTCTCCATTCGCTTGAATGCATGTATTAAGGTGCAGTCACTGCACTGGATCAGAGGAGTCTGATCTAGAGTGGAGCTGTGGTGTGGGAGTGTCTTGGTACACGTATAGCCCTTTTGCATAAGCATCACTCTGAGACCAACCATCCCATCAGTGGCTTGGTAACGTATTGATGATATTGCCTTTGCATTTGTCCCTATTCATCTCTTTGACTATGTTAGAACTCATTATCATTGCTATTGTTGTTGCTTTTCCTTTCTTTCTTATTGTTAAGAAATTCTTGTTTTCTATTTGACACCTTTATTATTTCATACACTGGGAAAACCAAGTTGGGCATCCTAACCAGCACTGCTGGTCGATTTGGCTAACCTCACCCTTCTGTCCCCCCCCTTTCTGGGCTGCAAGAAAGTGGGATTTAATCCCTTCTTAAATCTGGCCCTCAACAAAGGCTGCAACAGCAGAAGCTCTGACAAGCTCTCAGGAGCCTACGGGAGCACTGCCTTAAAAGGGAAGTGCTGAAGGAAAGCAAAGGCCCCAGGTGGGGTGGTCTGGCTTGACACATAAAGCTGCCTGCGAGGCTACTCCCCTGAGGCCTCTCCCCTAACAACAAAAAACCCTGTCAAAGTCAGGGTGGGTGAGAGACTGGAGGTGAGGTGGGACTGGGAAAGAGCTGGCAAGTGGGGCAGACCACAAAGCGGGACCAGGTGATGGGGTGGGTACATCCTCCACATCCCTCGGGTCCTACACCAGGTCAAAGGGTGGTGTAAGCAAACATGTTCAACAGGGAAACAGTGCAGGCCTCTAATCAAAATGGCCACTAGCTTCCATCTCCAACAAAAGGCCTGGTACCAGGTAAAATGGCCACCATCTTTTATGAACAACCTGGCTCCATAATAACCAGAGCAATGCAGACTTAACATGGCTGGAGAGCCTTCTCTTTCCTTAGCGTGATTTTTTTCAGGTATGTGGCCCCAGGTCTCGTGTCTACACTAAGCTGCCTCTTTTTATGGCCAACAACTACTGCCACCTCTAAGCCCTAGAGGACGTGTATACTTGAGGGGCACTATTGGAAGCTCTGTGCAGATCCACTACAGCAGCTCTCAGAGTACAAAGTGCTCCCTGGAAAACCATCAGCTGCTGAATGCACTTCTGCTGGTGGCTGTAGGCACTGGAGTATCTTCATACACCTTAAGCTACTATTAGGTGGTGGCAGAAGCCTTACTGCACTTGGCAGAGGAGCTATATCATTGGCATCAGGGTGGAGTGTTCTGCTGTGGGAGATGGGCTTTGAGTGTGAATTCACCCAAAATTTTGCAGGAGGGGCTTGGGTTCTATTGATAATCCTCTGTAATGTAGACAAGGCTGCAGAGAAAAACCCGTCTCATTTTCTCTTGTCACACTTGCCTAAGAATTCTCCCATCTGCAATACAATCTGGCAACCCCCTACTCACAGTCAGTAGCCTGATAGAAAACCCATTGTGTTAGTATGGAAATGTTTTTAACATTGACTATTCTTGAGGGCTCTGTCATTGTAGAGAACAGAATATCCTTGCAAGATTAAATTTTATCTTGGCTATCTTAGTTCCACATGGAAATTACAATACAGATTGAAGGTCATAAAAGGTATAAATCAATGTGGCATTCACAAAATATAGAGGTAATTCATCATACATCTAGGAAGATTGCCCTGTAGTGGTCCAATTTACCTCATCCAGTGATATTCAGGTATCAGCTATAAGGCACAATTCAGGTCTTTACAGAAAATGTTAAAAGATATTTTTTTACTTCACAGATCAGGTATGTCTTGAAATCATGACTAATACACTCCAGGTCACAACAGAAAGAGAGAATGGAGTTCATGTGTTGTATCTGCCAAAACCCATCTTGGGGATGTATATGTTATTGTGGCTCTTGGGTTAACACTGATTGCTTGCGTGTGGTATCTGAGTCGGTCAGGATTGAGTGTCACTGACCTGATCTGTATATTATAAAAGGGAAACTAGATTTTATTGCTGCAAACATTATAATCTTTTCCAGCACAAACTTTCACCCACATGACTCACCTGCTCAACTTTCTAGTCCCATAAAATTAGAGGTCAGAAAATCACAACTTGTAGATATATTTACAAATTGTTTGTGTTAGTCAGCCATTAAACTTTTCAAGTGAATACTAACTGTTTCCAAGAACTCAGGGAGGTTGATAAAAGCTCAGGTTCTTCACATTCTTTCCCCATCTTATCTTTTCCCTCAATCAAAGCCTAAGTGTGTTAATTTGGTGGTTGATATGAAATCAGATCCTAGTTTAGATGTGTTTACATCACATATAATGCTGCTACTATGTTTGGCCTTAGCTGGAAACCACGCTGGCAGCCTAAGCAGACAGCCCAAAGATTTAATGGGCCCAGAGACTAAAGTTTCCATTTACTTCCCCCCAGGTTTTTCCTCTCCTCAGCAGATAAGTAGAGGCATATAATATATATAAAAATATATACATTAATGATCTCTTCCTATATAAATACAAGACAACACGGTGCTTACTGCAGGGGTGGGCAATTATTTTGGGCAGAGGGCCGCTTACTGAGTTTCAGGAAGCCATTGAGGGCTGCATGACAGGCAGCCCAGGGAAGATTAATATTAATTTTCTAAATTTTTTAGGGGCCTCACGGGCCGGATAGAATGGCCTGGTGGGCCGCATCTGGCCCCCGGGCCGCATTTTGCCCACCCTGGCTTACTGCCATGTCTTAAAGGCTACCTTTTGCAATAGGAATCAAAATTCATGGAAGAGGTGATATCTTTTATTAGAATAACTAGATATATACGGAAATGAAAAGTTCATAATTTTACAGTAAGGAAGCCTGAAATTCTGACTTCTATAAGGAAGCATTTTACCACCTGATATATCAACACCAGGCTCCTGCCATTGTTTCAGCAAATTTACATCTTGGAGCACAGAGACACACACATACCTCATCACAAAAGAAATTTCTGCCCAAAAGAGCTTTCCATTAGGGCTGTGCGAAGCTTTGGATTGGGTTTCAGATCTGGGGCCACTTTGGATGCTTCAGCATCCAAAGCAGCATGCCCAGAGCAAAGTGCGGTCTCATTTAAGGTATCCATTCGTAGCTTCTGAAGTGCTTTGGATGCTTCAAGTGAAAGTTAGAAGAGGGAGGGGGAAGCGGGGGGGAGGGGGAGGGAAAGTGG
>NW_017729024.1:152490699-152491332 GCF_001723915.1 Gavialis gangeticus | reverse complement strand
AGCCTGGCACCAGTGCAAGTGTGCTGAAAGAGAAGTCCCCTGCTTGCTCCAAAGCCCCCTTCCCCGCAAAGCAGAGGCAGGCCACCATGGACCAGTGGAGGAAAGGTGGACAGAAAGGGGGGGCGCTTTCCCAAGCTGAGTGAGATCACCCAGAGCATTGGGAAGATACTTGCTTTGGATAGCCAGCCCTTCTCCCTAGTTGAGCAGCCAGGGTTCAGGCAGTTCACAGCACTTCTGGCCCCATTTTACAAAGTGCCTGCATGCACCACCTTTAGCAGGACGGAGGTGACCTCCCTGTATGAGGCACGCAGGGAGTACTTGAGGGAGGAGCTGCGCAAGGCAGGGCCACAGGTAGCCTTGCACTTCACCTCCAACATCTGGAGCAGCTGGGGTGGCGATCACGCCTACCTCTCCCTCACAGGGCACTGGTGCAATCAGCCAGGCCATTGGTGGGCTCTACTGCAAGCCGAGGTGCTGGATGAGTCCCACATGGCAAGGGAGATCATGGGGGCCATGAACCACATGGTGCAGGGGTGGCTCATTGGGCAGGCCGAGCTCACCTGTGGGTTCATGGTTACTGACAATGGGGCCAATATGGTGAAGGCTGTCTGTGATGCCAACTTTGTTGGCATC
>NW_017729024.1:152475229-152485699 GCF_001723915.1 Gavialis gangeticus | reverse complement strand
CAGCCTCCTAGGTAGTAGGTACAGAAACTCATGGACTCCATATACACAGTGGAATTCTGGCACACTGCGACCTGCCGGACACCTGACATCCCAGGTACCTTTGCACTTTTACCTGCGCTGCTACATCCCCCTTTCCCCTCTACCCCACACCCCAGCCTGTCCCTCATCCCCTGACGCCTCCATTTTCTTTTCATTGACTGGCTTTCTTGCCTGCATTGTGGGCCAGGCCAGCCTCTGGCTTCTTTACTATTCCTTCCATACAGGACCAATTGCAGATACTTCCTCATCCTGACAAAGGGGTTTTCAACCCTAAAGCTTCCAAAGATATATATATTTTTAAGAACTCCTTTTTTTTCATAATACAAATAGACATAAAAACACAAGATAAGCCATCACACACCATGAGTAACATCATATGTCCAACAGAACACAACATCTTTACTTCTTGCTGTCATTTTCTTTATAAAATGACAGGCTCTGTGACAATTCCATTTGGGTACCTTTGCTGCTGCTGCTGCTGGTGTTGAGCCAGCTAAGTTATTTTACCTGTTGTCACGTAAAGTGGTGGATCGGACGTGAGACTGTAGGGGAGGAGAAGGCCTCACTGGGGCACACTGCCTTATTGTGCAGAGGCCCCAGTGCTAGGAAGGGTGCAGCGCACCTTAACACACCCACAGTGTCACCCACCCACATCATGAGTTTTGCCTGTCAGCAGCTTGAGGTGTAGGGCCCCAGAAGACAGACTCCCCCAGTGAGACACACATACATAGCTGGCAGGCTTCATGGGCTGGCAGGGCCCCAGCACCCAGGCCTGCACTAGATTCCACCCCCCTGTGCCCCAAGACAGATGCAGTCACCCAAGCACCCACCCACATCATGAGTTTTGCCTGTTAGCAGCCAGAGGTGCAGGGCCCCAGAAGACAGACTCCCCCAGAAAGACACACACACAACTGGCAGGCTTTGTGGCCTCAGCAGGGGCTACCATCCCTGCAGTTTTCAGCCCACTGCACCTTAACACACACAGGGTCATTTATTTCATGTGTTTTGCCTGTCAACAGCTTAAGGTGCAGTTTCCCCGAAACCCCTGAACCTATCTTCTTGAAACTTGGCAGGCTTCATACTCTCAGCAGAGGCTACCAGCCTGGAACATTTCACTCAAATCAGAGATGAAACAAAAAAGTTATAGATATTTCATTGATCCTCCATTATACCCTATGGCCAAATCTCCGAGGTGGTTCTGAAGCTTCAGAGCCGCTTTGGCTGGATCAAAGCGGCAAACCGACCTGGAGCTCCGGATCTTGTCACTGACATCCGAAGCAGCTGGATCCAAAGCCAGATCAAATACCTGCCTACTTACACAGGCCTACTTTTCATCATCCCACTCTTCTGTGAAATATGAAACATCATAACCTGAAGGAAATGTGCTTCTACATCTTGCTGGCCATTAGACAACTTTGAGGTAAAAAGACTTTTTCAACCTTTCTTTGTGTCTAATCTAGGGTTACCATATTTTCAGTACCAAAAAAGAGGACACCTGTGGGCAGGAGAGGGGGAAGGGTGGGGCAGAGGAGAGGGGGGGTTATATGATGAGGGGGAGTGATATGTCTGTGCCCTGCCTCTGCCCCTCACTCTCAAGCCTCTGCCAACCCACCCTGCCCCCCAGTCCTGCTGTCCACTCAGCGCACACAGACGTGCATGCACACACACAAACAATCTGCGTCTCTTACCTGGGAGTTTGCCAGAGCCCGTGCACAGACTACGTGACCCCTGACAGCCAGTCACCTTGCTTGCTGCTCCCAGCCCCAAGCATCCACCCCAGGAAAGTAGAGACAGAGCAAAAACCCAGACATTTGCTCGCATTTCAAAAACCTGCCCAGACAGAAGGACAGTGGCCCAAAAAAGAGGACATGTCTGGGAAAACATGAACGTATGGTAACCCTACCTACCCTGGACAAAATGAACTATTCCAAATGGGAGATTTTACCATCTGTAAATGGGAGGTTTATATTTCTCCTGTGAAATATGAATTTTCATTTCTACCTAGGAGAACTTTTACAATCTCTGTTCTCTCTTATGCCTGATGAAGGGTGTGTGTGTCTAAAAACTTGCAAATAAATAAAACATTTGTTTGCAAATATCTAGTTTGTAGGCCTGTGTGAACAGGGAAGTATTTGATTCAGATTCGGACGGTTCAGAGGACAGCGATTCGATTTGGATCACTGTCCTGAATCAATTTAGCCGAATTGGCTTCGGAAGATTCAGCGCTGATTTGGTGATTTGGATCAGCAATGCAGGCACGGCTTGCTCCAGGTGGTAGCAAGGCATAGCTCCTGCTTCTAGTGCTGCTGCGCCCACATCAGCACTGGAAGCGCGGGCTCTGCCCTGCTGTTACTTGCCAAGGGGCATGGGATGTGGGCGCAGCAGTGCTGGTAGTGGGGGCTCTGCCCTGCTGTTGCTTGCCTCCTTCCACCTGGAGTGAGCGATGCCCTACCTGCCCCCCTCCCCTCCGTGCCAGCTGGGCAAGTGGCAGCAGGGAAGAGCCTATGTTCCGAGTGCTAACATGTCCCACTGCCCCGGCTGGGCAGCTTGTCCCAGCCCCAGCTCCAGCCCCAATTTCCCCCAACAGACTTACCAGCTGGAGGCAGTTGTCAGGTGCCTGTTTAGTCTATGGCCAAATCTCCGAAGTGGACAAAGTTTTTCTGAATCTATTTGAAGCTCCAAATAAATTTGGAGCTTTTAATTCATCTGTTGATTTGATTCAGATTCGGAGGTTCGGTCCCCAAATTGGGCCGAATCTCCTCTGAATTGAATCAGCTACTGAAGCTCCACACAGCCTTACTAGTTGGTCTAATAGTTGGCCTCTGCAATGTGTTTTGATTCCTTTTGCCTCTAGACCAATGCAGTTAAGCCTGGATACCTAACACATTTTGCAATAGTGTTTTGGACCAATACTGCAATATTTTTAATTGTGGCATTCCCTAAAATCATCTCTTCTCAGTTAAGATTTCTTTCTCGGAAACTACTCATGGTAATCTCTTAACAGAATTTTATACATTAAATTAATGGTGGTAATTTAAAACTCTACTTATATATTATTCTCTCCTTTTCCCATTGATTAATCCTGCTACATAATGTCCCAGTGATCATCTGTCTGAGATGAGTGAAGCATATGTAATAGGAAGTTTGTGTTACTCAGGGTTCATATGAAATTAAGAAACTATACAGTCTGATGTGTGAACATATTGCTATGCACATGCTTTCTTGTGTGAGTGAGTTGACATAGGGACCATTGTGTACTTTAGTGCTGTACTTTATATAAAGGAACAATTTGGTAAAGAAGCTAGGAAAGACCAATTTAAAGAACACCTAAAAATAACATTTTGCCAATTTTTAGGGGTTTTTGTTTTTTTTGTTTTTTGGTAAAAGGATTCCACTATTTCAAGTCTCAGAAAACATTGCTGTTTTCTACCAATTTCAGTGATGCTATTGTGCCTAGAAATAAAAATGGTCCCTGCATTTTGGAGTAATATTCATAGGTTTCAGATGATTGAATCTTTCTTCTTATTTCCAAACAAGGTGCTGAGTCCGATTTCAGCCAGATGCCACATTATAAGCACTTTAGATTAAGATGACTTGCAACTGCGGTTGGCAATAATGGTATACATTATAAATAAAATAACTGTGATTTAGGCTTTATCTGTTTAAAATGATCATTGTGTCATTCATGACTAGCTCATTATTAGTTAATTTTCCATGAATGCTAAGACAGAAATCTTTTCAACTGGAGTACTATTAAAAACAAAGTGAATTGCACTGCAAACATTAGAATCAGCTGACATGCAGCTAATCGGTACTACCTCTTCTTATTTTGAGGAACAAGAGGGTTTTATTTGGAATTATTTAAATATTCTGACCTTACTTACAGGAGACTGACTTCCCTGCTTTACAGCTCTTGCAATCCTATTGACTTAGCTTTGGCACTGTCTTCCACTCCATATATATCCCATTATACAGGCCATACAAATGAAAACTTTAGAATTAACAGACCTCCCACACCCCCCAGAAACTGCAGTGAATGGCTCCTTTATGTCTATTGTCTGTAGACTACTAAGGTCTCAGCACACAAACTTTGCCAATTCACCAGTTGAGTAGAAGGCTCTGTTAAGGTAGTCTGAAGGTACTTGTGGTAAGCCACTCTGTGTGCCTTACCATAAGTACCAGAGTGCAGCAAGGATTCACAAGTGCTTGATTCAGGACTATAGTCTTCTATCTAGTAATACCTAACTCCAAGAGTAACTTCATTTAAATCACTAAAACAGGGTCATAACTCTGTGAAATAAGGTACTGCTCCTCATGGGTAAAGCTGAATGGAACCCAGCCTTTAATGACTTGCATGTTATAACAGGAGAAGAGAACACAAGAAACTTCAGTATTGAAAGCCAGAGAGACAGTATTAGGGGTAGCCATAAGAACTCCAGAAACTGCTTTTAAGCACTCTGCAGTGGAACAGCTTTGGGAAAGGACAGATGAGAACATCAGCAGGCAAGGCCCAGAGGCAGAGCAGTCCCTTGGCAGGGGTGAATTGGGGCAACTGCCCTAGGCCGCATGCTTTGGGTGGTCCCTCAGACAGTGTCAAAGGTGCCACCACTCTGCATGGCTGCCGTGCACTGCCGGCTTCGCACTCCGGCTGCTTGCCCCCCTCCACCGCTCCATGCTCTGGCCGCTCGCCTCCCTGATCCCCCTACCCCGCCTTGCACAGACCCCACACAAGCTGATATGCCCTGGGCCCCACACACCCCTAGAGGCAGCCCTGCCCAGAGGACCCAGCAGTCTAGAGATCAGGAAGTACAGGGCCCCAGGGATGGGGGCACTTAAGACCATTGCACCAAGAAAGAAGAGAAGAGTGGTGGTGATTGGTGAGTCCCTTCTGCAGGGGACAAAAGGTCGAATTTCTTGTCCAGATTTAGAGTTTGTGGAGGTATGCTGTCTGCCTAGAGTCCATATTTGAGCATCAAAGAAATATTGCCAGAGCTCATCCATCCCTCAAGACCACTACCCTTTCCTGCTTGTCCACATAAGCACTGATGATACTATCAGGAATGACACTGAGCAGATCAGAGGAGACTGAGGCTTTTGGCAGGAGGATTAAGGAATCTGAAGCAAAAATGGTGTCCTCAGTAGTGCTCCCTGTGAGAGGTAAGAGCCCTAACAGGGACCATTGTATCATGGAAGTATGTGCATGGCTGAGACAGTAGTGTCAACACGAGGGCTTTGGATTCTTTGACAGTGGGCATATTTTATGGGGAGGAGAACTGCTATCAAGAGTCGGAATCCATCTGACTAGAACAAGAGAGTACCTTTGGGAGTTGTTTGACTAACTTAGTAAGGAAAGCTTTAAATTAGGTTCCCACAGGGGATGGTAAACAAAACCCTCCAACAACAGAGCAAACAATCCAGAGGGGAAAGTTTCAGAAGCAATAGTTCAATTGTGGGAAATGGCCAGAAAGTCACAGGACAGTAACAAGTGGTGCAAAAGGGAAATGAGTAAGTCAAAATGCAAAATATGTCTGATATACTGCTTGTATTTGTATATGTATGGGGAACAAACAAGATGAGCTGGAAGTCACAAACTATAAAAGGAACTATGATCTGATTAGTATCAGAGAGACGTGGTGGGACAGCTTTTATGACTGGAATAACAACATTGAGGGCAACAGTCTGTTTTGGGTGGAGAAGGTTGGGAAAAAAGGTGGTGGCATTGCCTTGTACTTAAAAAAAAGTGTGTGCTTTTTCCCTGGTTCAGGAGAAAGAAGGTAGCAGATCAGAATGTAGTTGGGTGAAGATTAAAGGTAAAAGATACAGCACTAATGTAATAGTAGGGATTTATTATATACCACTGGGTCAGGAAGAAGAGATGGATGAGACTCTCTTGAAGGAGGTGACAAAATTATTCAAAAGTTATGATGTGGTATTGATGGGAGGTTTCAAATTTTCAGATATCTTGTCAAAGAATATACAGCTAAACGTAAAATGTCAACCAAGTTCCTAGTTCATGTAGAGGACAAACTTCTGTTCCAGAAAGTTGAGTATAAAACTAGGGGATCTTGAATCTTGTATTGACCAACAGGGAAGAACTAGTGGAGGATGTGAAGGTGGTGGGAAACTTGGGAGGAAGTGATCACAATATGATAGAATTTAGGGTCCTGACACTGGGAAAGCATGAGGGCAGCAAAATTAAAACACTGGATTTCAAAAAGCCAGATTTCAACTGATTTAAAGATATGGTAGGCACGGTGCCATGGGAAGATAAACTGAAGGATAAAGGCACTTGGGAGGGCTAGGGGCTTCTAAAAAGCACAATACTGGGAGACCAACAAGAAGCCGTTGTCATACAATTGAAGCTTAAGAAGAATGGAAGAGACCAGTGTGGTTGCAGAAGGAACTTCTAGGATGCCTCAAAAGTAAAAGGAAAGCATCCAGGCAAAAAAAAGAAAAAAGAAAGAAAAGAACTTCACTTGTTGCGGCAAGAGGCAAGTTAAGGTCATGAAGAAGAGGTTTTACAACTATGTTGGCCAGAAAAGAAAGACCATGGAAACTGTGGATTCACTACAGTGAGGGTAAATTCTTACTGGAAGATGCAAAGAAGGTGGAGCTGCTCAATAACTACTTTGCCACAATGCTCACAAAAAAAAGGCTGCATTGAGAGGGATAACGAGCATTATTTGGGTAAGGAAGGGGACAAGCTGAGGGATGAGATATCAAAAGAAGCAGTCGGAGAGCTTTTGATGTGTCTGAATGAATTCTAGTTAGCAGGGCCTGATGAACTTTATCCCAGGTTACTGAAGGAGCTGGCAGAAGAGATCTTGGAGGCCTTGCCAATAATATTTGTGAAGTAGTGGGAGACGGGTGAGGTGGCAGAGGATTAGAAAAGGGCCAACTTATTGCCCCTTTTAAAAAAAAAGGCAAAAAGGGGACGTGGGAACTGTAGATGGGTTATTCTCCTCTTAGTACCCAGGAAGTTACTGGAGCATATCATAAGGAAGTCTATTTGCAAGCAGCTGGAGAAGGAAAAGTTGATTACAAGCATCCAGCATGGATTTTCTATGAACAAATAATCCCACACCGAGGGCCTAGTTTTGGTATGGCTCTTCCCCTCTGTAGTGAAGCACATGCAGTTGCTTACACTGGTCAGACAGTTCCAGAATAGTGTGAACTCCTTGAACTGATGTGGTCATTTGCTTACTTTCAGGGTATGACTGTGGACAGTGCTTGAGTGGTTTAGGCAGGAAGAATGCATCCTCCTGCTGAGGTAAAACTTGAGGGGAATAGCGAGTGAAAAGTAGGATGCTGCGTGCAATACAGTGGTGTGGCGTGCAATGGAATGGTAGTGTGTGCACAGGCACGTGATGGGTCAGTGTGAGGACTATCAGCACATAAAAGCCCACCGGCAAGAAGGTTTCTTGTTCCTTGGGCACGTGCTGCTGAGGAGAGCCGTGAGTTCTTCACATTCCTGTGTGAGCAAGTAAATCGGTCTGGAACCAGTTGGCCCTTGGATCCCAGGAACTGGACTCTAAGTTTTTGTGGGTTCTCTTGGAGGTTGCTTCTCCTCCTTGTCCCTCTTCTCCTGAGAGACAGGGTGAGTCTGAGAGGAGTTTGTGCTTGAGTTGAGTTGGGATGAGGGAGTGAGCCTGGTGGATTGAGTGAATACCTAGCACGTGGGATCCTTTGATGCCTGGAAGGTCCTGAGAGCTCTGGCAGCTAAAGGCTCTTTGGCATCTGTGGACTGGGTTCCCAGACAGAGCCAATATCCTGCACGCAGTAAGGGTGGAAGCAGTCAAGGTTGGCACTCTCCGTAGTCCAGCAGTGAGTGGCTCTTGGAGATCTGAAGCATTCACACCGGGGAGCTGGGGGCTGGCTGAAGGTGAGAGTGGTGAGGTGAGGTGAAAATTTGGGGGGTGAGTGCCTGAGAAGCTGAGATGCTTGAAGGTGCAGGTATGTGTTTGTGAAGGGTTTGTGTGAGGACTGAGTGTCTGTTCCCATAGGTGAAGCTAGAGGGCAGTGTGCCTTCCTCCCTTGGAGACAGCCTGAGAGACCGGGATTGGGAGCTGGAGGTTGTGGGAGGCTGATAGCTCATCCTGAGTGTAGCCAGAACAACGTTGTTTGCAGTGGTGGTTGTTGCTGGTATTGTTACTTTGCTTGTTGTCCCTCTTAATCAATATCTCTTTCCCCCAGTAGTGTGTGGAAGTGGGTCTTTTTGTTTAGGGATTCAGCCAACTATTATAGGGTCTGATGGCCTGTGCCCATGCCTGCCCTAACTATACATTTTATTTGTATTTTCAGTCAACAGATCAGTAATCAAGGCAGGATCCAATTTGCATACTGAGTGAGCTGCTAAACAACATGACCTTCTTATAAACAAATCGGAGAAATGTTGTCTAGACAACACTATTATAAAGTGCATAGACAGATGACTTGATAGATGCAAGCAAAGGGTAATTATAAATGGATCCATGTCAGAATGGAAGGAAGTTTTGCTTCTGGGCTTTGCTAGTTGCTCCATGGGACTAGGAAGGAAGTTTTTGTCCCCTCCTGTTGCTTCATGTGCCAGAGCTGCAGCTGCTTTTTTTTGTCCCTCCTCCTCCCTCCTTCAGAAGTATTGGGTGTTGGCTGCAGCCAAGGTTAGGGATTCTGACTGGGGTGTTCCAGTGCTTCTGCTGGGGTTAAAACCTGGAGGTTACTAGCTAGAGGGCCTTGACCCTCTGCTTGGGGCCAGACTGATTGATATGTTTGGGGTCAGGAAGGAATTTTACAGCATAGTCAGATTGGTACAGACTGTGAGAGTTTTTGCCTTCATCTGTAGTGGGGGTATAGCTGTTTTCCTTGCATCCCTTAAGCATATGTTCACAGTCCTTGCAGCAGGAGCACATCCGTAAACCAAGGGGACAATGGTGGCCAGCGGCAGCTTAGGCTGCTATGCATTGTGGTTGTATGGTAGTTTGCCCATGTAGTTTTGGTAACAGGGGATGATCCTGAGCAGACAGGAGGTTGGGCTAGATGACCTCTGGAGGTCCCTTCTGGAGGTTCTACTTTGCTATGATTCTGTGATACAGTGGCTGTGTCTACATAAGACACTGGCTGTGCAGTAGCCCCAGACTGCTATGCAGTAGCATTGCACAGCAGAAACCATAATGTGATGCTACTGCACAGTAATCTCAGGCTACTGCATAGTCAGTGTCACAAAACAACTGTTTGTCAATGCTAGTGTAACATAGGTAACTGTGCAGTCACTTAGTACTCGTTTATACAAGTACTAAAACGACTGCTCAGTCAGCATCTTGTGTAGACACAGCCAGTGTTAGTGTATAGACTTAGATTTTGACTAGCAAACAAAAATCCACTGAAGTATCCTGTAGGAGGTACTGTAGGTCACAGGACTATGGTTTCAGTCTGGATCCAAGTCTTTTTCTCCTAATTAATTAAAAAAGAAACAAGTGCATTTAATAAATTCTGCCCTCCATGTGCACCATAACATCCTTTTCTGATTGGGATGGGTAGATAGTGATGTTCCATTGTGGGCAGATGGGCTTTAGTCCAGATCTGATTCACAGACAGAGGCAATTAGAAGTTTGTTTGTAGCTGCACCTGATTAAGGAGAAGTAACTGTCAGGCAAAGCACAAGGTTTTATGGTGAAAAAGTGGAGGGTCCCCACTGAAAAAGGTTTGTTAGAAGCTGTGGAAAATTTAGAGAAGAATCTGAGATGATAAACAAGGGAAAACACAAGAAATTGAACTATAAATTAAAAAGAGGACTTTTTCAATTACATGATGTGGAAGGGTTTATAGGGTCCAGAGTAGCTGAAATTAAAATAAATAAATAAATAAAGACACTGAATCTAGAAGCAGTTAGCTGTGTTAGTCTGAAATCAAGCAGATGATGTAGTGAGCTTATGCTTGTCTGAACCAGTTAGTCTCTAAGGTGCCACCCTGTCTTTATACCTGACACTGGGTATGTCTATATGTGCAATTAATGCATAGAAAAATTACTGCACACTAAGCTTTCTATGAGAGCATGAGTACAGTTCAGGGCAGGGACATTGAGATCAGGCCTGGGCTTTGGGGAGTGGGGGAGCAAATCTTTCCCAGCCCCCAGCCCCCTGCCCCAGTCATCCAGTGAAGCAGCTAGCAGCAAGCCCCTGGGTGGGCAGGGATTCCCTGCTCAGCCAGGAGCTGTTCTGCCAGTGAGGCAGCTAGCAGTGAGCCCCCAGCTGGACAGGGATTCCCACTCAGCTAGGGTGGCAAGGAGCTGTCCCTCCAGTGGGGCAGCTAGCAGCTGTCAGCACTGATGGGACAGCTGCCGCCAAGCCCTTGGCAGAGTGGGAAAGGAAGAGTTCCCCAGTCCTGGTGCTGCTCAGTTCCCAGCTCCTGTGGGGAGCTGGGAGTCCCATAGCACCAGGGTGGGGGGGGGGGGGA
>NW_017729024.1:152460402-152475219 GCF_001723915.1 Gavialis gangeticus | reverse complement strand
GGGGGGGGAAGTAGATTAGTCTACTGCACAGTAAAGTGATCCACTTAGTATCAAAGCTTCAAGCTTGATCCATTATTTATATATTAGTACTAATATATAGAGAGGCTGCTAAGAGAAGGGTATTTTTTTCTTGGTCCCAGCCATAAGCACGGGTCAGGAGTATAATAGGTAATAGCTCTGTCCTTTGACAATCAGGGGTCAGTATTCAGGACACTATACATGACAAATCTGTATACATACGATATCAAAATAGTAGTGTTTTTAGTTTCTTAATTTTCTTTTATTCTTTTAGTATTTTTTTCTCTACTCCAGTGTTGTCCACTTTATATGACTTCTGCTACTATCTAGTAGTATATTGATATTTGGAGATCATTTCCTGTGTATTGCTGCTACTAGCACTCAACTACGCTACTTCACAAACCAGTTTATACTTGCAGCTTGCAGAGCTGTAGTCCACTCCTTAAAACTAGGTTACACTGGTGGTGTGGGTGTGAAAGAAATAGAATATCAGATGCCTTTAAACAAAGGAAATTTGTAGCAAAAAGCAGAACCCAATTGCTCAGATGAAAGCTTTTGACCCAAAGCTCTTCGAACAGGCAGTTTCCAAAGAACAGGTCCTCCATCTCTGCTACAGCTAGTTCCAGGACTAAAAGATACAGTGAAACATTTTAAAATCAATACGGTACCAACAAAAAATATGAAGTGGAAAGAACATTGTGCTAAATTCTTCCATTTATGAATTCCCCCAAGTCTCACACATTTATTTTATGCCATTTTCAAATTACCGCTGATTTTTCTGTAGAGGGAATGAAGCCAGTGCATTTTTATCATGTCTATTCTCTGGCTTTAGTCAATCAATAATTTCCAAGCCAGGGAATGTATGTTCCTCTTTCTTGTCTATGTAACCATACTTTGCTTTATCATCTACTCAGTGCATTGTATGTTACGTACTACAATACGTACTACACGTTACATACTAAAATATACAAAGGAATTTTGTAGGATTTCATCTTCCTATAAGAATTTGAAAATAAGTCATCAACCCTAATATTTGACATCTCTAGACTTTTAAGTTTCCTTAATTACTTGTGTTTTTTTGCTTCAAAAACCCTCCTAGCTTTTGCACTGATGCTTTATGCAGTATCCCTCATGTGTATAATGATTCCAACCCCTTTTTCCTAACTCTGTTTCAGACAGCATTTATTTTGTTTGGGAAGTAAAATAATTCTAAAGAAAGGAACAATAGCTGTAAAGCAGAGGGAAAGAAAATACATAGACAGTGGCACAGAGCTAGAACTGCAAAGTGAAGGTGCTGGAAAGAAGTAGTTTTGATAAGAAAAATAAATTAGACATTGCTTTAAATCCAGCAGATTAGAAATTTCAATAAAGCTTTGTGAGAAAGTAAGAGGATACATGAAAATAGGAAAACTAAGAGAAACTCCTTCCATTCTGAGATAAAACCACTGGGGCTGAAATGAAGGATCTGCAGTCCATAGGATAAATATTGGGCAAAAATCTCATGACTTACTCTCTTCCTGCTGAGAACCAAATCCTACAAGCCTTTATTTGGTGGTGTGGGTGCTAAGGCACACAGTTAACAGCCCAGAGGTTGCAAGGTCAAGACCATAGCAGAAGTGCTCATGGTATAGCCCTGTCACATTTGAATGAATCTGCAAATTCTGTTAAATACCTTGTCACAAGAACATGAAAAAGAAGGAGGGATTCCTACCAAAATAATCATTCCCATTGCATTTAGTGGGACTAGTCAGGTGAGTAAGGGCTTTCAAGATCAGGCCTCATAAATGGAGCTATATGAAATATTTCTTTATGGAATGGCAGTTAAAAATATGCAAGCTGTGGTGAACTCAAGGAAGTGCACACTTGCTTTTCATTTGTTTCTCATGATGTCAGTAGCAATATCTCTACTGACTTCTATGGGCATGGAATTGGGCCATAATGAGAAAAGAAACTTATCAACAAGAATAGAGAAGCTATAGCCTTAAGTCCTTTTGGATAGATTCTGCTTTATCTTTGATAGATTTTAGGTCCCTGATTTTGTTGGGATATTCTGGAACTATGGCTACAGAACTGCAGAGATGGGCTTTATGGGCATTCGTACACGTGCTCTGGGAGTGGGGGGGAAAGGGGTCAGGGTGCTTTAATTAGAGCAGCTCTGAGAGCCACTCTAAGTAAACTGCCCAGAGTATCACATATATCAGTGTCCCTGTGCTAAAAAATGGCAGTGGGCATGCTTTAACTATAGCTCATCAAATGAGCTTTAGTTAAAGTGCCCCTGCTGCCATTTTTTAGCATGGGGATGCTGCTGATACATGGGATGCTGAAGTCTGCTGGAGTGCGGTAATTACCATGCTCCAGCAGACCTGATTAATCGAATCTGCTCTGATATACTGTAATTACAGAAAATCATAGCAGCCTCTCTGTACGTGTCTAGGCACCCAAAGTGCCTGGATAACAGAGTTAAAATCAAGGTCCTAGACATGAATCTATTTTAGTGCTTCCCTCTTAAGAAAAGTTAACAGTGGGTGCATTTATGTATACTATTAATTGGCAACAGGCTTACTGCACAGTAAAATACTGCACTGTAAGTCTTGCCAGGAGTGAATCTACTGCTGGGCAGTGGAGCATGGGGCTCACCAGCCGTTTCCCTATTCGTCACAGAGCTGGTTGCTCTCCATTCAGTCCCCTTGCAGTGGGGAGCTACTCCAGGGAACAGGTGAGGGCCAGCATCTAAACAAATGTTATTGCACAGTAGGGCTATGTGAAATTTCAGCAGCCGTTTTGTTTTGGAGGTGTTTCGGTGCCTAAAACACCGAATCGAAAACTAAACAGAAGGCTCTGCAACCAAACCAAACCATCTGAAACATTTCAGAGTTGGGCTTGCAGGGAAGCAGAAACTGAGAAGAGGGAGGGGGAAGAGGGGTGGAGGAAATGCTCTAATATTGACATCTGTAGCTGGCCAGTGTCTGTGATCTGTTTCTGAGGTTGCTTCCAATCCCAGTGTTCTGGGGGAGGGATGGCAGCCTGCTGTCATCCCGTGTGCAGATCCGGGTGCCCGTGCCCCGGGAGGAGTCTGGCACAGCCCTGCAGCCCTCCCAAGGGGTGTGGGCCCCCAGAACCGTGTGTGGGATGACAGCATGCTACTGCTGTCAGCTAGGGCTAGCACCAGCATCCGAGCCTGCTTGGCGCAGCCTGCATTGAGCATAGCTGGAGGAGCCATGGGAGAAGCCCCCATGGCTTCCCTGCCCAGCCCCAGCCCCAGCCTCCTGGCACTTTAAAAAAAAAAGCGTCCCGCACTCACTGGCTGTAGCAGTGGTGATCAGGGCCTCTGAGGGCTCATGGCAGCACCCCCCCGCGCAGTGGGGAGCAGCAGAGATTGCCCCCCCCATCTGACACCCACGCATCAGCTGTCACAATGCACAGGTGCAGCGCGGCTTGGCAGAGTGCTGTGCGCGGTCTGGGAGCTGGGGCTGCTGGGACTGAGCAGTGCCAGGCTCTGGCTGACTACTGGAGCCACCCCAGCTCTTAGACAGCGTGCAGTGCCCTGCTGAGCTGTGCTGTACCTGTGAGATGCGACAGCTGCTGTGCAGGTGTCAGCTGGGGAGGGGTGGTGATCCCCGCTGCCCCTGGCTGCCATGAGCCCTCAGAGGCCCTGATTACCACTGCTACAACCAGTGAGTGTGGGGCTTTTTTTTTTTTTTTTAAAGTGCTGGGAGGCTGGGGCCCAAGCAGGGCAACCATGGGGGCTTCTCCTGCAGCTCCCTCTGCCTGGAGAGAGGCAGGCAGAGCTGGAGGAGCTGCGGGAGACCCTGTGGCTGCCCGGCTGTGCCTGCCTCTCCCTGGCCAATCTGAAGCAGTGTCGAAACTCCAAAATGAATCACTGTCCCTCTGAAACGGCTGAATCCAAAACCAAAATGAAACATAGTCATTTTGCACAGCTCTACTTCACGGTAGACTACACATTTACTGTGCAGTAATTTAGACAGTGAAGCTTTCCAGTGCAGTAGATTATTCTACTGCACAGTAAAGCATTTTGTGTAGACACACCCAGTGTGACTTTCCTAGTACCCTTAACAGTCTAATGCAATTATATATTCTCAGCAATTTAAGAGGAATAGAATGCATGGGGTGTGGGATTGATTATACGCCAATCCCAGCATGTCTCTCATGCTGGGAACCAAACTGCAAATTACATATCATGCAGACCTGAAGGGTTAGAAGAAAGGACAAAGAGATTACAGTTTAAGTTCTTGAGCCTGAGAAGTACTGAGTTCTTACCCTACAACTGCTACTGAAAACTACAGTGCCAACAAGTTCACAGGCTTCTTGGCCAAAACCAGGTTTGCTTCTTAACTTTCATACAGCTCCAAGAAGTGAAGTTGAGCAACAAGCATAATGAATGGAATCGAAAGTATGCTAAACCTCATAAGGCTACCAGTTAAAACTCCAGTCCAGGTTGACAGTGATCTAAAACTGTTGCCTTCTATGTGAAATGAGTTTGGTCTCGGTCCAGGAAACACCGTTACAGCTGGCACTCATTGGCTATCTTCACTGAGATGCCAAGATGGGGATTAGATTAGTTTTTCATCCCTGATGTTTGGTCTCTGAGTCTGAGCTAAGGAGGTTGGCTGGGTAATGTATGGGATCCAATAACGATGTTGCTTGTATTGAGCTTGTTTTCTTGAGAGAGATTTCAGCCTGTAAGCCAATACCGCTCATATATTTTAGAGGATTTTTGAAACATGAATTTTATCTTAATAGCTTTATTGTACAATCATGTCCTTTTTGTCCTTTACAAACTTAACGCATTTCTCTCTCTGCTGGAATGATTTTATTCACCACTGAAATGGTGCCTCTGCCAAAAGAAGCCATGGCCATGGCTTAAAAGTGCACAGTCTATTTAGAAGTGGATTAGTAGAAGTGAAGAATGTTAATATATTATCACAGCATTCTTAGCTAGAATGTGGTTAACTGACTTGGAATTTTCCCAGGAAATTGGAGTTCACAGTCATCACCCATGCATATAAAAACTACCAGGAGATATAATGGCTGCATGTCAAGACCTTGCCTTTTGATTTTATAAGTCTCTGAAGTGTTGGTTCCTCCAGCAGCACAGTGCCACTAAACTATTTAAATATAGGTCTGAAATAAAAGCTCAGATCCATGTCCCTTTGGAATTTTGCATTGATTGTAGGCTTGGGTTTGAACTCTACACCTGGCTCTTCTAATGGGGCCAATCCAGAAGTTCAGATCTCGACTGCCTCAAACTCTGGAGGTCAGGGTGAGACCTGGATCCAATTTTTCTGTCCCCACCCATGCTTAGTTACTGGCTCAGTACAGATTCAAAGGGAATGCCACATGTTAAGGCATCTAGGTATTTCTGGGAGGTCCCCCGCCGCCTTACCTTATTTTCCACTTAGTATTAAATTACTACAAAAAGAAGTGGGCACCAAAATTACAATTTTAACTTTGCTCCCTCCACAGTAATAGGCCATGTGCTGTATGCATGCCCAGGAAATATCAGTGGACTAAGTTTTCTCCCTCTGTTCAGTTATCCTTATGTTACAGTAAACTAGTGGGTGTCATGCCAAATGCATCCTGGGACTCTTTCATGTTCATTATTAGATAATGATCAATTCAGCTCCCCTCACTGTTTCCAAAAGTGTTCTCCCAGGAACACTGATGTGAAGCACTGAAAAAATAGGTCTGTTTCTCTCTTTTATTATTTCACATATGTAATTATGAAAAACAAGTTAGCAAATAAGAGTCTGATTCTATTTTGCACACATCAGAACATCTGTAATATGAACAACATTTTTGGATAACCTGGTTGGATTTTATACAAAGCTTTAAACAAGAGGTAATGGTTCAATGTTTAATAATCAGTCAAGCATCAGGATAATTGCTGCTTATTTACTGTATAAGCCTTAAGCTCAGATGGATTTGGCTCGGGCTTCTAGAACCATCTCATTTTCTCTGAATGTGTTCAGTGGCCTAATGCAGGTATCAGCACAGCCACTGCCATACTAATGTTACCTCATTGTCTCAGTTTTGTAGTCCTGACAGTAAAGCAATATCTAGCTTGTGTTGGGCATGATAAAAATAATTTCTTAAAACCCACTTCCAGTTTTCCAGCAATTTTGATTTTTGGCCAGTTTGAAATGTTAGGAATATGTAATTGGGAACGAGTGGTTAAGATTATAGGATGATTGTGCTTTCAGTGCAGCAGTGTATTCAGTGAATTAGCCTCAATGTTTACTTCCCAGGCAAACAAGAGACTTGCAAAGTTAAACCTACAAAGCTTTAAAGTGAATTGTACCATTTGTATAACTCTCTGAGGAGGAAAATGTTTTTGCAAGCTTCTTGGCATGACTTTCTTTGAAATTGTTAGAGCCTTTTATTTACCAAACAGTGCACATTGTTAAAAGTAAAACTTCCTCTGTGCTCTAAATTTTGGCCCAGTTAATCTTTCAGGAGTGTTGAAAACAGGGCTTTAATTAGCAATTTTATCAGTTAACCCAGTCACTCATCCCTGGTGCTTATCTGATACTGTGTCCGTGCAGGCACTTAGGGACATCAGAAAAAGGCCGACTTGTCAGCAGGGCAGTTGAGAGGACTTCTGTGGGAGGGGAAAAAAGAGACCTCAGAAATGGTTGGCATTAAATGGAATTTGATACAAATCCAGAAGGAATTATCTCTCCAAAGTAACCTAGAATAGGAGTGGGTTTCTCTCGTATTCCTCCCTGATCTCCTGTGGTATGTCACCCAATGTAATAAAGAAGAAGTCAGTGGTCCTTTACAGTGTGGAAGAAGGGCTTGGGATGAGTAAAGCCCTTACCTAGTCTGGTGCTGACTGAGTTGAATATAAATTCTGATATTTGTCTTCACAAGAAGGGCTGGGTCAAGCCAATGTAGGTCTCCCTTCCAAAGGATTAATGAACTTTTCCTGTTTTCAATGCCCAAGTTTTCATAGGAAGTCTTCTCTTCCTGTTTGACCTTGGCCATCCATTTGAGACAAGAAGAGGCTAGATGTGCAATAGAGTATTCATTTGTGTGCTTACACATGGAGATGGGTGGAGGCATCCTGCTAAATATTTGTAGTAGGGAAACTTGCACTGACCTGTCTCAGCCAGGCCTGGGATTAAGAGAAGAGACATCTAGATTCCATAGGGCATGCCTGCTGTCAGAGCTCTGCCATCACACAGCTCTCAGTCACTAGCTATAATCACCAGGCTAGAAATGTCAACTTTTGCCTGGTGGACTGCGTCACCAGTCATCCAGAGTCTCATCCTGTGGCTGCAGCTCCAGAAGCACTGTTTGGCTTAGTCCATTGCCCAGTTATATGTAAAAACTGAGGGGACCATGTGAAAAAGAAATTATGACAGTTGTTTTGGTTTACATTGCTAAGAGAAAACAAATGTGCAAATAGTAATTACAGTGAAGGGAATGAAAGCTATTTCACAAATGTATTGGTAAGAACTGGCTTTTTGTAATGCTATTCACCTTGCTTCACTTGCAATGCTAAAGAGGTCTGTAACTTTTTCTGGGTTCAATTTATTCATCCACGCTGTGTCATTTGCAGTTGAGAGTTCTTGCTCACTTCATTTTTTCAGAAAAAAAAATCTGTACAGTGCACGTAGTCCTGAAACTGTATTGTCAGCTAAAATCTTGTCCATCCAAGGAGGCCTGATATTAAAAACATGCATTGCTTCACTATCTTGGGATGAACCCATTAGCATGCAGTTTAAGGGTAAGAGTAAGTTGGAGAGAGAAATCTCTTTGAGAGGATGGAGTAACTACCTGGTGCCAAGAAGATATTTTATGCTTGCTCAAGCAGTTCTGATGAGTTGATAGCTGAAATGTTTATGCTTTTCTTCACATAGATAACATACTTAAGATGTCTCTTTTAAACAACAGATAATCTAAGTGGTGCATTTAGTTTGTGATGTAACTAGGGCTGGTGTTCTAGGGCCTGCTCCTGTTTGTGACTTTAACTGGGATCGGCAAAGGAGCTTACCAGTGTGAGGCACCAAGATTGTTTGGAAAGCTAAGCATTCAGTGCCAGAGGGTTGGGCTCTTAAAACAAACTGAGAGAAGGGAAAGAAGACAGTCCTGGCTGGATAGCTTGTATTACCAGTTGTAATGCAGACTGTAATACAAATCATTGTACCTGGCTTTTACTCACTATAAAGGTAACATACTAAAAAGCTAATAGACCACTGCATATTTAGAATGCTGGGGTCTTATTTCTATTTGTTGAGATGCACACCATTTCTTTAAAGCCATTTCCAATTGGTAGTTTGAGTTGACATAAGAATTTATCTCCCAAGCACGAGGTTAGCATGAGTGTTAAGCCCCTCTCAGATCTAATTTCTTACCAGAAGGTCAGTCACTGCTCTTAGATGACCAGAAAGCCCAGCATTAGCCATAGACAGTTAATAGCACTTTTATTGCTTCTCTCATGCTGCTTCCACTGGGGTGCTTCTAGCAACCCATGCTCTGTCAGGATGGTTACAGGTCATTAATCTCAGGTCAGGGTAGGTCTAAGACAGTCACCTGTGACAGTTCTGACTAGGTTACTTGGCATACCCAGCTATAACATCCCACCTGTTAATTGTTTTTCCCATTTGTTGCTTTGCTCTTTTGTAGTGCCTATTTACAAAGGGGTGCTAACTCTTTTGCCTGGGGATCCATGGCATCCTTGAAGTACTATCAAGGCTTATTGGGTGCATCTACATGTGTGCTTTACTGTGGAGTTGACTAATTAGCTCTGCAGTAAAGTCTCACTGTTTACATATGCGTTGGTATTAGGGTGCAGTAAATTAACTAACTGATATAAGATTGTTGTGGACAGCACTATTTTACAGTGGAGTCATCACTCAACAGTCAGCAGCACAGTTATGGCCTAATCATGTACTCTACTGAAAGAGTGACAAACGGTGCCACTTAGAAATACTGTCCCTCCTTTGGGTGGAAGGGACTGGCAACAAAGATATATGTCTTCCAGGCTCATGATAAATGTAACCCTTTGGCACATGTAGATGTACCCATTTACTTCAAAATTTCTCCTCTCCCAGCACGTAAGTGATTTAACTAGAGCAGTCAGAATCAAATAAACAGATAAGGAACAATAAAAAATTGGCATTTATTTATCCTAGGCTTAACTATATTCTTCTTCTCCCACTAGGACTGGGAGTCCTCAGCCATTATGAATCTCTAGACAGGTAGCTTGGTTATGGCTGTTGTTTCAAAAAATATGAGCCTCTATTCAATTGGTTAAATTTATTCTTAGCCTGGAAGACATTCACCTTTGTTTGATGTGCTTTCATGTGCAAACATACTTCAAAAGTCTGTTTAGACTGGGTTAGAAATTTAAATTTTGTAATTTAAACCCAAGAGCTGGAGTGGGGTTTAAATTTAGTTTAGATTTAAACCAAAATTTTGTAATTTTTTCCAATTTTCTCTACCCAAAGGAGGGACAGTGTTTCTAAGTGGCTGTGTTTGGCACTCTTTTCAGTAGAGTACATGATTAGGCTTACTCAACTTCTCAACTTGCAGAGTTTGAATGTTGGTAGCTACCTATTTGTAGGCTGTAGTAGACCATTTTCACACCTTTGTGACAGGCCTGGTATCTATCTAACAACTTCTCCCAGGTGCTATTCTGTTTTTTGTGGTAACTGTTACAGGACTCTTCAGAGGCTGGCTGTGTCACCCTTTTGAGGTGAAACTAATTCTGTCCCACTTACTTTCACCTGGTCTCACTGGAGTACCCTTCTGATCCTACCTGCCACACATTGCTGGGATATTAATCTATATTAAGGAGGCTGCCCTCAGAGACGAGGCCTTCAGTGCCTCACTCCACCATGCTCATTGCGGGCTGGCCTATGTCTGGCCTGATCTTTTGACTCTGTCCCCACACAGTGAGCATCTCCCTCCCCTTGGCTCCAGCTAGACCCCTGTTGTTCTCTCTTTCTGCTCTGCCTGCCCTGCTCCTGCCCTGCAACACCAGATCCCAAAGCCTGAAGCTAAGCATGGGATGCCTTCCCTGGCACCAACCATGGCCAGTCTCTATTGTTTCCCCTCAAGTTCTCTCTACCCCCTATCTAGTAGTATGCCCCAAGGCCCACTTAGACACCCAGTGTCTCACCAGCACCCACTATAGTGTTCCAAGGCTGCTAGCCTCTAAACCAAAACCATCAGCAACACCTCCTGGGTCACCCCTTCATGGCCTCCTACCTTCCCTTTAGTCACTTCCAAGCCTTGCAGATGTAAACCAGTCAACAAGAACAAAATAATCTAAACCAAATTTAAACCCCACTCCAGGTCACAACAGCACAGCAACTCCTAGCTTTCTCCTTCTAGCTCCCCAGGATATCTTTTGCTGGCAGAAATCTCCCACTAGCAGCCTCACTCCTAAAAGCTCCTGTCCCTGCATTGCTCAGAGCCAGACTGACTTCTCTGGCTCAGGAGCTGGGTTTATATTCCCTTCAGCTCAACCCCTTCTGGTCATCAGATCTCTTTCTCAGAACCAGGCACTGGGAATTTTCCCTTTGCCCACTGATAAGCTTGCTTCCCTCTGCTGTAGCCTACCCAGCTGCTCTGCAGTCTGTCCCCTCATGGTGAAAGGTCAAATAAGCCTTTATCAAGTGTCTGACACAACCTATCCCCCAGGATCCTGCTTGCTGTGGAAGAGTTTACCCTGGATAAGACCTTCACTCATGAACTGCAGTGAATAGCTCTACTGCTTTTGGCTACTATGAGAACAGAGCAATGATTTACATGACTACAGGTAGTACAGTTTGGGAAAACAGCATTAGGAGTGATTGTATATTGTTTTATCTGCCCTCTCCAGACCTCAAACTTAAGATATTTTGTGTATATAAAATCTATTCCTTCCTTTTGTTTTTATTTTAATTCAACCTGATCCACTTTTGGGGAGGGTGGGATATATACATCTAAAGCATAAATAAAAAAAAATATAGCTGCTCTCACTTGGCTGGCAAAGACGACCCAGCCATTCCATTTCCAGTTTAGCCGAGGCATCATATGAACACTAAATGGATAGGTGAGAAGAAGCTATGAGCAAGTGCAGATATAGGTAAAAGAAGGAACTGAAAATAAGACACAAGTCAAAATTATGAGGCTAGTGCTGTAATAATCCCAGATAATATTTGTTTTTCCAAGAAAGATTCTGAAGGGGAGTTGCAGGAAGATGATGTTTCCCTTTCAGAGACAGTAGCAACGTCAGTTGGTTGAAGGGTGAATGGTCTCCAAGGAGTTCCAGAAGCCAGCCATAGTAACGACTTGATTTTGGCAGTCTCTAACTCTTAGAGCTTTGGCCAAATGTGCAGTTTTGAAGTTTTATCTGGTTTTGGTGCCATAATTATTTGTGCAGTTTTCACAGATGTAGAGCAACGCCAGTGCAGGTTTCATCAGCAGTGATGAATTCTTCTAAGCTTTGCTGCCTTACCAAACAGAGGTTATCACTTGTGTTCTCTATCTTTGCATTCTTCTGTGTCTGAGGTGCGTGCCCCCAAAAGCTTGCAAATAATTTTTTTTTTTTGTTGCAAATATCTAGTTCAGGGGTAGGTAACGTTTTTTTTGGCTGGAGTGCCAAAAAACCCACAATGTCTACCTTGGAAGGTGCTGGAGTGCCAACATGCCAGAGCCTGGAGCAGCTGTTTGCAGCCTCTTGGCTGCAAACATCATCTTCCTGCCTTGCGTGCCATGCTTGGCACACGTGCTGGGGGTTGCTGACCCTTGATCTAGTTGGTCTAATAAAAGAGATCACCTTTGCTACAAGTTCTGATTCCATTTTGTCAGGCTGGCATCTGGGAAATGAGTGGATCCACAATCCTCAAAGATCCTCTCCAGGCCTTGTCTCCACTCCTTGAGTGGCAAGATGTCATTTGAACTCTGAGTTAGGACTTTTAAAATTCGGCATTTGTGTATTACTTGCATGGAGGCTTATGTAGGAGTGAAAAAATCTCCTAAATTATCCTTGGCCCTCCGTAACAATCTCGATTTGTACAATAGTATCTTTTAATAGAAGCCTTTATAAAGATCTGTATTTGTAAAAGCTTCCCCTTCTATTACTTCCCATTCCCTTCATCAGCTTTTTCTTTATTGTGTTTTACTAAAGTGCCTTGTTGAAAGGGGAGGTACACACGGGGTCACTGTGTCACATATTACATTGCACCATAGACTGTATGCAGCACTTTTCTGATCATTGCTTTTATCAGCAACTGTGGAAGAAAAAGGAACCCCCACAATTTCTGTATCTCCTTGATAGGTAAATAATTAAAAATGTCTTCTACATTTCTTACACAAGTCATATCAGGTTTTAGGAGTGAAACTCCAGCTCTTTTCCCTTATCTTCAGCATTCATCACAAAATAAGGCAATTGAATTACATGCGCTGAGGATACAGAACATCTAAGAGATACAGGAATACTGTCTTTTGGCAGCCTATTTGTGTTTGATGAACTCAAAATACTTAGTCTACTGTTTGGTTGTGTATACACTCCCCCTTCAGATCCTGGCACAAGGTTAATGGCTCCCTCCATATCTATGCTGGACTACCTTGTAAAGTTGTGCTATTAATCAAGTAGGTTATTGTTAAAAGCAAATTCTGCTTCCAATGGGTGTAGCTTATTGTGATTACAGCTCAGCTACTGATGTAAAACTTTTTAAAACTATGTTGGTTTGAAATTGTATATGCGTATACTTTAGTCCTGCTTCTAGTTCTATTATTGTGCTCAACTCCTGTGAACTTTTAAATAATTCTGAGTTTTTCTGGGAGAAACATTAAAATTTGCACGCAATAATATTTATACTGGAAAATGAATGCACTTTCAATCAGAGAAGAGAAACAATATTTTCTTATTCATTTCATTAATTCCAGCTAAGCAATTTAATTCAAAGTTAAAATATTTATAACCACCTCGGAGACTATGCACAGAATTGATTTGATTCAATTAATATTAAATAAGATCAAGGGAACTAATGTATTCCTGGATATGATATAAACAGGAAAAGGCTACTGAATTATCTGTCTCTATGAAATCAATCACCTCAATTAGTTCTGACCTAATTCCAGCCATGCTGAACAATACCTTTGGAATAGGCACCATTTTGTCATGCATATTTGTTTTATTTCTGTGTTTCTTTGAAAAATGAGTTCTTGGCAATTTCTGTACTTTTTGAGCTTCCTTTTTTTCCCTATTACCAAACAAGTACCAGTGTAGAACATAGAAGACAACTTAATCTATTCTGTTCAAATTGTTGGAGCACAGAAAAGATAACTGGATTTATAAGCGTTAAGAAATAGTTATAATACATGACATGTTAGTTAGAAAAGTAATTATTAAATGTTGACCTAAAAAAGCATTCAGGTTACTTTATCCAGCATTGAGGCAAGAGTTTTTCTGTAACCTTTTTTATTGCAGCAACTGTATAATTGGGAGTGAAGTTTGACCACCTTTCATGCACTTTTCTTCAGGTAAAGAGACCCATAAATAAATCTGTGTTAAATGCATTTAAGTTTCTTAGCCCACCATACAAAAAAATATTGAAAATGTTTTCCATATAATACATAGTATGCTTGGCATATTAAGAATTCTTTGTTTTAATGCCAGTACCTAATAGCTTTTTGGGCTTGATTTAAAGTCTGTCAGAGAATGACTTCAATAGACTTTGTAGGTCTACAAATTGACTAATACAATAAAAATAAATTGATCAATTTGTTCAGCTAATAGATTTTGTGTGACATTTTGGTTCAATGGAATAAGTAGTTGTCGTTTCTTTATCAACATGGCAAACATGAGTTCCAGTGTGATTTGATCTACCTGTATGTGTTCTTTTATATATTAGGTATTGATAAAAGCAATCCTCAATAAGCAAGAACCTACTTCACTCTATAGTAGCTGAGTGGCAAGTATTTTAGTGAGCAAAGAAATTTTCTTGGATGCAAACTATACACAAATGCCAGGAGCCTGAGGAATAAACAGGAGGAACTTGCTCTCCTGCTAAATGCAAATAATTATGATGTCATTGGGATAATGGAGACCTGGTGGGACTCCACCCATGACTGGACCATGGGTATAGACGGCTACACCCTGTACAGGAGGGATCGAGTGGACAAAAGGGATGGGGGCATAGCTCTCTCTGTCAAGGAAAGCTACGCGTCCCTGCAAGCTGACATTGGCACCCACGGTGGATGACTTCAGACCCTCTGGGTTAAAATCTGTGGGGAATACGGCACAGGGGATACTATGGTGGGGGTCTACTACAGACCTCCTACCCACAGTTAAGACCTTGACCAGGAGTTCACCAGGGAATTGGCTGAGGCCGCACGATCCCAGTGTATGGTTGTCATGGGAGACTTTAACTACCCAGACATCTTGTGTGAGGAGTGCTCGGCCAAATCCGAGCGGTCGCAAAGCTTTCTCTCGTGTGTGGATGACCTCTATCTGATGCAGGAAGTCTATGAGTCGACAAGAGGTAAAGCACTGCTTGACCTTGTACTGGCAACCGGAGATGACCTAATCAGTGACCTAACGATCGAAGGGAAGCTGGGTGACAGTGACCATGAGCTGATCACCTTCACCATCTGCCGTAAAGCTGGCAAGTCAGTCAGTAATACAGAAGTCCTCGACTTCAGGAAAGCTGACTTTGACAAGCTAAGGAGGCTTGTCAGAGAGGCCCTAAATGGCCACAACCCAATGGAGAGGGGAGTTTAGGACGAGTGGTTGCGCCTCAAGGGATCAATCGTCAATGTGCAAGCAAAGTCCATCCCGCC
>NW_017729024.1:152449225-152455402 GCF_001723915.1 Gavialis gangeticus | reverse complement strand
AATACACAAATTAGTTTTTTAAATGGGTCCTGCTCAATTAACGAGTTATGGAGGGGTGCCTTGAGTCAAATGAGGGGTCCTTGAGTCTAAACAAGTTGAGAATCAATGAAATAGGCATTTAAATGGACGCTGTGAGGCTAAAACAAATAACTCCCTATTATGCCTTGCTGGGTGCCTCAAAATGAGACGCTTTACTGTGAAGTTGACTAAATATCAAGGAAAATAAAAAGTCCTTTTTTAGATATGTGGGGAGCTGGAGGAAAAGCAAGGGCAACACTGGACCTCTGCTAAACCAAGTGGGGCAAGTGACAACTGACGCCCAGGAAAAAGTAAACTTGCTAAATGGGTGCTTTGCGGCAGTTTTCCACCAGTCCCATAGGACGGACCTGCCCACTATGGGTCAGGGAGGCCCAGGTGAGGGAGATTCCTTGCCCTTCCATCGAAGGTGACCTTGTGAAGGAACACCTTGACAGGTTGGATACCTTCAAGTCAGCCAGCCTTCATGGCTTGGGTCAGTACACCCAAGGGTACTCAGGGAGCTGGCAAGCATCATAGCTCAGCCCCTGGCACGGATCTTCAAGAGCTCTTGGCGCTCTGGTGAAGTGCCCAATGACTGGAAGAGGGCCAATGTCGTGCCTATCTTCAAGAAAGGGAGGAAAGTAGATCTGGCTAACTACAGGCCATAGATGCTTCCCAAGCAAATCCCAGGAAGCCACTCTCCCCTTGTACTCAGCCTTGGTGAGGCTGCAGCTGGAGTACTGCATCCAGTTTTAGGTTCTGCAATTCAAAAAGGATATGGAGAAGCTTGAGAGGGTGCAGAGGAGAGCCACGTGCATGATAAGAGGTCAGGAAAACAGACCTTATGATGAGAAGCTGAGAGCTATGGGACTCTTCAGCCTGGAAAAGCACAGGCTCAGGGATGATCTGTGGCCACCTATAAGTTTATCAGGGGTGCTCATCAGGATCTGGGGGAACATCTGTTCACCAGAGTGCCCCAAGGAATGACAAGGTTGAATGGTTATAAACTCCTGGAAGACCGTTTCAGGCTGGACATAAGAAAGAACTTCTTCACTGTCCGAGCTTCCAAGGTTTGGAATGGACTGCCGCTGGAGGCAGTTCAAGCATCCACTTTGAATGCCTTTGGATGTTTATCTTGCTGGGATCCTATGATCCCTACTGACTTCCTGCCCCTGGGGAAGGGGGCTGGACTCGATGATCTTCTGGGGTCCCTTCCAGCCCAAATGTCTATGAAATCTATGAAACTAGTCAAAATTTTTACTTGTTTATAACCCAGTCACTTAACGTTTGGAACAGGTTAATCCAAATTACTTATCTCATGCTGACAATATCATCACTATAAGAATAAAACTGGGAGAGCCCTTTGTGAATTCTCTGCCTGAGACTGAAAAAAATCTATTAGTGTGTCCTATTCTGCTCAGCCTCAGTACTGGAACCAAAGTTGAGTCCACAAAATCTGTACATGTTGGGGGTGGAGGGAAGGGAAGGGGTATAAAATCTTAATTTGCACCTGTAGGTGGCTTGTACCTTGTGGAAAACTGGAATCTTGAGTTTTCAATCTGCTCCTTTTTCTTGCAAACCCTACAACAGGTCTGGGTGAAACTGTTTGTCTGCATATGCAAATACAGGCATTGCATGAGTAACAGGTGTGTGTTTAATATGCTGTGGCTTCTGCCTAAAGACTGGTATTTAAAAATGTGTTTTTCCAAGTCCTTACTATTAGGGATTTTATTTTAACAGTCTTTTTGTGTTTCTGCTTAATATAAAACTAATGATTTAAGGGAGACTTTGGAATGCTGGAACTTGATCAAAGTGATATTTTAGCAAAAAGCTGAGTTGTGCTCTACTGAACAGTGAGAGGTAGTCAGCTGTGTTAGTCTGTAGTCAGGCAGAAGGCAGGGCAGAGCGGCACCTAACTGCTTTCTGGTTAGAACCCCTCCTTCCTGCAGGCCCAGTCATAGTATCGGACAAAGCAGCTGTTGCATACAAGAGCTTTTGCCTTTCTAACTTAATCTATAAAGTGTCACTCTGTCCTGACTTCTATAATGTACTACACAAGACTAATGAAGAGAAACATAGAACCTTTTTATATAGTGATCTTAGGGCATAAGGAACAAATAAAATAATGCTTTGAAAGAGCAAGCAAGAGATTCTACATGTATGTATAACCTCAAATTTCCCAGCCCTGTCATTGCTGAAGTCGTAGTGTTACAGTTCAGGAATTAGCTGCCTACTGTAGTGGGTGACTCAGTACAGTAGAACCAGTCTCACCTACTTACAGGCAGAACGTATGTGAGGCAAAGAAAGCCCTCTCTCCCACTTCTGTAATTATAAAAATAGCCTACATAGCAATTTCATGAGGGAGTCATATGGCACCTAATTCACGAATGTTAAAAATGTGTAGCAGTTCAGAGAATGGAGAAAGCTTTTAGGAGCAGAAAGCAGCAAAGACAGATCACGTAACAGCCTCACTATGTGACATATCCTTAGATAAAACTAAAGCTGCAGCCAACAACTGCTGTTGCAGTCTGCCAAAGAGTAGGTGCCATGACTAGCAAATACACTTCCTCTGCTTTCTGTCTTGGTAGAGATACCAGAGAGATCAGTAGTGCTAAAGAAGTTCAGGAGGAAGGACTTGAAACAGCCAGTAGGAATAGCTCCTCACCCTTCTATTATGGCTTCATTTGTACTAATCATCAACGAATATGTTCTTAGAGACCATTTAATTTTAAGTGGGCTTCCAGTTGTGCAAAAAGAAATGAGTCTGACCATAGCTTCAGTTCAGCAAACCACCTAGGTAGATGCTTCACTAAGTAGATTCTTAGCTGCAATTGGATTCAATGGGACTTAAGCACACAGGTAAGTCATTTACTGACCTGGGACCTACACATGTAAATTTGCAGTTATTTGTGTATGGTTTTCAGTTGTGTAGAGGATGAAATCCTGACTACAGGCACAGCTAGGGACTTAAGAGATGCACAATAAATTGGCCTGAATTCCAAACATAGTGCATAAGTACAAATACAAATACTTGTGTTTGGGATTTTGTTATTGTAACAAATCAAATGAACCACTGTCTGAGGGGAAAAAATACAGGTCCAAATATTCTTTTTGTAAACAAACTCTTGGTGCCTCTGGAAAATGTTATAAAACTAGTACTTCTAGAAATAGTTGCTGCCCTCCTTATTTTTTTCTTTGTAAGAAGACATGATGGAACAATACAGAAATAGACTTGTTAAATAAGTACTGTGATAATATTACTCTGGGGTTACACTTCAAAAATATACTTAAAAACAATGTCATTTTATATGGATTCCTCATAAAGTTACAGATGGAGATAGCATTATTTGTTCACTTCTTTCCCTATATAACAGTTTAAGTTTTAAACAGTTGCTGAGTTCTTTGTGGAATATCTGTGTTTTATGGCTAATAGAATGTTTTAAAGATTGCTTTAAACCAAAAAAAAAAAAAATCTTTGCAAAATCCTGAAAAGACAGACTATACCAATTACTAATGTTATACTCAGGCCATTAATGACAACTAGAATTGTGTCATTGTTGTATAAATGTATCTATACTTTGAATACAGTGCTGGACATAAATAACACTTGAATCAGGAATCACTAAATGCATGAATCCAGCCTCAGACATTCCTTTGAGTTTATGCAAATAGTGTTGGTTTTACAGATGAGAAAAATAATGCTGAAGCAGATGAAATGTCCCTCACTCGTTTTGTGTTTTTTGAGCAGGACAAGGACTGGGAGCTATATTGTACCTCCTTGTATCAGCTCAGTAACAACAATGGAGTTCAATAAAAACTTACAAGCCATTCATTTGCTTTGGCTTGTATCTATAATACCTTGGATTCGAAGGCTGTCTCTCATTCTAAACCTGACTAGGTCCAGGACTGCTTAGATTCTAAGATTTGACAAGGTCAAGTCCCATTTAATCCAGCATGGCCACAGCCATACTGTGCCATGTTTCATTTACTTCTATCACAGAACCCCACAGTACTAGTATTTACATTCAGTGGGTGAAAGTCATGCTAACGTGAAGGAATTAGTCTGTTAAACTGAGAGTCTCCAGCTCATCTACTAAACAATGGGTGCATCTACATGTGCAATTAATGCAATGTGATAAACTCCAGAGCAGTTTGCACCAGTCAGCTACTCCCGGGCACAGTGTCTACACAGGCACCCAGGACAGCAGCAGGCTCGGGGTGGTGGTGTCAGGTGGCAGAGGGACTGGCTGGGACATGAGTGTGCTAAAGTACGGTGCTGTGCACAAGACACTTGGGAGCCAGGAGCAGGGAGAAGAGGACGGATCCAGGCACACGTGTGTCCCGCACGCATGTGTGCCCCCTTACCTGACCCAAGGTGGAGGCGGACGCAGCAGCAGCAGAGCCAGCAGTGGGGGCAGCAGCAGCAGCTGATCCCCCTAAGGTAAGTGGGGCAGAGGGACCGGACGCAGCTGAGCCGGATCCGGAGAGGAAGCCCCCCGGATCCCTCTTAACTGAGCTGGTAGGGAGCCGCACTCCCAAGCCAAGATGCGCAAACAGGCACGCCTCTGTAAGAGCGCGCCGGCGTTTGCGCTGGCATTCATGCCGGTAGGCGAGCAGGAAGGGCCAGGAGAGAGACTCCTGCTAGCTCAGGGCGAAGGCACTGCACTAAGCCAGAAACAAGCAGCAACTCCAAAGATGGTAATGACATGGAGTGCTGCCAGGGCCCCTGCCCGGAGGGCGCAGCCTTCTCAGGGTTTGTCTGAGGCCTCCACCCAGACAGATCCCATGGGGGACTGGCATCCCCCCACCCACCTGGCCTGCGGGAGTTGCCCAGCAAGGCCTGGGGGGCCAGGAATTGGGGACCCCGCACCTGTCCTGCAGGCGCCTGCCTTAGGGCCCTGGAGGCGCAGGTGAGGGAGCTCCAGGAGGAGGTTAGCAAGCTGAGGGGAATCAGGGAGGTGGAGGGAGAAATTGACAGCTATTTCCTTTCCCTGCAGGGTCATACACCCAAGGGAGAAGCACCTCGGGAAGAGCGCTCCACTGCAGAGTGGCAGATGGTCACTTCCAGAACAAGGGCTGCTCATAACGCAGCAGCACCAGTTCCTCCACTCCAGCTGGAGAACAGGTACGAGGCCCTGGCAACTCTGGAGGAGAAGGAAGGAGAGGAGGCAACTCCACGCTTTCCACAATCCAAACAGGCTGAAGGAGCTAAGCAGTCCAGGAGGAAAAAGCATCGAATGATTGGCATAGGCGACTCCATCTTGAGAGGTACAGAGGGCCCCATCTGTCGCCAGGACCCCTCGACACGCGAGGTCTACTGCCTACCAGGAGCAAAGATTGAGGACGTGAAGGGGATGATCCAGGCCGTGATCCAGCCCACCGATTACTACCCCATGGTCCTAATCCATGTGGGTATTAATGATGTGGCCAGGAGAAGCCCTGGTCGCCTGATGGCAGACTACCACGCTCCAGGGGGCATGCTGAAGGAGATAGGCGCACAGGTGGTTTTCTCTTCTATCCTACCAGTGAGCAGATGTGGAAGACGGCATGCCACGTGCATTGTGGAGACCAACTGGCGGCTTTGGGAATGGTGTATTGAGGCGGGCTTTGGTTTCCTTGACAATGACCCACACATCACGACAAGAGACATGCTCAGATGGGATGGGCTCCACCTTTCTCCTAAAGGTAAACGTGTATTTTTTTTTCTAGGTTGGCAGATCTCCTCTGGCGGGCTTTAAATTTGGCTCGTTGGGGGAAGGGGAAGATGAGGGCAGTGGAAGACTTGGACTGCCAAACCAAACAACACCCACAAGTGCAGCCCACCCTAAACTGACGAGCGGAACATATACACAGGTAAGCAACAGGGGCCAGGGAAATGCTGGAAGTAGGGGTCCAGTGCACACATCCACAGGAGGCCTCAAATGCCTCTACACAAATGCTCGTAGTATGGGAAACAAGCAAGAGGAACTTACCCTCCTACTAGCTGACACCAACCCAGACATAGTGGGGCTCACTGAAACATGGTGGGACCCAACACATGACTGGGCGGTGCATATCAAGGGCTATAGGCTGTACAGGAGGGACAGGACAGGGATGAAAGGCGGGGGTGTGGCACTCTACATTAAGGAGGAATACACATCCTCACCAGGTAGCACAGAG
>NW_017729024.1:152434054-152445821 GCF_001723915.1 Gavialis gangeticus | reverse complement strand
TCTTTAAGAGGAGGCTGGATGAACACCTTGCTGGGGTCGTTTGACCCCAGTACTCTTTCCTGCCATGGCAGGGGGTCGGACTCGATGATCTGCTCAGTCCCTTCCGACCCTAGAAACTATGAAACTATGAAGACAATCCCCACACTTCAGCACTGTTGTGTCCCAGCCAGCCCCTGTCACTGTGTACACATGCATTTCATTGCACTTAATTACTCTTTTGTAGGATAGTACTGTCTCTGGCAGTACTATCATATGGCAGAGTTAATTAATTTACTGTGCCCTAATACCAGTGCACATGTAGACAGTGATACTTTACTGTGGAACTAACTAGTCACCTCTGCAGTAAAACACATGTGTAGATGCATCCAGTGGGTGTTTCTCCACATGCAGGGGCGTGCGTTTGCAGTGCCAGAAAGGTAGCAGTAACAGATTTTGCCCCTGTGCTGCAAATTTGCAGTTCAGGGCATATTTTTAATGTACCAGGCATGTGGTTTGTGGTACTGCAAAGAGGTCTGCAGTGCTACAAACTGCACGTGCCTGCACATCTGGATCTGGCCGATATATTTAACACACAGATAAGAACACAGAATAAAAAGACAGCTCCTGCCTTGAGGAGATGTGAAAGTATCTTTCTGTTATGCTCTGATATTTTATAAACTTTTAAAACAGACTATTTTGAGCCAAATGAGGCTTATGTGGGCAATATGTCATAATATGCATGAATTATATTTGCAGGGTGCCTTATCTGTGTATAATCCCCCTTCATTTTTCCTACAGTGCCAGGACACCATCACCCACAAGAAATGTGCCTTGCTCCATTCATTCTTTTGTTTAACAAAGAGAAGTTTCCATCATCTGCAAGGTAAACTATAAAAACTCCCCATTAATGCTCTCTGAAGCAGCATTGAAAAGTGAGCTGCAATATTTCAGCAAAGGGCCCTTGCTTTGTACATTTCTATCACAGAGTCCTGAGGCACTAATGGTATCTTTACAAGAAAAAAAATAGTAGCTGACAACTCAAAGACATGCCTTATCTGAATGGTGTTATTGTAAAGAGAATAGACTTGTGAACAAAAGATGGAAATTACAGAAACGGGAATCGGATATCACAGGTCCAGAATAAGAATGGCTAATAGAATATGGGGCAAAAGACTCAAAGCCTGACTGACAGCTCAAAGGCAAGATGGGATTTCATACATTTTCTAAACATTGCTTCTGTGCTTTCTTCAAAGAAATTTTCAAATCCCAGCTGGTTTCTCTAATTAAAGGATAGTGAATGTTCTACATATGTGATGCATGTGTTTATAGGTAGCAGATTGGTAGACTACATGCAATTTTTAAATAGATCTGATTGAAGTGAGAAAAAGTTTGAGACTCTTTAGATATATCAATATATATTAGGTTGAAATTGAATGGTTAAGCAGTGAAGAAATTACTTTCCTTCAAGGCCCAGTCTCTCAGAATAATGTTTTAGTATTCAGAGGTCCCAAAATTATTTTAACTACATACATGCTCATAGTGGGGAATTCCTGTTTTGAGTGTTTTTATTCCTGCTGTATTCCTCTAATGAGCAATAGCAGAGGATGTGAGAGCAGCTATAATTGTCTGAGCAGGCACAAATGCATGGGAGGCAATATTTTACATGTCTGTTACTACAAATGAATAAGCTTGGTTGCAATTTTTTAAATTACAAGTCACTTTAAGCTTTCTGGAGAGTCCATTAAATGAAGTGTGTCTTTTGCACCGGCCATGCTGTGTTTTGAAATCATAGTGGCTTTGTGCTATAGTGGCATAGTGGCTAATTGCTGCTCAAACTCCCTGGCAATTCTGTTGACTAGGTTTCTTCACTGGAAGTGAGAATGAGGACTGTAATATGGAGATGAACTATAGCAATAACAAACATGAGATGTAAGAGCCCATAAACTAGCACAGCATGATATGATCTATGTAGCGAGTGCCACCTTCTGGTGTCATGGTTAAGATTTACTTTGTGTGCCATGGTGTTTTATTAGTATGGGTCATATACTATCTCATTCTAGAAGACTTCAAGAACAATACAGCTGTAGATATAACATCCTTTATGCCACAAGAACTCACCCAAGAAAGTTTGATAGAGTTGAAAGGAAGAGTAAATAATGATATAGAGAAAAAGGAAGATAGGGGATAAAAGCCAAGTAAGCAAAATAGGGGTGATAAGTCAGCAAGGTAGAGAGATACAGATGGGCTGTACAAGATGGCAGGTAGTTGTGTGACTGGTGGCAGGACTATACAGATTGAGAGATAAGAATACAGTGCTAGGAAGTGAGGAAGCAGAAGATGGGGAGAAATGAATACTGGAAATGCTCATGATTAGTACAGAACAAGTCCCTAAAAGCCGGTGTTTGAAGGGTCTGTATTAATTGGAGGAGTTACTGGAACTGTGTGAAAATGGGAGGTGGAATTACATATTTCTTTGTCATTGCCTGTTTTGATACAGTGACAACCTACAAATGCTGCAATCTGGAGATCTAGGACTTTGGGAGAGTGCTGGGAAGGGTTTTGCAATAGCAAAGGTGAGAGGAGATGGATGCTTTGATGGGGAATCCAGAAGAACTGGTATTGAAGCTGTGAGCACAAGCACAGTGATATAGCAGTGGTGAAGGGAAAACTTAGAGAAGTTGAGGTCCACATCAAGAATGTGAAAGATCATGGACAGCAGGGAGAAAAGAGAAAGCACCCTGATACCATAGCAATAGTTGCTTTAGAAGAACCTATATGGATACAGATAGAAAGAAAGTGAAAACAGATAAGGAAGGAACTGTCTCTTGGCTAATTCTGAAATTTGCCATTCTATTATGTGACTCATGACTCATTGGGGGATAGTTTTTATACAGCTTATAGAAAAGGAACACATGGTGTGTTTTAGAACCCTTCAAAGTCATGGGGCCAACTTTAAGCAAGTTGTCTGCAGGTAGAGTCCCCAATGATTTACATAATATTTGCATACACTTATGGCAGGAGGTGATTTAGTCCAGCATATCTAACCTATGCCTTTCTCATGTGAAACTAGTTCCTCATGTGAATCCAGTTCATATAATTAAATCAGTGCCTTTTTGGTTGTTCTGATGATAATATGAAATTCTGCTATATTTTAGCAAAAAATCTTGGGACCACAAATAAACCGTATAGCGTAATAAAACCCAACTTCCAGGCAAACCCTCTTGTATATAAAATTGAATAGTGCAAAGTGCCAAGGGCTTGTATTAGTACCATCCATTTTGTTAGCATTTTTCCAATTTATCTTGCGTTACTAACCCTCAGAGTACTATGCCTATTGTAAATATTTAAGCATTACTGTTGACATAAAGATAATACTGACAAATTGAGTTAACATTTCTGCTGAGGATTACTGACCATGTGTAGTGCAGGACAACTTTAACACCCACACCAAACCCTAGGCTCATGCCAAACTATGTTTAGTCTATAATACACCAGTGTCCCTCAAATGAATTTTTAGCTTTGATTTACACAGAACATAAAACAACCTTTTTTGGATCAATTAATTGTTTGACTTTCTTAATACATTTCCATTTTAACTAGATTATGTTATCAAAGGAATAGTAATGGGTGCAAAATGTCAGTATCTATGTGTGTGTTTGCGCACATGCAGAGTGCCATAGCTCCTGCTTCATGTTAGTGTCCTGTTTGTTCTGATTTTAAGCACCTAAGATAGGTAGTTATTCATCTCTGCCTGCATCTGCTGTACAGCTAGGGGACTTATTTCAACTCTGTGAGGCTTTACAAAGTGTTTCTTTGTTTTCCAAGTACAGAACTCCTGCAGCATTTTTTCTTTTGAGAAGCCACGTACATAATAAAGATAACTAACTGAGGCTTAGGAAGGTTGGATTTACTCTGATATGTACATACTGCATTTGGCATTTGCACTTGCAGTCAAGCTCTCCCAAAATTAAAGACGGTCAGTCTCTTTCCTCACCTTTAGCGTATCTGTCTTAGCATACTTTTTATAATATATATATTACTGATATAAACTGAAGGGGGTTCTATTGCATTATTATACATCCCCATTTTCAGTTTTGCTAAAATTAAGAAGTGTCCAATGAATATCCTTAGTTGTCTTGACTGAGACTATAGAAGGATTTATTTATGCTAAAAGATAGTCAGAGTCCTAAATACAAGTTAATTCCTGTTTCTTCTTTTCTAGTTCACCCCATATGGAGACAACAGCAACAAAAAGGGCTTGTCAGGACACAGTTATTACAGTTTGGTTAAAAACATCACTTTTATTTACCTCTCTATCAAATTCCCCACATGGCTTCAATATGTTGATACATTGCTGAAGTATGTCTTAGTGGGTGCGTCTACATGAGACATTTGTTGCTCAGTAGCCTAATAACACTGCTGTAGCATGCTGGTCAAAAACTGTGCTAATTCACTGCCATGCAGTAAGCATCACAAAAAAAATGTGCACTGGTGCTACTGTGCAGTTAACCAAGTACTAAACTTAATCTGCAGTAAGTAGGGTGCATTAATGAATGTGTAGATGTGCTCACTATGAAGCAATCAGAGCAACCTATGTCTAGTAGTTTCTCTTCTGGTTTTGGTAGAACATATCTTCTACACAAACAGCACAGTCATTTATATGTCAATATCATTAATTTTAATACCCAATTATTTATCACTAGTATGTCTTTGAGATTTACAAGTAAGCATCATTATCCCTGTTTTACAGATGAGGAAACTAAGGTACAGAGAGATGAAACAACTTGTCAAAGGTAACTCAGCAGGCCAGGGACAGAGTAGGAAGAGAACACAGGTCTGAGTCTAAGTTGGTGCTCCATCTCCAAGGCCATCCCCTGAATAAAATACATTTTGATATGCAAAACCAGTAAGGCACCCATGGTAGGGATTGGGCTACAACCTGTATGTGTTCATCAGGTTTTTTTCTGAAGTTTCTTTGCAGATCAGATGATGATGAAGAGATGGGCAGAGATGGTGTCTGCAACATTCAAAAGTAATTACCTATGTTTGCAAAAATGGATTTTTAAGTAGAAGCTGTGTCTTTTTACTGCCTCTAAAGTGATGGTTGATCCAAAGATTATTACTCTTTTCTTCAGTAGTCATGCAAAACTTGGTTATTTCTGAGCTAGACCATTGTACTGCACTTCACTTAGCTTGTCCGCAGGAGATTACCTGGAAGCTTATATTAAAATGCAGTTGACCACTTTAAGCTAACTGAATGATTACTGGCACATAATGCTAATAGTTAAGGCTTATTATGAGCTTTAAAGTGCAGTTTCACACACAGCTGCTAATTTATAGTCATGAGTAGTCTGGGACTCATGTAGCTGAAATATCTCCTTTCACTTTTTAGAGCAATTACCATCAGGTTTGATGCCTTCATAGATTTGAGTTCTCTAGGATCCACAGTAGATTTTTCCAGTAGATTGTCTGATGTTTGAAACCTGGTTGAAACTGGTTTTCCTTGGCTGGCCACTGGCATCTGAGTTTGGCAATTTTCAGAAAGTTATGTAAAGGCATGTTGGCATAGTCTGACATTTGATTAGGATGTTCTGTTATTCCTTAGTTGCATATACACTACACTTCTTTACTGTCCAGGGTTGTTTTTCCTTTACTTGTACTACAACAGTTGATATCCAAGTTTCATTGCAATAAAAGCTGTATTTACATATAGAAAATTTGTCAAAATTATTAGGGTATAATAGCTTGGGGTTCAGGCTCAAACACATGGGGTGAGGAGAGATCGGGGAGAGTAGAAAAAGCTCAGGTATCTGTTAAGGCCAAGGAGAGCTGTAGTGTGTCCTTGGAGAGCTTGCAGCAGATTAGTGAAAGAATGACATATAAATCATAGCCCTCCTGAGTTCTGGCCCAGTTCCTTAACTGGTAGATCATCACATTAGGATTGGTATTAATAGTATAAAATATTGTTCCTGTATTTTAACTCTGAATTTCTACCAAATAAATGCTTTCAAAATAAGCTGTCATACATCTCTGTGGATATCCTAAGCATTGCTATTTCCAGGTGGACAGGGACTGGGGGGTAGCTAGCCTTGATTTATTATGAGTGGATCAGCTACATTTAACAAGGGCAGAAGCCTACTTGGGCTTTATAGAGCTGACCCAGGCTGCAGCGCAAGAACCTTCCAAATGCCCTTGTGGACAAGTTCAAGCCATGTCTTACATTGTTGACTTTTGTCCATTTACTGTGCTACCTGGTAGCCTTCAAGCTCTTCACACTGGTGATGACATCACCTTGAGATGGGTGAAACAATATGCCAAAACAGCATATGCTAAATAAATAAATACCGAGTCTGTGCTTACCGGCGCTGCAAGGGAGTTGGGGATCACCAGTGAGGGTAAGTGCAGGCAGATGGCTGCTCTAGGAGGGGCAGACTTGCTGCATGTGGCAGGAGGCTGGGTTGCAAAGTGCAGCCCTTTGATGCAGACAGTGATTACTCCATTTGCTAGATATGAGATTCTGCTAAGATGTAAAATATGACTAAAATAGAGCTCTCCGAGGACATTTCTCAAGAATTTGCAACTTTCTTCCAGTCTCTGTTGTAAACCAATCATTCATTACTATTTCTAAAAATGCAAAAAGCTTATATGTATTTTCACACAGTAGTAAATGAAAATTCCAAGTACCCCTGCCCTTTTTTTCTGCATACATGTTTAGGTGTGGTCATATGGAGCACACCATGATTTCATTCTCCATCCAACACAAATATTTAGATATTTTTTGTATTGTCTTAGTTTTTCCTCAAAATAATCGCATATATACAATGTAGGTTGTGATATGAACTGTCTATGGTCACTTTCAGTTTATGGCAAACAGAGGAAGGATGAAAATTAATTGGGAAGGAAATAATTCTTCTAACATTTGAGAAAATCCAAAGAGTAACCCAGCTGCACATCTTTAGCTTAAACTAAGCAAATGATCTTTTCTGTTTATCTTAGAATAATTCTGTCTCCTTAATTCAGATTGTAAATGGCTATAATTTTAAAGCAATACTTGGAGGTAAAGAAAAATGAGACCCCATGATAAACTGTACATTTTAATATTAGTGAGCATACTACCAGTTCAGGAGCCAACAAAAGATTGCCAGCAGGTATAAACCAGGCCCTACTCCTGAATGTCAATAGTACATGTTTGGTAGGTTAGTGTATGCCAAACAGCTTAGGATCATGTCCTGGATTAAGATGGGCAGCTGTGTATGCGCATTACCATTGGCGATGCATAGGGGGTGCATGCAGGTGCACATGTACCTGCTGAGATTGGCGATACACCTCCTGCGATTGGCCGCCACTGATGCTGCTGGTGGTGCCTGCGGACGGTCGCTACTTGCCACTCCTCGCATTACTGCTAGCACCGCCGGTGGCATCTGCAGGTGGTTGCTGACCACTGGTCAGCACTCACAACCCCCCCCGCTGCCTCCTGTGGCCAGTTGCCATGCCCCCCCCCAGCCTCCTGGGGCACGCATCGTTCATGCACATTACAAAGGTATCAAATTTTGTTTCTAACTGAATATGTAATTAAAAATAGAGAAATGAGCAAAACACAAGTGGAATACGAAGTTTGTGCAGAATGAATAGAAAATTAAAAAGCAGATGCTGTACTATGTGGCTTGCCAAACACATACATTATTACTTTTGCCTGTAGGGGTGGAGTTGATGTGTAGACCCACCCAGAGCTCACAAATGCTATTAACGTGATATAGGCTTACTGCGCAGTAAGCCTTCCCCAGGAGCACGTCTACACATGCACTCTGTGGGTAGCAGGGAGCTGCACAGTCCTGGGATGAGGACTGGGCAGAGAGTGACCTGCTCAGCTCCTGGCTCCTGTGGGGAGCTGAAAGCCAAGTAGCACCAGGACTAGGGACAGAGAACTCCCCCATCCCCTGTGGCCCCCTGTTGGTGTGGCTGGCTGGGAGCAAATTTGCTCCTGGTCAGCATCTACAAGAGTGCTACTATGCAGTAACTATTACACAGTTAATCTAGTATCTCTATGTACAGGTACTAGGTAACTGCACAATAGACTAATTTATTGCATATTAAATGCCATTCATGTGTAGACAGTGACACTTTATTGTGTAGTAAAGCGTGTCATGTAGACGTGACCTCTGATTTCTGCTCTAGGACTAAGGGACACAATTCTAGATTATGAAGTCTGTAAAACTCTCTGACATTTTACCCCCCCCCCGCTGTTTGCCTGCTGTTGGATGTAGTACAAATAATAAACAAGAAAATAGATTGCTCATGAATTACATGTGCTGCATCCCGGATTTACTGAAAACAAATGTCCTGAATAGAGGAGTCATAAACTTCACAGAACAAAAGAAGCTCTTTTGACTAGACAATTGCCTGGGATTTTACCCTTTGAGATGTGGTTTCAATAAATCCTAATTCTAGTGTATGAGATATGGTCCCTGGAGTGCTCTTCTTCCTTGCATTTAATTTTCTGCTCTGGTTTCAGTCTGGGTCAAGCAGTAGTGGCATCCTCCTAGTGTTTTTTCAGAATAGTATTTATATAGTGGCTACACACCATCTTCTTCTTTTTTTGTACCTGTTTATTTATTATTTTCAGTAAAATGCCCATTCCTTGCTCCCCCCCAAACTGTAATGTTCTTTCACTTGGTTTTTCCCATCCATCCAGGGGTGGAATGTTTTGCCAATGGATTTAGAAGTTCTCAGGCCACTTTTCAAGGTTTACAATGCTTGAAACAATGGGGGGATAGCTGAAAAAAAATGAAATGACAGATCTTCTAGGAGCAGGGAAGAGGAACTGCAGTGAGAGTGTAGGGTCAGATTTTAGATTCAGTTCTCATTGTGACAGTTATAGCCAGTTCTTTGAAGGAAGACAGAGCTGACTGGTGTTGCAAAAACTCAGCCACTAAACTGGATTCTTAACTGGGAGCTGAACTCATTTGAGAATATGGGCTAGTTGTGGGGGAAGACCTTTTATAAAAATATGGGCCATACTACCCTGCAAGAGACATCACCTTGTGGAACTTTTGCCATAGACATTTTATCACAATATCATCTAGTTGATGGATAACCTGCACCCTGTCTGTATGTACCAATGATATCTGTTTTCCAATTCTTAGCTTCACATGCACTGCTGAGGACAACACTTTGTTGTGCCTAGAGCTCTGCCAAATAAAAAAAAAATCTCTGGCTAGGGCCCCTGCCAGATGTTACACTTAAGATGTGATTAACCAGTTAATCATCTCTTAAGTTGTGACCTGGCCACATGTTCAATCAATTAATGGTGTGACATATGGAAGAATAAGCCACAAAGTTATTCCACAAAAAAGGTAACAACTTTGCGGCTGGTTCCTATCATGCCATTACTTGAACATATGGTCAGGTGTGACCCTATGGCTGGGACCCCCATCAGCTGAGGGGACTCCCAGCCATGGGAGAACATCATGTGCTCTCACACCTAGGAGCCCCATCAGCTGATCTGGGCTCCCAGCTTTGGAAGTGCAGGAGCCCAGATCAGCTGATGGGGCTCTGAGCTGTGGGGGTGCCTGTTGCCAAGGAAGGCTCTGACTTGCTTCTTGGTTTGTGGAGGCGGCCAGTCTTTAATGGCCTCGATCTTGTCCCACAAGGGAGCAATATGACCTCCACCAACATGATGTCCCAAATATACTACTTCAGATAGTGCCCACTGGCACTTCTTGGCTTTCACCGTAAGACCAGCATGCTTGATCTTGCTTAACATGGTGGCCAGATGAATTAGGTGCGATTCAAAGTCCTGACTGAAGATAGTGATGTCATCAATGTAAGCCATGGAAAACGGCTCACTTCCTTGTAGCAGGTTATTAATCAGTCTTTGAAAAGATGCAGGAGAGTTGCACGTACCGAAAGGTAAAACTGTAAGCTCACGTAGTCCCACAGGTGTGGTAAAGGCGGACATGGCTATGGCATCCAGATCCAGTACCATTTGCCAGAATCCTTTGGACAGATTGAGAGTAGAGATAACCTTGGCTGGGCCCAGGTGATCAAGCAAAGTGTCCAGGGTATGCATCAGGGGTGGTAATAGTGTTCAGCTTCTGGTAGTCCACACAGAACTGGATGGACCCATTCTGCTTCCGGACGAGTACCACCGGACTGGCCCAGGGATTCACTGAAGGCCGGATTACCCCTAACCCTTCCATCTCTGTGATCTCTTGCATTATTTCTTGCTTTACCTTCTCGTTAACAGGGTACAGTCTGGAGTGTATAGGGTGATGGCTGCCCGTGTCTATAGAGTGTACTGCCAGGTCTGTTTTACCTGGTTTGTTGGAGAACACTGTCCCACAGTCTTTGAGTGCTGCAAGCAGCTTCTTCTTGTCCTGGGAGAGCAGATGGTCTGGAAGGCGGAGTTCCTCTATTCCTTCCTCTCCATCCCAGTCACCATACATGACCGGCTCCTCTGGGTCCCCAGGTGATCCTTCTACTGAGGAAATCCAGAATACTGCATCACCTCTATCAAAGTATGGTTTAAGCATGTTCACATGAACGGTCTTAGGTTTTTTTCCCATTCCTCGCCACTACATAGGTCACATCATCCAGCTTGTCCAGGATAACATGAGGACCTTCCCAAGCAGCTTGCATCTTGTCTGTCTTTAGTGGCAGGAAAACCATAACCTTATCACCTTGTTCAAAGGTACATAAGCGGGCCTTTTCATCATACCAGGACCTTTGCTTCTCCTGGGCCTGTCCCAGGGAGTCTCGTGCCACTTTCATCATGTCAGTCAGTTTCTGACGAAAGTTAAGCACATACTCCACCATGGAGGCCTTTGTGGAAGGGATTTTCCCTTCCCACTTCTCTCTCACCAAATCGAGAGGACCTTGAACTTGCCTCCCAAACATCAACTCGAATGGTGAGAACCCAGTGGACTCCTGGGGCACTTCCTGGTAGGCAAAGAGTAAATGTGGAAGTTTCTCATCCCAGTCATTGGGCTTAGAGTCCACATAGGTCTTTAGCATCCCTTTCAAGGTCCCATTGAACCTCTCTACTAGCTCATTTGTCTGAGGGTGGTAGGCTGTGGTGTTAGGGAGTTTCACTCCACAGCACTCTCACAGGCACTTCATCACCTCTGCCAGGAAGTTTCCACCCTGGTCAGTCAGGATCTCAGAGGGAAAACCCAGCTGAAAGAAGATCTTGGTTAGGGCATCGGCAACCACAGGTGCCTCGGTGGAGGTCAAGGCAACTGCCTCCGGGTACCGAGTTGCGAAATCCACTAGAGTCAGGATGTATTTCTTCCCTCTACAGGTCTTATGCCTCAGAGGGCCCACACTGTCTATTCCCACTCTTTGGAAGTGTTGATCAATGATAGGGAGGGGCTGTAGGGGATCCTTTCTCTTGTCCCCTTTTGCCCATCCACTGGCATGTTTCGCAAGATCAGGAGTAGTCCATCACATTCTGGGCAATTCTGGGCCAATAAAAGTTCACCAGCAGCCGCCGGCATGTCCATTCCCTGCCCATGTGACCAGCACATGGTAAATCGTGAGCCATGGAAAGCAATTGTTGTCTGTATTTACGAGGTACTATGATCTGGTGATGGGGTTCTCAGGTCTCGGCATGGTTCTTTGGTACCCATAACCAATAGAGAAGTCCTTTATCCCACCTGTTCCCTCTTCTCTGGGGTGAACTTGGTCTCTTGCTCCTGAGTCATCTGCTGGAGTTCCTCAAAGCTGCGGTCCTCTAGAACTTCCTGCTTGAACTTCCCTTGCCCGGCTAAGCAATCAGCAGGAAGTTTGG
>NW_017729024.1:152428771-152429054 GCF_001723915.1 Gavialis gangeticus | reverse complement strand
CTTTGCTTCTCCTGGGCCTGTCCCAGGGAGTCTCGTGCCACTTTCATCATGTCAGTCAGTTTCTGACGAAAGTTAAGCACATACTCCACCATGGAGGCCTTTGTGGAAGGGATTTTCCCTTCCCACTTCTCTCTCACCAAATCGAGAGGACCTTGAACTTGCCTCCCAAACATCAACTCGAATGGTGAGAACCCAGTGGACTCCTGGGGCACTTCCTGGTAGGCAAAGAGTAAATGTGGAAGTTTCTCATCCCAGTCATTGGGCTTAGAGTCCACATAGGTCT
>NW_017729024.1:152403544-152423771 GCF_001723915.1 Gavialis gangeticus | reverse complement strand
CTCTAGGTCTAGGACCTGGTCCACCTCCCGGTGCAGGAGTTCTAGATCAATAATATCCCGTCCCACCAGGATGGGGACTGGAGCCCCCTCCAGCACACCCAGTTCTATGCACATTGTGCAGCCTCTCCACTCGATGGGTGGACGGGTTATCTATACCTCAAAAGGCGGGGACCCCGCCCCTTGAATGGTAAGGGTCCTCCCCGGGATTATATCTTCAGGTGAAACAAGGTTGGTATTGATTAATGTCACACTGGACTCCATGTCCAGTTCCCCAATAAGGGTTCTCCCATTTATCGTTATCTTGGTCCGGTGGGAAGCCATCACCTCCTCTGGGTTTGTAATCCTGTAGCAACAGGCATGCCCCTCAGAGGGGCTCAGGTCTCCCCCCTCACTGTTTACAGCTGTTGCATGTCTGACGGGCTTGGGTTTGTTGCTTAGTTTTGGGCAGTTGGGCTTGATGTGGCCTGGCTCCCCGCAGTTATAGCACCCCCTCTTTTCTGAATTGGGTGGTTTGGTCGAATCAGGGGCCTCCTTACGCTCGGTCTGGGACGGCCCCTTTTCCCCTTTTGGACCTGGCCCTCCCTTGCCGCCTCTTTGGAACCCTTTCTGTTCCTTCCCAAAGTAGGGAGGCTTCTTGTCTGGCCCCTCATGATTTAGCAACAGCTGATCTGCAATTTCGGCGGCCTCTTGAATGGTTTTGGGGGCCCTGTCCTTGACTAGGGTTTTAATCTCCCTTGGACAGCAATAATTAAATTGGTCCAGCACCATGAGATGGAGCACCTTCTCTCTATTGTCAGCCTTGGCTCCGTCTGCCCATTTAAGGAGTGCGTCCCACACCAGGGCCACAAAATCAGCCATTGTCTTCTCGGGTCATGGCCGATATTCCAGAATTTTTTCCGAAAATAATCCAGTCCTAACTTGAACCTTGAAGACACGGCCTTTTTATGGGCATCATAGTCATCGGCTGCATCCAAGGGCAGGCTCTTCAGGACCACAGCCATGTCACCTTCTACCAGAGCAGCCATGTGCATCATGAACTCTTCCTTGGGCACCTTCCACCGTAGGGCTTGCCTTTCGAAGATGCTGAGGAATATGTCAGGATTGTCTCCGACTCAGTAGCGAGAGAAGGCTGGGGAGTTCAGTTTGGGGTGTCCCCTGGGCACTCGCAGAGGGCCCGCATCTCCCTTGTTGGGCTGCAGATGGAGTACCTCTAGTTCGCGCTTGCACTGGGCCTCTGCTTCTTGGTGCTGGTGTTCCCTCTCTCTCTTTCTTGGCGCTCGGCCTCTTCATGCCGGGCCTCCATCTCCATCCTTTGTGCTTCCAGCTCCATCTTTTTCGCCTCCAGCTCCATCCTTTTCTCCTCCTGCTGTGCCTCCAGCTTTTTCAACTCTAGCTCATGCTTGAGCTTGCTCTCCGGCTCCCTCTCCTCAGCTTCTAGCCACATCTCGTACCTCCAGCGCTTCTCCGTAGGGGGTGATCCCTCGGAGGGCTGCGGACTTGGCGTGCGGGAATGTGATTCTGGGGAGGACTCAGGAGTTGACGTGCGAGAAGGTGGCTTTGTGGCTGAATCATTGTTGCACAGGAGTTTAATCAGCTCTTCCTTCTTTAGCCCTTTCTTCACTTGAAGGCCTCTCCCTTTCGCCAGTTTTTTTAGTTTGGACACGGTCATTTGGACATACTTGTCTGCTATCCTGGCTATCTACATTATCCAGTCAACCCGATGCCGAATTGATAATTGTTTGCTCAAGGGATTTCAGTGACTCTCTTCCTCTTCCCAAATTATGCCTCTAATACAGCAGGGTATTCAGATCCCACCACATGTGGCAGGCCAGTAGGGGGTGCTTCTGTGTTAAGCCTCCCACCTCACTGTGCCTGACCACCTTCCGGACTCCACGTGTCTCTCCAGGGGTGCCTAAGCCCTGGCAGACCCGCTCTTGAGCCCCACTGCAGAGTCCAGGGGTAACTTAAGCTGCCACCACCCCGAGAAGGGACTGTCTTGGCCCTGTGTCCTCGGGGAAACACAGGCCTAATAGTCCTATGGGTACTTGACCCAGTACAGGCACTTGGGGCACTTGCCCAAATCAGGGGCCAAAAAGGAAAGTTTGCCTTAGTCCGCAGACCTAAGGGGCCTCTTAGTCATAATTTAGACCCACCCCTCAAGAAGTCTCCTACACCGGTCACAAAGGAGAACTTTATTGATTACAGGGGTAGGGTGAAAATAGGGTACAGGATAGGGTGCAGGCCATTCCTAGCTCATGAGTTATGGGGGAGAGAGCCAGTTTCAGATGCTAAAGCTCCTCTCTAAGTCTGAGTCCCCCGCATGGCTGCTGCCCCCTCCTCCTGGGCAGTCTTAACTTATATAGTCCCTGTGACCTTGTTCACCTGGTCCAATGGAGGCCAGCACCTGTTGGCTGTTGGACAACCAATTTGAAATACATCACTAGTTGCTGGGCAGACTCTAGCCCACCAGGTAGATGCCCTTCACCCAGGTAGCTGATACCAGTCATGTAGGCAGAGGGAGCAGGTTTCCCTCCTCCCTCAGGAATGTAGCCAGCTCAGGTTACCTAAAGAGATAGGGTAAATGTGTGTCTCCTCTGCTGGGCCCATCCTAATCAAATTGTCACAGGGCAGAGATTTTTGGGGAAAAACAAAGGTGGCTTCCTTCCACAGTCTCACTATGGATTCAGAGGCATAAGACTGAATCTTCCTCAGGATTGGAGGCTGCCAGGGTCAACTCAGCAGCAAATGGGTACCTTGGCATTCAAATAACTGGACACGATATTAATCCTGTCACTTGTTGTCTATGTGGCACACAAACTGATGTGCCTTAACTGTACTAGCTCTATAGGGCGCTGGCTCATCTAGCTACCCAGACCTAGATGACCTAGATCTAGGTGGGCCTTTAACATTTTTCTTTAACAATTTTCCGTCATCTGCCTGGTTTGCTTTTGGGGCTATGCAGTTATGTGCCGCATCTCTTGCAGAGCTTGTGACAAAGCCACAGTTAAGCCTAGATGTCTTAGCAGAGGTGTTGTTTAAAAATTCTGAGGCTGGATGGGCTTGAGTGGATGTCAAATTAGGAATGACCTCAACACTTCAGGGATTACTAAATGAAAGAGGACAGTCATCCACTGATTTAAGATGAAAGGTGTGTGGTGTTAAAATATAAAGTGAAAAATAAAGAAAAATAAAAGGACAGACTAGAAAAACATGAATGGAAGGGAGCATGAGAAACTGGGTGAAATCAGATGCAAGAAATAAAAAACAACAATAAAAAAGGTAATCAAGAAACAAAAGCCAGGATTATAAGGGTAGATGGGTGAATAATAATAAAAAAAAATGATTCCACTAATATGCATTTGAATTTTAATGAAGTAAGTTTAGCAATACTTGTGTAATACACTGTTCTGCGTGTTATGGGCTTCCATCTGAGCTTGATTCACCAAGGATATAATTTTTCTTCTCTTTTCCCTTAAGCTCAAATTGTAGAATCATAGAAAATGAGGGTTAGAAGGGACCTCAGGATATCATCTAGTCCCACCCCTTGCTCAAAGCAGGACCACCCCTAACTAGATCATTTCAGCCAGCGCTTTGTTGAGCCGCTCCTTAAAAACCTCCAAGGATAGAGATGACCACTTCTCTACGTAACCTGTTCCAGTGCTTCACCACCCTACTAATGAGAGAATTTTTCCTAATATCCACCCTAAACCTCCCTTGTTGCAACTTCAGAGCATTGCTCCTTGTTCTGTCATCTGCTACCACTGAGAACAGTCTAGCTCCATCCTCTCTGGAACCACTGTGCAGGTAGTTAAAGGCTGCTATCAAATCACCCTCATTCTTCTCTCCTCAAGACTAAATAAACTCAGTTCTCTCAGCCTCTCCTCATAAGTCATGTGCCCCAGCTCCTGAACCCTTTTTGTTGCCCTCCGCTGGACTCTCTTCAGCTTGTCCACATCCTTTCTATAGTGGGGGACCCAAAACTGGACACACTACTCCAGATGTGGCCTCACCACTGCTGAATAGAGCAGAAGAATGACTTCCCTTGATCTGCTGGCAACACTCCTACTAATGCAGCCCAGTATTAGGGCTGTGCAACATTTCACTGGCTGTTTCATTTTGACTTGTTTTGAACTCGAAACAGTAAAATCAAAATGAAACAAAGGGCTTTGAAACACCCTTGAAAAGAAATGTGGGTAGTCGAAACATTTTAAAAGTTTCGAAGCTCAAGCTGGACTTGCCTGCAGGGAAACAGAAAGTAAGGAGAGGGAGGGGGAAGAGCAGGGAAGGACTGCTTTGGTATTGACATGTGTAGCTGGACAGTGACTGTGATCCTTCCGTGACATCCCTTCCAATCACAGTGCTTTGGGGAGGGATGGAAAAACAGCATAAAAGGCAGCATTATTTGAACTAAGCTTTCTCTGTGGCTTCACGCTTACAAGTGACACAAGTTTTGCTCTGAACAGTTTGAGGTGCAGTTTCCCAGAAACCCCTGCACCTATCTCCTTGAAACTTGGTAGACTTTGTGGTCTCAGAAGGGGCTACTATCCCTTCAAAATTCATCTGAATCAGGCTATAAATGACAAAGTTATAGGCAGTTTTGTACTTCCCCATTATAGCCTGCATGTGAAATGTCGAGACAGCAGAACAGTTTCGATGAAACGAAACGGAACAGTAGTTTCAAAACAAAACAAAATGAAACATGTCCCATTGAAACATCGACATGAAATGGTGCTGTTCCGCACAGCCCTACCCAGTATACTGTTAGCCTTCTTGGCAACAAGGGCACTCTGCTGACTCACATCCATCTTATTGTCCAGTGTAACCCACAGGTAATTTTCTACAGAGCTCCTGCTTAGCCAGTTGGTCCTGGGGGTGTACTGGTGAATGGGATTCTTCTGTCCTAAGTGCAGGACTTTGCATTTGTCCTTATTGAACCTCATGAGGTTTTTCTGGCCCAATCCTCCAATTTGCCTCGGTTACTCTGAATTCTAGCCGTACTATGCAGCATAAGTACTACCCTCCCCCCACCGATTGGTGTCATTGGTGAACTTGCTCAGGGTGCACACTATGGTATCTTTCAGGTTGTTGATAAAGATATTAAACAAAACTGGCCCCAGGACTGACCCCTGGGGCTCTCCACTTGATACTGGCTGCCAACTAGACATCAAGCCATTGACTACTACCCTATGAGCCTGATGATCCAGTCAGTTTTCTGCAGGAAACAGTATCAAAAGCCTTGCTAAAGTCAAGGTATATTATGTCCACTGCTTTCCCCACATCCACAGAGCCAGCTGTCTCATCATAGAAAGCAATAAGGTTGGTCAGGTATGACTTGCTATTGGTGAATCCATTCTGACTGTTCCTAAAAACCAGGTATTCTGGTTTTCCCTGATAAAAAAAATTGCAAATTCTCTGATAACCACCCCCTGTGTTGAAAATGAAAGGCCCCTCACTCCCCTCATATCCCCCCCCAGTCCTGCTGGTGCCCCTCACCCCCCTACCCACAGCCCCACCCCAGCCCTGCGAGAGGGGGCTCTCAGCTGCCAGAGCTATGGTGCCAGGGACCCAGGTCCACAGCTCCTTGCAGGAGGCAGCAGCTGCTGTAGCTGAGTGGAGTTTGGGTCCTTGGCCACTGCCTGCTGCTCAGCAGGAGGTGGCTCCCCACTGCTGCATACGCTCCTGGGGGCGGGGGGCGGGGTGCAGTGACCCGTGCCCCACAGATCTGTGCATGGGGTGGGGGCAGGGGTAGGCTACCCACTGCGGGCTCAGCGCCCCACTCTGCTGCCCTCCCCGGGGCCTCCACAGCCCAAGAGGTGTGACCTGGCACTGCAGGGCAGAGCAGGGCTGTATAGGAAAGTTGCTTGCTGCTGCAAGCTTTACGGTGCCCTGACAACACATTACCTGTGCAAGCAGAAGCAGCAGGGATGGCGGCATGGGGTTGTGCCCCTTATTGCAGCTGCATGCAGTGGGCATGCTGCCAAGGCAGCATGGAGCTCGCAGCAGCAAGCAGCTTTCCTGCACTACTCCCCTCTGCCCTGCAGTGCTGGTTGCCGCTTCTGGGATGCAGAGGGCCCAGGGGGGGCAGCAGGGTGGGGAGCCCAAGCCCACAGTCCAACCCCACTCTGCGCACAGATCATGGGGGCATGGGTCCCTTCTGCCCCCCAGAGAGTGCATGCAGCAGTGGGGAGCCAGCTTCACCTCCTCCTACCCTCTAGATCAGCTGCCTACCTTCCTGACCAGGGCCCTGTGGCTGCACATTATGTTCCCAGGCCCCAAGCCTCATGCACTGTCCAGCTGGGCAGCAGACCCAGCCCCAGCCCCAGACCCAGTCCTGCCAAACTCTCTCCCAATGGGGGCCTAAATCCCACCCCCCACCCCAACTTAACCTGCGGGAGCTGCTCTCCAGGCTGCCTGGTGGCTATGTGCATATACATGCACTTGGCACCCCCTGCCTGACCACCCTCCTCCTGCTCCCTCCCAGCCCCTTACAGGCTGGAACTCTGCCAACTTGCAGAGAGCTATTAGTAAAAATGCAAAATCTGTGGGTTTCTTTGCTACAATGGGATATCTCTGTTTTTCTCTGGTAAAGGGGAAAATCCATGTTTCTCAGTTTTCTGTTGGAAGCTTGAAACCTGGATCCTTGCTAATTATCTTTTCCTCCTCCAAATGCTCAGACATGGATTCTCTGAGGACCTGCTCTGTGATTTTTCAGGGGACTGAGGTGAGGCTGACTGGTCTGTAGTTCCTCCTTCTTCTTACCTGTCTTAAAGATGGCCCCTATATTTGCACTGTATTTGCCCTTTTCCAATTGTCTGGGACCTCCCCCAATTGCCATGAATTTTCAAAGGTAATGGCCTGTGGCTCTGCAATCACATTAGCCAGCTCCCTTAACACCCTTGGATGCATTGCATCTGGCCCCATGGACTTAAACACATCCAGCTTTTCTAAGTAGTCCTTAACCCGTTTTTTTTCACCACTGAGTGCTGCTCACCTTCTCTCCAAACTGTGCTGCCCAGTGCAGAAGTCTGAGAGCTGACCTTGCCTATGAAGACTGAGGTAAGAAAGGCATTGAGTACTTCAGCCTTTTCCTCACCATTTGTCACTACGTTGCTTCCCCCATTCAGTAAGGGACACGCATGTTTCCCAACCTTCCTGTTGTTGCTAACATACTTGTAGAAACCCTCCTTGTTACCCATCACGCCCCTTGCTAACTCCAACTCCAACTGCACTTTAGCTTTCTGGACTTCATACTTGCATGCTTGAGCAATATTCCTCTCCTCCTCCCAAGTGTTTTTGCCCAAGATTCCACTTGTAAGCTTCCTTTTTGTGTTTTTGCTCACTGAAGAGTTCTCTACTAAGCCAAGCTGGTTGCTTGCCACATTTGCTAGTCTTCCTGCACTTTGGGATGCTTTATTCCTACACCCTCAGTAAGGTTTCTTTAAAGTACAACCTGTCCTCCTGGACTCCTTTCCCCCTCAGACTGACCTCCCAAGGGATCCTGCCCATCAGTTTCCTGAGTGAGGCAAAGCCTGCTTTTCTGAAGTCCAGGGTCCTTTGTCTGGTGCTCTCCTTTCTTCCTTTCTTCAGGATCATCTTATGGTCACTGCTGCCCAACTTGCCATCCATTTCTACGTCCCCCACCAATTCTTCCCTGTTTGTGAGTGGTAGGTCAGGAAGAGCATGGTCTCTTCAATACTTGCAACAGGAAGCTGTTTCCAACACTCTCCAAAAACTTCATGGATTGCCCATGCACTGCTGTATTGCCCTCCCAATAGATGTCAGGGTGATTGAAGTCCCCCATGAGAACCAGGGCCTGTGATCTGGACACTTCTGCTAGTTGTCTGAAAAAAGCCTCATCTATCTCATCCTCCTGGTCTGGTGGTCTATAGCAGACATCTACCATGACATCACCCTTGTTGCTCTCCCCTCTAACCTTAATCCAGAGACTATCTACAGGCCTATCTTCAGTTTCATACTGGAACTTTGGGCAATCATACCACTGTTTTACATAAAGTGCAACTCCTCCTTTTCTTCTCCCTGCCTGTTCTTCCTGAACAGTTTGTACCCATCCATGACAGTGCTCCAGTGATGCAGGCTATCCCACCAGATCTCTGTTATTCTGATCACATCACAGTTCCTTGACTGTGTGAGGACTTCCAGGTCTCCGTGCTCATTTCCCAGGCTCTGTGCATTCATGTACAGACATCTGAGATGACTATTTGATTGCCCTACTTTCTCAGGGAAAATGAGATCTCCTCTGTTGCCTCCTTCTGCTTTTGCTTCCTCCAGGTCACCTGCTTCCCCACTTACCCCACCCCTCCTGTGAACCTAGTTTAAAGCCCTCCTCATTAGGTTAGCATGCCTGTCTGCAAAGAAGCTCTTTCCTCTCTTTGTCAGGTGGATATAATTTCTTCCTATCAATCCTTTTTCTTGGAACAACATCCCATGGTTGAGGAAGCTGAACATCTTGCTGGTGACTCCATCTGTGCAGCCACACGCTGATGTGTCCACTCCTGCCATGACCTTTCCCCTTGGCTGGAAGGATCGAGGGGAAAACCACCTGTGCCCCTGTCCCCTTCACCCTTGCACCCAGAGCCCTGTAGTCACTCTTGATTTGCTCAGTGTCAATCCTGGCAGTATCATTGGTTCCCACATGTATGAACAACATGGGATAGTTGTCAGAGGGTCAGATGAGTCTTGGTAATCCTTCTGTGTCATCTTGGATCTGGGCAAGAAGCAGATCTCCTGGGACAACAGGTCAGGCTGGCAGATGGATCCCTCTGTCCCCCGTAGAAGAGTCTCCAACCACCACCACCCATCACTTCCTCTTTGTGACAGTGGTCTCAGTCCTCCCCACACTGGGGGTTCTTGGCCTGGCCTCTTCCACCAATGGAATGTGCTCCTCTTCCTCTGTTGCTAGTGCTCCATATCACCTCCTCAGACCTGCTCATGATGCATCTGTAGATTCATGACGAGGTGAGGTTAGCCTGTCCTGCTCACTGCTTCCCTGGTCACTTGGGCTGTATCCTTATATACCTCTCCTGGGTGTGGACTGGCTAGGCCCCCTTGTCACACCTCGGCAGCATTCAGTCAGAAATCAGTCCACTCAGCTGCTCGGAGTACACACCCAAGCACACAAACCCACCAAACATCCCTCAGCAAGCCAAAAATATAGGCAACCCTGGTTCGGTTACCTTCCCAGAGCCTCGTGCTGTTAGCTTGGGAAATTTCAATGTGTTATAAATAAGCATTTCAAAATCTACTACTTTGTTTTGCTTCCACAAGTGACTGTGTTGGGAGTGCTGGTGCTTTCAACCAGTCAGGGAAAAGAGATACTACCATGGCACTTAACTTTCCTGAGAGGACCAGTCAGAATGAAATTATACTAAAATTGTAACTTGCTAAACATCATTCTATGAGCAAATTTAGGAGCAAAATTCATTGGATAAATGATTTGTTCTAAATAATTTGAACAGTTCCTTATATTCATACATGAATCATCATCATTGGCAATCCCTCACAGTTGAGGATGATTGTTTTCCATGATTGCCTTATCTGTGGGTCTGAAGATGGCTAACAAGGTCAATCTGGGATCAACAGGCTCTATTGCAACTTGGGCACATGTCTCCATGAGGGGTGGATGGCTCTGGTTTCTTGATTTGGGCCACAACACACTGTTTCTGTTTACTCATTAGAGTTACCCTTGCATATTTTGCAGCTAACCTTCTCTGAAGGTCCTTTCATTATCTGCCACCTGTGGACATGCTGGGAAGGAGCATAACTCTGCTGCTGGCACATATGAGTGACAGTACTGTGAAAAACACAGAAGGATAGAGGTAAGAGAAACCAGAAATAGAAACACATGCTGGCTTTTACCTTCTCAGCTGCCTCGGGAACTAAAAAAGCCAAAGTTTTTTGGTGATATGTTTTTTTGGACCGTCTGTTGGGAGAGATGGTAAACAAGGTTTGGGGCATAAAATGCCCTTCCTCAGTTCTTGGAAAGAGGCCACTACAGCTTAAGTTAAATAACAGATGAAACAATGGCTTGTGTTTAACTCCATACTTAAATGAATCCAGTCACTTAATATAATGGAGAAGGGCTATAAACTAGGAGTAAAGAAAGAAGTTATCAGAAGTAGCTTCAAGACAAGTAAAGGGCAGTTGAATAGATAATCTAATTATGCAGAAGAACAGAATCTTTCAAAAGAGGAAATGGGTCATTATTGCCCATAGAGTACAGAGAAGTTAGCAGATAATTGGTAAGTTGTAATGAGCTATAAATCCATTTTTCTGTGTTTAGTCCATCATTTTTTTGGTGTTCAGTAAGATTAGGAATTTTTGTTCCCTGGCCCATATTCTGCAGGTTGTTTTGTAGATTTCCTTTGAGGATTATGAGGTCAGAAAGGGAATAGCTGTTGTGTGAAAAGTGTTCTATTGGTGACTGTATTCAATTGGGCAGTACTCTGCTTGATGTCTGTTGATCAGCAGGGAATTTCTTCTGATGATGAGGTGGGCAAAGTTTGTAGGTTGTTTGAAAATGAAGAGCAGGGGTTTGGGAATAGATCTGATCATCTTTGAGTATAAGCTATAATTCTTTGATGATCCTCTTGCAGGTCCCATTGTAGGAGAGTATGTGACAATGAGGAATGTGCAGTCATTGGGGGCTTCTTTTTGAATTGTAGGAGGTTGCTGCAGCAAATTTTGGAGATGCATCAAAAGGTAGAGTCTATTTCTCCACTGGAGTGTGTGGGTAAAAGGCAGATTGTAGGTTGGTGAGGTAGGTGTCAAAAGTGTTCTTAGAGTAGATGTGGTGATATCAGAGAACTTGGCTATAGAATCCCACTTTCTTGATGTATTTGGGATTATTGCTGCTTTTGTGGATGTAAGTGATCCACAGGTCTTTTGTATATAGTAGTTTGTAAGGTGCCATCTCAGATGTAGATCGCAGTATGTAGAGAGCTGATGTTAATATAGGAGTATTCCAGAGAGCACTAGATAGAAGGGTGGTAGGTGTTGAAGCTATGAAAGTCAATAAGTGAGTCAATTTAACGTCACACATCTCTAAATGGTGAGGAAGAACTTAAAGGAAATACAGATAAACTCATTGAAGAATAAGGGTGGGTGAGGAAGTTTTATTTAAACTAATTTGTTTAGTTCTGAACTCTGAAGGAGAAACTTTGTCTAACTTTTGTTAAAAAGTAACTGCATAGTTACTGGAAGTTGGATCACATGATGCATTTGAATGGTAAACCAAAGTGTTGAAAGGCAGCTGGAAGACCCACTTGAGGTTTCACATATGAGTAATGAAGAAAAGATTGCATCCAAAATGCTAACACATGTGACAAATGGCAGAGTTAAAAAAATGTCTATTCATCCTTCCTCCAAATAAACTGTGTTGTATAGAGATATACAAGTGAGCTCTGAATGAACTAGCTTGGGTTCCAGAAATAGCATAGCTATGTTAGCATGATGCCTTGGCCAGACTAACTTTTGCAGCAGATCTAATCATCTTGGGCAGGTTTCCAAGTTAACATGGCAATACTGTTTCTAATAGTCAAGCTAGGTTATTTGGAGCTAGCCCAGGTATCTGTCTGCAGAACTGGGCTTTGCCACATTGAGATACCTTGTATGAGGCCCTAAAAAAGTCTTTTTTTTGCTTTTGAGAAGCTGCACCTTCCCATTATGACTCTCTAACACTGCTGTCAGGGCCAAACAGGTGGGCATTATGGTAAACACTATAAAAACAGTGCCAGGCTATCCCCTACTCCTGTCTGTGGATATTATAATCTAAATAACAGGAGAGACATGGGGTTGGGCACAGAGGGATTGGTAGTATGTACAAGCAGGATGAACAATATGATGGTGGCAGTCAGGTTTTTTTTGGTGGTGGCGGGGAGATGGGTCAGGTAGGCAGGGAAAAGTGAAGTTGGTTTACAAGTTGGGGAGGAAAGAAGAAAGCTAGAAGAGAAGGTGTGGAATGAAGCTGAGGCAAAGAGACTACAAGGGAATAAGAGGAAAAGAGAAGTGGAACAAACCACTAATCAGCACAGGGAAGGGAAAGTCCAGTCAGGTCTGCAAAAGTTCTCTGGGGCTAGGGATAGAAGGTGCATGTAAGCCTGTTTAAGTGATTGGAAAGTGGCTTAAACCTGTGACAGAACAGAAGCTCAGTGCACATAAACCAGTTTAAGATAAACCTGGTTGAGTGTAGTGTCAGATTGAGGCTAAACTGGTTTATGGAACTTCCATCCCAGATCCCTTACTGGTTCAAGTTAACTCACAGTCCCCTAGCATCCCAGAATGCTTTGCAGCCCTGGGCTACGCTGTCTGCTCCAGTGGGGCAGGGATTGCCTTGCTCTCTGCTCCTTAGTCTGCTTCCTTCCTGCATCCATCAGCCCATAGAGATGGAGGGGGTGCAAGGGAACAGACCCCCCAAACTCCCTAGCCAGGGTCTACACAGTGGTGGGAAAGCCCCTGTGGTGGGGGCTTTTTGACCCTTGGCAGCCCTCCGCTCTCCCCACTCCCAGCTGCTGATTGCTTCAGTGGTGGCCACAGGAGGGAGGGTGCCTGCCCATGCAATGCAGCATGGGGACACTAGGGAGCCCCTGCCTTTGGGGGCTTCCTTTAACCCCAGCTCATGGCAGCCCCAGGGAGCTGAGGGGAATTCTTTCCCTCCCAAACCCCACAGCTGCTTGCCTTAGTCCCTGTGAGTCTCAGGCAGCCTGAGGGAGCAGGAGGAAATTCTCCTGCTCCTCTGCAACCAGTTTTGCCTTAGCTGCTGTGAGTCTGAGGCAAAATTAGTTGCAGGGGAGCAGAAAAATTTCTCTCTGCTCCCTGAGGCTGCCCAGGGCTATCCCTGAGAATTGCAGCAGCTAAAGCAAGCACAGGAGGGGAAGAATTCCCCTCAGCTCCCTGGGGCTGCCCTAGGCTGCGGGACCCTGGGCTGGGGGAAAGCCCCTGAGGGGGAGGCTCCTCTAAGGTGGGTCAGTGCCTGGACAGGGGTCTCCTTAGTCCTCTGTGGGGGGACAGCATGTACTGGGGAGCCAGTTGGGGACACTTGTCTGGGCTGGCAATGGCCAGCAGGCTGGGAGATGTGCTCTAGCACCCCTGCCTGCTGGCCTGGGTCAGTGCAGGCCTCCCCAAATGAAAACTGAATGTCAGTTCAGTTGGTTATCAGTTCAACCTATGCACCTTAGAGGAGATTGCCTAGATTGCATCAATTCTGCCTAGGACTTTTTGACTGTCTGAACTTAGCCTGAATGTCCGAAGGTTGATTTTGATTGCCTCCTCACCTGGAGCCTTTGGCTAGTTCCTCCTGCCGGGGGTCTCTGCTGGACTCTTAGTATCGCACAAGACAGGACCCTGTCCTTGATAAAGGAAACCTTCCCCTTCCAGCAAACTCTATTAAAAAACCCAAATCTAACTATATTTTCAGATCCATATTCTTGGTTTCTCATATCCGCTTTTCCTTACTATCTAAGACAAAGTTATACTAACAGAGTTCTCTTCCATTATAACAATTTTAATTTGGTATGTGAGACTAGTTGTTGCAAAATAGAGTAGCTTCTACAGTGCTTCCACTTATATTCAACTTGGGAAATGACATCTTGAGAATCAGGGCACTATACATTCTGTCCTGCCATCCCATCCCCCTTCTCTTGCTGAGTATATCTTGGTGTAGGAGACCATCTGGCCTGCAAAAGAAAATAATTTGTGGTTAAATCTGAACCTAAATTTAAGAATCTATGCATGTCTGTAATAATCAGTAGAACAAAATGCAGATCACACAAACTGGCCTATATGCTCTCTTTGCAAATGCCAGGGAGATATTTTTTCCTTTGCAGATACAAGTCTGCAAACTATTTGCATATTTGAAGAGAAAACAAGTGGAGTAACTGGAAAAAGCAGTTAAATCAGTGGTGACCTAAATCTTGAATCCTTATAAACTTCTACCTTTTAAAAATATAAATTCACATGCTCCATTTATTAAATGATAAGCACAAATCTATCTATCTATCTATCAGTCCTGAGGCCACACTGATCATTGCTACATCAAAGGTGCCCCAATGATTTTCCTCCATTCTTCCCAGTCTTTTGCAATCCTTGTACAATCAGTCTGTTTTAATCCCTACAGTTTTTGATGTTGGTGCTCCAGCTTGTCCTAAGTCTTCCTTTTCTTCTTTGCCATGCACAGCTACCTGCTATACTTATATTTGTGCTTATCTATATATATTTTGTATTTATTACTTAGTTATAGTCAGAATTTTCATGACTGTTCAAGTAAAGAATGTAAAGAATTTAAAACAAAGAAAATTAGTTTTTTTAAATAAATATAATAGTTAGTGACACCTCAGTTTATATATTTCCTTCTCCAGTTCCCTTTTCCTTTCCTGTCATCATACTTACCATTTTCCAAACTCTTTCTCATTATTTTTTTCTAAGATCAATTTTTTATTTATAGAATTTATGACACTTTTTTCTATTTATAAACAGAATTGTAAGAATGTGGTATGGGGTAGAAGAAAATACAACACTTGGCATTTAATTTGGTGTTATACATTATTTATCACTGTCTCTGGGTTTGAGAATCTGTTACTGCTATAAAAATAGATCCAGGTGGGTCTCCTCCAACTACTACTTCAAAACATATTTACTTGAAATTAGAGTTGTTTTTTCCCCCTTACTGCCAATCCCCCATATTCAAGCTGGAACCTGAAAATCAGGCTGCTTCCTATATACTCAAAGGTAATAAATGTTCTGTATTTGCAAATTAGGTGACAATATTGTTGATGATGCATGGGATTGGCTAGCATCCAGCTTCCTTTCTGCATTGCTAACAGAAGTGAAACATTCCTTTTGTCAGGAAAAGCAAGGGCTGCTTCTCAGAAACAGGAGCAGACACACTGAGCAAGAATGTGACATTTCTACAAAGTTGCTTTACAGATCAGAAATCTGTAGAGCAACTAAACTGTGCCCACATATACCAGGACTGCATTTAGCCCATAATTTATGTGACTGAAGATTAGGGGGAACATATTATTTATTGCTGCTTCTGCAATAGGAAACATAATCAACTTCACCAAAGCTTCTTAAGCAATTCACTGTCTCTTCAGCCTTCTCATTCAGTTTTTATGTGTGTGTGACAAGAATTTGCAAATCCTGCACAAGACAGGCAGGAAGTAAGGAGTGGTATGGATTTGATTAGCCTTGCATGTCATATCTGCAAGGACTGTAGGAATAGTTAAGAAGGAAATCCAGTGCTGTAGGAGGCAGCTCTGGGAGGAAGATCACCTTGAATTTCCAGCTCTTTGTAGAGGCCTTCTGGGAAGTTTTGCTGAGGCTGTTCCCACTGAGACTCTGAATTTTCTAAGGGCCTGGCAGGCTGGAGTGTGAACAATTCCCTAAAGACACTTTCCAGTTCTTGGTCAGAGGGCCTTGGACTAGACTTGACTTTATCTAAGGGCAGTCAGTGGCTCTTTTTGGGACTGGTGGATTGTTTTGTTTCTCTTACTTCTTTTGGAACCCAGGCAGTGGATAGAGTCCAGAGGAAATCTGCTGGAAGTTTTGTTTCTTTCCTTGGACTGGTGATGACAGTTGCTTTGGCCTGGATGACTACAGCCCGAGTGAGTACATGATCCCATCACATCCCATAGAGGTCCTGTCCATAGTAGACTAACTCTTCAACAAATTAGTCATGAGTTCAGACAGTGTTCCAGACCTGTTAAAGAACATGACTACAAAATACAAAAAAAGGAAGGAATCAATATTATTTTCATTCTTTCTGGGCCATGCTGGCTGAAGCTCCAAGCGCAGCATGGATTTAGAGAGGATGCTGAAATGTTTGACTCAGAACCACCAACCAGCATGTAGCAACCATGTAGCAACAGCAGCAACACACAACTTACATTTTTCACACAAAGACACCTCTGAAAGCACTCTATAGTTGTGACATAGCACACGTTCATGACTGCAGAGCACTTTTAAAATGCCAAAGTACCTCAGGGAACGCTGTGAGAATTAAGTACAGAAGCTTCATCCCACATCCCATGCACTTCTGCAGGGCTAAGCTGGTGCTTGCACCAGTGAAGATCAACCCAGTCCTGCCCCCAGGTCTGTCACAGAGAGGAGTCTCCTACCAGTGCAGCAGGAGAGGGAGGGAGAGGAGGAAGAGGGTGGGGGATGGAGGAAGGTATCCCTGCTGGAGTCTTGGGTGGAGTTGGCTCTGGGTCCGCTAACAGAGGAGGGTCTGTTCCCCACTTCCCCACCTCCCCCCGCAGATCACAGAGGTTTGTCTTAATATTTATTTCACAGTATATTAAAAAATAGAATTTGCTTACCTGTATTAAAATAGCATAATATGTTATAACTCTAATCAAACACACTTGGAACTTATACACAGTTATCTGATAGGGAAGCATAATGTGGTTTCACTGTCTCATACAAGAATAATAATAGTAGCTAGTAACAATGCACACATTAATGGAGTGCTGCCAGAATTCAAATGGAAAAAATCAATACCAAATTTTCAAAATTATACAATGATATTGATCATTACAGTTTTTAAATAGGTAGTATGCAAGAGTAGTTAAGTGTTCAATGTTTTTGTGCAGTGGGTATGGTCAGGTATAGTAGGTGTGATGCTGGGCTGCCAGGTTCACTAACTGTCAATATAATACGTTCAGAATATAAATTGAGTCAGATACTTGTCTGTGTGCAGTGTAATTAACTTAATATAAATATAATATCTTTATATTGTGAAAGTTGCTATATTCTGGCTATTTAAATATAATATGTTACTATATTTTTTGTGATAAAATATTACTTCCATTTGATTTGGTGTGCTCCACGTCAGGGCAACCAGTGCTGGGGCACTGTTGGCATTGCCCTTGATATAGTATTGCATGGTTGTTACCCACAATTGTGCAATAAGTGATTCTGAAAGCCTGTAGTCCACAAGTCTGGCAACCATCAGGTGAGAGGTCATGAACATGGATTGGGGTTTTCTGTTCGTCACAGAAAAATGTGGTAAAACCTGGATTTTCTCATTTTAAGGAGAAAAACCTGGATTTTCACCTTTAAAGGGGAAAATTGCAGCAAATGGTGTGTTTCCCTTTTTAGGCTGGCAGAGTTCCAGCCTGCAAGGGGCTGGGGGGAATGAGAGAAGGGTGATCAGCAGGGAGCTCCGTGTGCATGTGTGCATGTACACATGCACATGGCTGCCAGACAGCCTACAGAGCAGCTCCTCGCAAGTAAGTCTGGAAGCGGAGGGGGAATTGAGGTCCCCATAGTGAAGGAGGGAGGGAGCTGGGCAGGGGCTGGGTCCCAACTGGCATGGTGCACGGGGCCCAGGGCTGGAATGCGTGGCCACAGGGGAGCAGGGAGTGGGATGGGGCTGTAGGTGACCTGTCTGGGGTGGGATGGGGGCTGGCTCCCTGACACTGTGCACACTCCTGGAGGGAACATGAGGGGGCACATGCCCCCCAGATTTGTGCTTAGGGTAGGTGCAAGCTGACTGCTGTGGGCTTGGGCTCTCCACCCTGCTCCCTGCTCTGCTGGCCTCTGCAGCCCAGTGGGCAGGATCTGGCATGGCAGGCCAGAGTCAGATAGGAAACGGGGATCTGAAAGCTCTGCACCACCATGATGAGGCACCCTCTGCCCTCCCAGCAGTGGCAAGGGTGGTGGTGCAGAGTTGTGCTCCTCACTGCTGCTGGGTGGGCAGGGGGCACCTTGCCACGGCAGTGTGGAGGTCCCAGTGGTGCCAATGAGCTTCCCTGCCTGGCACTACTCTGTCCTGCTTTTCCGGGTCTCACCTGATGGGCTGCAGAGGCCCTGGGGGGAGTAGCAGGCCGGGGATCCCCGAGCCTGCAGTGGGCAGTCTGCATCCACCCCCCTGTGACAGGCTATGTTCCAGCTGTGCTGCCCAAGGGGAGGGGCAGCCAGGCTCTGCACTTTGCTCTGCAGCAGCAGCCACTGCCTTCCATGAGCTGCAGTCAGGGCTTGGGCCCTGCTGTGGGGGGCAGGGGGCTGTGGACCCAGGTCTCTGGCCCTGTAGCCCAGCTGGCCCAGGGGAGCTCTGATTTTCCATGATAAAAAACCCAAAAACAAATGCCAAAATTTATAGGTATTTAGAATTTATTTTATTACCATGATTGAGGCACTGGTAGGCTTCCAAACTGCTTTAAAATTGTAACTATATTTGTAAAATATTGTGTTCAACTGATACCTATATATAGTGACATTTCATTTTAATCATGGAAAAATATGGATTTTGGGGCTTTTAATCAGAGATGCTGCGATTTTTATCTCAGAATTTGCAGTTTTTAAACAGAGAAAACCAGGATCCCTGGTCATGAAGCAATTTTCCTGTCTTGGACAATATTCCAGGAAGCCATTGAGCTGCTTCTCTAGAAAATGTGGGAAGTAGTTTATCAGGAGCTGAAAGCCATGTTAGACCTAGGAGGAGTAGGAGAGTCACCTAGTGACGAGAGGAGACCCATTGTAGTGATGCCGGAGCCTGACGGAATGACGTGCTTCTCCACTGAGTTTTTTGAAAAATCAATAGTATATTACACATGACTTCTATTTAATACCAAAGATTGATGAGTTAGTAGAACAGTAGGGGTGTGGGGGGAAGGAGGGATGGGATCACTATTCATTTCACAAATCTTTCTCACATGCAAACATTGGCAGATTTCTTTGAAACTAGTCCTTGGTGGAGGGGGGAAACTGATTTGTTGGCCTTCTAACAGGTTCTTTAACCATATGACCAGTATGCTGCAGCCTATGTGGATGATACAGGACTTTCCAGGCATGACTGCAGCCTCCATTCACTAGCAAACATGCATTTAAGAGAAATTTCACTAAACATAAGCTGGAACCAGGATTTCATTTGCCTTGGTTAAACTGTGAGAAAAAGACAACCACAACCACTGGCTAACAAAGTCTAGTCTTTCCTATCCCAGTTATTCCCAATGAAAGAATAATTTCTTGTGATATTTCTAGTAGCTAGGTATTAGAAACTATGCCAGGGCTTTGCACTGTTGCAGCCGTCCTCATCAATATTATACAGGATGGCAACCCAAAAGATGTTCATAGATCCAAAGCCTAGGGCAAGGCCAATAGAACACTTAAGGCTAACGGAAGCCAGTTCTTTTCAGCCACGACTTTTGAAAGAAAATTTTTCTGCTAGCGGGTGCTTTTGCAGGAAGATGGTAGAGAAAAGCACCCTGCCCTTTAAACAGCAAACTCTTCCCCAGTGGGAACAATGTCCAAAAACATGTTTCTCATTCCTTGAAAACCTATAAGTACCCTGGTTGTTTTTTGAGGGAAAGGTTTTGTGATATGGTATACAAATCCTACACCAGACAGAAGGGATTAGAGGGCTGCGATGGGCTTGAGAAGCCTCATTTTGCCACCCCAGCAAAGGGTGTCAGGACTTGACAAATAGTTCAGTAGGGGAGACACTCAGGCCAGTAGGAGGTGGGTCTTGGGGGAGGATAGACCTCTTGTGCCTATTTTTTGAGAGTGACTTTACGGAGGACAGAACCTGCCCCCACTACTAAAAACTGTGTAAACTTCCTGAGAGTAATGCATGACGGAGCATAAATAATTCCTTACTAAAAGTGTCTGATTTTTAACCAGAGGATATTTAGCTAGATTGCATAAGAACCTTGAAAGGACACAACTTAGTAGCTTGTGTAAGTTTTCTTTTTTATGGTTGATATTTCATAGGTCTATATATTTTAAGAGTAGAAGGAATCATTAGATTATTGAGGATTACACAACTTTAAATGTTACTAAAGTATCTCTCTATACAGTCTAGCAAATTCTGTTTGACTAAAACAAAATGTGGGTTTTGGCTAAAGCCCGTTGTTGCAGAACACTTTGGTGCTCTGCTCCTATAAAGAGGGGAGGTGTGTAGCAGGGCACTAAGGTGCCTGCTACTTGTGGAATAGTAATGAAGAGGCACAGGTGCTGGTTGCTAGGGCAACCAGTGGGAGTCAGCTGACTGGAAGGGGCAGGGCCTGGCTCCTATATAACTCCCAGGCTGAGGCCAGGCAGGAAGGGACTGCATCCAGGCAGACCTGGATAGGTTGGAGAAGTGGGCGGATCTGAACAGGATGCAGTTCAACAAGGACAAGTGCAGGGTGCTGCACCTGGGGAGAGGGAACCAGCATTATGGTTATAGGTTAGGGGCTGACCCTCTCGGCAGCACGGAGGCAGAGAGGGA
>NW_017729024.1:152389010-152398544 GCF_001723915.1 Gavialis gangeticus | reverse complement strand
AGACTGAGGGGGGATCTTGTGGCTGCCTACAACCTTATTAGGGGCCACCAGCAGGGACTCGGGGAAAGTCTGTTCACCAGGGCCCCCACCTTGGAGTCACCAGGAACAATGGCCACAAGCTGAGGGAGGGTAGGTTTAGGTTAGATATTAGGAAGAACTACTTCACAGTAAGGGTGGCCAGAGCCTGGAATAGGCTTCCCAGAGAGTTGGTGCTCTCACCTTCCCTGGAGATCTTCAAGAGGAGACTGGATAGGCACCTGGCTGGAGTCTTATGACCCCTGCCACCCCCAGTGCTCCTTCCTGCCCATGGCAGGGGGTCGGACTAGATGATCTGTCTAGGTCCCTTCCGACTCAGTGATTCTATGATTCTATGGTTCCCTGCTGGCAGCCAAAGGGGTATGAACTCTGCTGAAGCACGAGAAGAGAATTGGCCAAGATGCATGAGCAGTTGGTACGGGTAAAGGCTGGAGCACCCTTGGGGGTGGCTTGAGTAGTGTTGTAGCCGGGTGGCAGAAATTTATTTTATAGCCTAGGGGCTTGAGTCTTGTGTTTACTGTTTACGACCGGTGGTTTGGGTGAGGCTATTAGGGGTTGGAGGAGGTCTCATAGGGGATCCATGGTAGCATGGGGAAGCTGGCACCAGAGAGGGCACAGCATTTTGGGGTGCACTGACCCCAGCCCCCAGTGGTGAGGGGGGCAGCAGTTGATGAGTGCCTGTGGGGTGCAGTGAGAGACAAGGACTGCGGCTAAGACCGAACAACATCCAGTACATCTGTGAGGCTTGGGGCATGGTACAGGGGTGGTTGGAGCCACGCATAGCCCATAAGGCCAGGGTGCATGGAACTCCCATTATAGAAACAAGGCAAGTAATAGCCAGAGAACTGTGGCCAAGAGGACGAAAGGCAGCCTCCCTTTGATATATATAAGACCAAGACATGGCGGGCGAGATTTGAGGATGCTTTGAGATGAACTTGGCATGGTACGGGGGGCGCTAGGGGAGATCATGGCCTCCCCTAGGACTCCGCTCTGTGACACCCGTCTTCTTGAAAGCCAACCAATGTCGATGTTAAATAAATCGGGAGAAGGAGAATCTACCACTTCCCTTAGAAGTTAATTCTAGTCACCCTCCCTTTTGTGCCTTACTTCTAGTGTATTTGTCTGGGATCCGCTTAGATGCCAAGAACCATCCCATTGGTTCTTGTTTATGCTTTTTACTGCCAAATATTTTCTCCGTTGGAAAGTATGTAGATACCACAATCAATGTACTTCCAGATCTTTTCAACAAGATTAAAGATCTTTAACTTTCTCACTTAAGGCACCATCCCTTTAGATCATGTTTGTAATTCTCTTCTGCAGACTCCAACTTTTTAATAGTCTTTTTGAAACATGCTCATATTTCAGTGTTGGTATCCCAGATTATGTATACTGAGATAAAATCACCACCTTACTCCTATTCCTTGAATAGTCTAACACCAGCATTTCTTTTTTGGACACCATGATCAATCTAAAATGGTAAAATTCAAACCATCATATATAAGAAACCCACAGACCAACATGCATATCTACACAGAACTAGCAATTGCCCGAAACACACCAAGGAAGCTGTAATTTACAGTCAAGCTCTCTGATACCACTGAAGTTGCAGTGAGGAGAATACCCATGATTGCCACCTCACAAATCTCAAAAGGGCCTTCAGCCAACAAAGACAATCCTTCATAGAAAGAGATCACACTTTTGAAAGAGCCACCCAGATACTGTGTAAAGAATTCCTGCAGTACAAAAAGAAAATCCCCACACATCGCACATCTTTAGTTACGACATATCACCCTTCCCTGGAACCTACATGGAAAATCCTCAAAAAACTGCAACCCATACTAGAAGGAGACCCAGTTTTTAAAGAGATCGTCCCAGATCCACCCATCCTAGAAACCAAACAACATCTGCGCGCCAGAATGAACGCACACCGAAAATCTATCCATGATAAGATTACCCAATTACCTGTGGGGGCACATATCTCACAGGACAATCACTCCCACTCTGATCTCTCAGTTCTAATCAAAGGAAACTTACAAAACACCTTTCATGATGAGCCTACAAACTTCACTTCATACATCTACTGGATACAAAAAATCATGGACTCAATATAGACATTGGATTCATGATGCTTTATAACCTGCCTGACATCTGATTCACCAAGTACCTGTCAGACCTGACCTTTTATACTTTTTCTGCCCTTTGTCTTCCTAATTTCCAGCTATTTCCTTTTTCACAGACTGCCTTTTTTTCCACCCTGAATTACCACCACTGTAGAGTCTCTCTTACTCATCTTTGGCTTTCTTTCCCCCCTGCTTTACTTTTTGCTTTACTAATTTCTACCTATTTACATTCTCAATGACATCCTGTCACACTTTTAGCTTCTCTCATTCCTTGGGGTGTCAGAACAGCAGAGAATTCCTATGCCTGAAGAAGGGTGATTGTGCCCAAAAGCTTGCAAAGCGCTTTTTCCCAATTACTCAGCTGGTCTAATAAGAGATATCACAGTTACTCAAAGAACCTTGCTCACTTTACTCCTATGTATTAGTTCCCTGTTTAAACATCCAGGAACTACATTAAACACAAACTTGCCCTGGGAGTTCTTACTGGTGTGTTCTTCATTATATAGTGCTAATTTTTAATCAGAACATCAAATGATACAGACTTTTAAATGCCCTACAGTCCATGTACAGAACATCTATACTACATCTATCATTTAGAAAGTTGCAATCTCATCAAATGAAATCAAATGTAGAACCTTAGAAAACTAGCGATGGATGGGACCTCAGGAGGTCATCTAGTCTAACCACCTGTTCAAAGCAGAACCATCCCCAGCTAGATCATTCCAGACAAGACTTTGTCTAGCCAGGTCTTAAAAACCTCCAAGGGTGGAGGTTCTACAACATCCCTGGGTAACAGTGTTTTACTACCCTCCTAGTAAAAAAGTTTTTCCTAATATCTAATCTAAACTTCCCTTGCTGCAACTTTAAACCACTGCTCCTAGTTCTGTCATCTGCCCCCACTGAGAATAGTCTAGCTCCATCCTCTTTGGAATCACCCTTCACATAGTTGAAGGCTGCTATTACATGTCCGCTTAGTCTTCTCTTGTCTGGACTAAGTAAACCCAGTTCCCTCAGCCTCTTCTCAGAAGTCATGTGCCCCAGCCTCCAAACCATTTTTGTTGTCCTCCGCTGGACTCTCTCCAATTTGTCCACATCTTTTCTGTAGTGGGGGCCCCGAAACTGAGCACAGTATTCCAAATGTGACCTCACAAGTGCTGAATAGAGGGGAATAATCACTTCCCTTGATCCGCTGGCAACACTCCTATCAATGCAGCCCAGTATGCCTTTTGCCGCCTTTGCAACAAAGGTACACTGCTGGCTCATATTCAGCTCGTTGTCCACTGTAACCCCCAGGTCCTTTTCTGCAGAGCTGCTGCCCAATCAGTCAGCCCCCAGCCTGTACTGTGCATGGGATTGTTCCATACTAAGTGCAGGACTTTGCACTTGTTCTTGTTGAACCTCATGAGATTTCTTTTGATCCAATCCAATTTCTTTTTTGCTGGCATGGCTCAGCTCTACCCCAGCTGGGAAGTAGGCTGGTGGGCAGTGTGGGTGGCCTGAGGGGAGTGGCAGTGGTGGCAGTGGCTGTGCCTTGCTGATGGGGTACAGCTATGGCTCAGTGCCTGAGCATATGGTGGCAGGAAGAGGTGGAGGCAGTATGCCTCCCTCCCCCCCAACCCCCATTACTCCTTGCGCTGCTGCCAGCACGGCTGGCATGGGGGTCCAGCTGGCGGCAGCAATGAGTCTCACCACCCCTGCTCTGTCCTCTTGCGCTGGGTCCTGCCTGTTGGGCTACGGCTGCAGCTCCGTGCCCACTGTGGGTGCACAAATCATGCCCCGCACACTCCCCTCCCTGCCCCACACACCCACCACCTACCTCACACAGTAGGGGGCTGGGGTCCAGGGGTGGGGCGCAGTGGGTTGGGAGTTTAGGGCACCAGCAGGGCTGGGGTACCCTTTTCTACTTAAACTATTTACTGGATCAGGACTGGCCATCAATGTTAACAAATGGGTCCCGGTACAAAAACAAAAGGTGGAGAACCACTGCCATATGGGTCTTTGGCTTCATGAATCTTGGCGTTATGAATCTTGAAGCCGTGCCACTGCCAGAAAGTAATGCAAAATTAAGGGGCCCAGAGAAGGAGAGGGACCAAGCAGGACTAACCTTGGGATGAGAGTTTTTCCCTGGGAGTAGGGAAACTTAGGTTTTGTGTTTTATGAATTTTGTATTAAAGATAAAATTCATAAATGATACTGTGAGCAGGGACTGGAATCCAGGACTCCCCTCCCAGGGGACTATCCTCATTGCTTGGCTATAAAGTCATATTCTCTGTTGTTTACTCTCTCTGGCCCCTTGAAACTTGCATTCCTTTCCTGGAGGAAAACAGGAGGAGTGGATAGTCCTTTCCCCCAGTTTAGCCTGTTAGTTAGAGCACTTTCCTGCAAGGGGTCATATGGAGTTTAAACCCTGATTTGGAATTTAAGCCCAGAACTCAGGTCCTTAACTTCCAGAATATGTTCCCTAACCACTAAGTTATCATATAAAAAATGAATGGCAGCACCACCTACTCCTGCAGCAGTTATGTCCTTCAAGAAAGAAGTAAGCCAGTTCCATATGTGTAAAGTGATGATTTAGACACCTAGTTCTAGTAGGGAGTTTCAGGCTATGAATCTCACTCTCACACATATACCTAGCTGCTGGTCAGAGTTGGGTACCTAAATCTAGCAGTATTTCTTTAGAGTTTCTTAGGCTCCTTCCTACTAGCTTCTGTGAACCCTGTGCCTAGGAGTCTATCTCCCCATTCACTGTAAAGGAGAGTTAGGGGCATCTATCTTGGGTTTGTGAATTCTGCTGACAGAGCTGAGCACCTAAAAATCACGTCCATGAAGTGGAGGTCCCAGGACAGGACTAGGGAAAGGAATATGAAGGTATGGAACTTTTCCTATAGTTTGACTTTGCTCTTTTTTGAACAATAATGGGACAGCTGTATAGCTCCTTATCTAATACGACTGGTTATATATTGGGATCAAAAATGATTTCCCCTTTCTTCCTGTTCTTTGTTTCCTTTATGTTTAATCTTTTACTCACTATAATAAAGTATAAAGACATATTTGGAGATCAAAGAGATTAACAGCTTGAGATAGCGGTCCTGATTCTAGTCTCACGTTGATTTCTACCTGGAATACTTCCACTGGAGTCAATGCAGCTACACTGGGGTAAAAATGATGTGGAGAAATGATGAGGAAACATTTGCCCTTCGTGATTCACAGTTTCTCCCCATACACTCTCTCTCCCCTCACGCTCTCGCCATGCTCCCCCTGCCACTGACAGTGCCAGTGGCATCTGCAGGAGCTTTGCACTTGCCGCTGCCAGGCTCCCGCCACTGCCAGTGCAGCCGTGTCTCCCCAGCCGCTGGGGCCATGCGCCGTTCATGATGTATTCATGTATTTTGCCATTTGTGGGGATCTCTGGAACGTATCCCCCGTGAATGGCAAGGGTCTCCTGTATGTGAGAAGAATAAAGCCTCCAGAGTTTGCAATGATATCTGTAGAACATGTACTTTCACTTTATCTCTTTTACTGGGAATAATTTGCTCCACTACACTAGTTTGTTTCTTTTCTGGACAGGAATAGATTGTTAATATAGGAGATAATGGGTGCTTGCAGATATAGAAGAAACCCCCACAAATGATGCTTTACTTTAAACTTGGTGTGCTCCCGTGCCAAGCACCACACATGCCTAGAAGAAGCAGTGTGTTATTTCAACTCGTCTTGCCCAGCATCTGTAAAGACTGGGTTTTTTGGCACTTTTCTCTAATAGCTGATTGACCCAGCCTTAGCTAAAAGCTCCAAAAAGCCCCACTGAAGTGCTTGATCTATACAGATGCTGCAGAGCCGGGTTGAAGTAGTGCTCTGCTTTTTCTGGTAAAGCACAGTTTGTTGGGTTTTTTTAAACTTCTGCAAGCAGCCATTGATTACAAGCTGGAGTACACAGAGTGCAGCACCATTAAGAAAGTTTGACTATAGAAACTTTCAGCCTTCCTAACAACATGGATGAATATCTAGGAATCATCATTACTCAGCCCCTGGAAAATTTCTGATGGAGAAATTACAGGCCTCTTTGTAGAGGTAACTCCCTTTATGTTTCTAATTGGAACAATCTGGCATTTTCTCTCACCCACTCTCTTCTGCGTCTAATCTGTTTCCCTTACTTACAAGAATAATTATAATTACAGTTAATGTATTGAACAAAATGCATTGCTTGGGGCAGATCCTGTGTCCTGCCTAGCACTGAGCATATTGACACTACTTAATTTGTTTGCAGCTATTACTTTGTTAATCTTAATAGGCTCTGCATAATCCAAACATATGGCTGCACAAAGTAGCTTTCTCACAGGAAGGGTAACAAATCTATGGTATGTAAATCCATAAAGATGCCTTCTTGCTCATCTCTGTGAGAAATCTGGGAGGAAAAGGGAAGAAAAGGGTGATGCTCTGCCCTTAGGGTAGAAGAGGATGACATAAAAAGGTAGCTGTTATCCCCGCTGCTGGGCTCAGGGCTCTGCAGGGTGGCCATCTTCCCCAATTACACGCTTCCTGAGCTTTCGCAAAGAGTTCTTTACACTTACATAGTTCGGGCCATGCTTGCTTGCAGCCTTGAGTGCAGCGTGATGGATGTATATTCCTCCAGTGTGAAGGTGTCAGTACAGAGAGAGCTTCCAGAGCCCTTCACATGAAGTGAGTTGATCTCCAAAATATACTGAGCACTGTTTGTGTCACAGCTCATGATTACAAAGATGCAGATAAACAAATAGAAGAAACAAGATGTCATGTCCTAACACAACATAAGAAAAGCTCTTGTCATTCACGGCTGCAATAGTATCACTATGATTTTTGTTTACCACAGGATGTTACATGACATTGCCTCAGTGATTCTGCAGCACATCCAACAGGCCTCAGCAGGTGTTCACCACATGCTGCAGCTATTGCCCAGGATTAGTTGAGTAACAGTGAACAAACATCTGTTTTGTGTTATTTATACAGACATTGTTGCTATCCGTATCAATGTTCCTATCAGTGTGTGATGGTTGATTTGGTTGTCCAAAGTTCAGGACTAAGCCTGATAGCAATGCATTCAATAACTATATCTTGCTATGCTGGGATGTAGTTTCCCCTCCCTGGTGAAGACCTGGACTATTGGGATCATCTGAACAATAACAAAGGGCTACTTTCCCCTCAATCAGCATGAGTGAGCAGATTAGAGTAACAACTTTTATTCTGATTCCACAGGAAGAATTAATTTCCACAACATGTTTTGACCTGAAAGCAAATTTTATCACAATATTCTTCAAAGGAAATGAAATCTGCCAGGGGAAAATAATCTTATTCCCAGTGTTTTCATAGGTGTAGAATAGGGATTGGCAAACCTCCTGCATGTGTGCCAGAGCATGACATGTGAGGCCATTTTGCTTGGCACACCACGGCTGGCACAGGCTCTGGGCAGCTGGCCACGGAGTCCGGCTGCCTGCTGCAGGTAGCAGGGAGGCTGCAAGCCCTGCTGCAAGCTGCCTGGGCTCTGTGGCAGGCTGCAGCTGGCCAGAGCCTTGGGAGGGCTGTGGCAGGCAGCTAGGAGGCTGCAACTGGTGCACCAGAGTCTGGAGCCCCAGCCTGGCTCTGGCTGGTGGTGGTTGCGTGTGTACCTTGGGGTGCATGGTGGGGAAGGGGCCTGTGGCAGTGCAAACCTGGCCCCTTCCCTGCCACGTGTCCTGAGGCATGCATGCAGTCGCCACCACCATGGAGCTGGGCCAGGTCAGGGCTCTGGACCCCAGTTCAGCCATTTGCAGCCTGCATCCCACCTGCTGTGAGCAGCCCAGCAGCTCTGTGGTGGTGGTGGCTGCAGATGCGCCTTGGGGCACATGGCTAGGAAGTGGCTAGGGCTGAGCTGCCATGACAAAGATGAGGCCCCTTGTGGCTCCCCTGCCACCTGCCCTGGCACTCCGACATCTTCAAAGTCCAGGTTGCAGAGTTTTTTTGGCACTTGGCTCAAAAACACTGCAGACCCCTGGTGTAGTATGCAGTCCAATGGGTGGAATACACTAGACCTCCTTGGTTGTTTCCTCTGTAATAGCCTCCTGTCTCTTGCTGTCCATTAGTCTTGTCACCATTCTTTTTCAGCATATTCATTCTCCTCAAAATCACAGGCTGATAAACAGAAACCCAGTCAAGGAAAATATGCAGTATATTTCCCAATGTTTCCTCAGCCATTAGCAAAGGAAAAACTGATTGAGGTTACAAGTAATGTAAGCTGGTATTTATGCAGTAAACTGCAGTGGGCTGGTGAAAGGTAATTAGCTTTGAGGAGTTTCCGTATGGGAGCAAAGGGAATTGCAAAGCTCTCTTATGTTTTTACAACTTTTCTTTTTTTGCTTATAGATTACTCCTGTTCTTTTATAGAAAATCTCTGTAGAATTTAATGAAAAGTTATAATAACGTTATGCAACCTCTAAGGTAGCTAATTAAACTTTCTAGTAGGTTGGGATAGGGACACTTGAGAGCAGAGGCGCAGGTGAAATAGTCTTCCTGCACAAGGATAGCTTTTAGGGATTTTTAGTTTGTAATTTGGAAAGTAATTTTGATGTGAAAAAACCCGGGAATATTTTGTTTAGAAAATGCCAAAGTGGAGTGTTTCAACAATATTGAATATTTTCTTCTGAATGTTTTTTCCCCCCAGAGTGAAAAAATAATTCAGACTAAGCTTCTCCCACAAAGTTTTATTTTTTACTTGGAAAAAGTGATTCATCAAAACCAAAAATTGTACCCTCCCAAAAAAATCACAAATAGATTTATTATAGAGTGACCTTAAGTCCAATATGGTCATGGTGAGATCAATAGCTGCATGGAGATTGGCATACATTTGACACAAAGAAAAGGATGATGTTGGTAAAATGGTCTCGCTAAGGTTTCCTCGCATGGGACTTTTTTCCTTCTGTTCTTGTTCTGCAAGACTAAGTATAGACATTCAAAAAGCCTGAGCCTGAATTGAGTCAATCTTTGCAAGTTAGTCTAACCTGTGTAGAGCTGGGGGGCACTAGAGCAAGCTCTCCCTTCCCTTCAGGCTGGAGGAAAGCTGAGCCTGGGGTGGGGGTATGTGTGCAGGCAGGCTGAGTATGGCTGGAGAGGGGTTTCAACCCCCACCCTGGCCTGCAGGGACCTCAGCTGGGGTTTGCCTGGCTTTTTTCCCCTGCTCATGGCTCAGCAAGGCCTGGGATCCCCAGGGTCACCCTTCCAGGCAGGGGGTGATCCCACTGCACCTTCCCAGCTGCCAGGGACTCACTTGGACAGCCCAGACACAAAGGCCAGATGGGGGGTGAGAGGTGAACAAAATGACCCCAAACCCAGGTGGGGACATGTACAGAGGCACTGCGGTAGTGGCAGCTCC
>NW_017729024.1:152388177-152388942 GCF_001723915.1 Gavialis gangeticus | reverse complement strand
GGTAGTGGCAGCTCCATCCTGGATGTGAGTCCCACTGAGCAGAGGGACTGAGGCTGGTTGGGGTCAGGGAAGCGGCTTGAGTATGTGTGTGCACTAGCCCAGGGCAGAGCCCAGCTGAGCCAAGCATGGAGCCAGTGTACCCGGAGACCCCTTCTACTCACTGGAGAGTGATGCCTGGGCTGGCCCTGGGCCCCACAGCAGTGCACATAGCCTGGGCTTGCCCCCTCAGCCCTAAGTGCTATTACCTGCATCCCTCAGGGCACTGAGCTGTGTGTGCACTGCTCACTTTTCCCCTACCTGGTAGTGGCATCAGTGCAGCACAGCCCTGTATACAAGGTGACAGCATGGGGTGCTACCCCTATGGCTTCTCTGCTGCCACCATTGTTTGCCCATTCGATGGCAAACTGCAGTTTTATGGCATGGGCAGTGCCTAGCAGTGTGGTCAGGGCGGGTCCCCTTGATGGTGAGGGCAGCAGGGAAGCCATACAGGCAGTGCCCTGCACCTGGTACATGGGGCTGAGCTGCTCCGCTGATGCCACTAGGTAGGGGAAATGCAAGGCATGTGCACCCAGCTTGGCACCTGGCAGCCCGGAGAACGCAGGTAATAGTGTCTGGGGCTGAGGGGGCGAGCCTATACCATGCGTGCCATCAGAGGTGACCCAAGAAGGGTGTAGGGCCCAGGGCAAATCAGCCCATGAGGGGCCCCACCCCCACTCTGATCCCAGACCTGAAGAAGCTGCCGCTGCCATTGGCAGTGGGTGGGTG